>NC_084920.1:10483812-10833062 GCF_949316345.1 Pungitius pungitius
AGCCTTACGCCAAAGGAGTGATCATTGAATATATCGTAATATTAAGTAAATAGGGATTTGTCCGATCACTGTGGGATTTCAGATTCGGCCAGGGTAGAGAATCATGTGAGGCCTTGGAGCAGAAAGTAGTTAACGAGGGAGAAGCTGGGCTTGAATGTGCAGCCAATTACATATGACTGCAGCACAAGGGACACTCCCGCAAAATTGGAAGGGCTGGGCTGGAGAAGGAGCAGACAGAAGCCTCCTATGAACTAATATTGATGGTCACAGACAGGACGGGGGGACTTCTCTATTTTGCGAAATTTTAAACTATTCAAATAGTTTTACACTTTGTAATGGTATTGCTTCTGTTAGTTAATCAATTCTTTATCATTTTCAAACTCAAGCTAGTTGACTCTTCGACTTCTCACTTCAGATGGATGGGGTGAGGGTAACAGTAGTGTTCCTTAATGCAAAATTCAGAACCCCAAACTTACATACATTTTCAAATGCTGTCAAAGTACAGCAATAGCATAGTGCGATACCAGGTTGAGCTATTTGGATTGGATGCAAGTGGCCCAAATTAACAAACGTAACATTACAAATCAAGCCACTCGATGCTTGTTAAATGTCCAGAATGTCAAATATTGTGTAGGAGACTCTGTGGTTTGACTTAACATGACATGGGTACATATTGTGTTTGATCGCAGGACAGATCGTGCAAAAGCAAGGTTACGTATTACTGCGTTTGTGTGTGTGTGTGTGTGAGTGTGCGTGTTTGTGCAATTTAGTTTCAGATGTGCTTAGGTGATCAGCTGGCTGTGATTGAGCAGGATAATTGTCCTGCCAATAAGATTGATTTGGAACCGCTCCAGAGGTACTTTAGTATTAGACATGTGCAGCGGCGGGATATCAATGGAAATAGCTACTATGCATTTATATCCATTCTGCTTGCCTGATTAATTAAGATGTAACTTCATGTCGGATAGCAGATTTTGTTGTAGTTACAAAACAGTCAAATTTTAGATTTGCAAATAATAATAATCCCCATTGGGAAACCTAATTGGCGCCAAATCAACTTACAAAGATGACAAACAAGGCTAACACATTACAGTTACAACTACAAATACACAGGTACAACCTGTTTTAGACGTGATAAGCTGTAAGATGCTCCAACTAAATGAAACATGTTTCCTGTTGTAGACAATTAATTGCTCACTGAAAGAGCTTGAAAAGGACCTCATCTTTTCTACAGTGATGTCAAGTGAGCGCGGGCCAACACACAGAAGCACAAACTTTTGGACTGCAGCTATATCTCCTGCGCACCTGTCACCTCTTGAGGCATTAACATTTACTTGCCCAATCTCAAAGGGAAATAAATAATGTCCATATCCAGCTAACCAAGCAATGTTGGATTTTAGTTTTTGTCCATTTCGACTATATTTATAAAATGTTTGTTATCTCACTGGCCAGTGATCATTAATCCCATTTATATGCAGAGGTGGAAAGTAACGAATGACATTTACTCACGTTACTGTAATTGAGTAGTTTTTTTGTGTACTTCTGCTTTTTAAAGTATTTTTTTAAATCTGTAATTTTACTTTTACTTAAATATTTTTGTTTGAAGTATTGTACTTCGCTACATTTTAAATCATATCCGTTACTGAGTAAAAAAAAATGCAAAGGAAAAAAAAATCGCACCCAGGAAACTAACGTCACTGCACTGATTGAGTGATGAGCGGGAGAACGAACGCGCTAAACAAGAATGATGGAGACGGACAAAACAGATGCAAACCCAGCTGATATCGAATGAAAATACGAAGCGTAGCCGCTAAACCGGAAGTACGTAGATTTTCTCAGTAAGAATCGACGCAACCGTCTGTAATGACAGCGGTTACCAGGGTAACAAGAGGAAAAAAGTTCATTAACGGATATAAATAAATAATCCTGGTCTGACGGGATGTGTTAGCAGCAGTAGGTGACTACACTCGCTGCTCTTGGCTCTGATATTTATTGTCCACGTATTGTTTTGCTTCAGTGAGCAGAGCAGAGACAGTTTAAGGAGATCGCAAAGTAAACGGAGTGCATACGTCCCGACGTCAGCGAACCGTCGGTCGGACAGTCAGCGTCACCTTGTGAATTTGATACCCCTGGTTTACTGAATCCACAGTTCATGCCATATTTAGTGGTTGTAGTAATATTTAAAATGTTTTATTGGATGATCTGCACTAAAATCATTTATTTTATTAATTTTGCTATTACACTTTAATTTGTAAAGGTCTTCCGTCAATTAAAAACAACTAGATTGAGATTTATTTTCCCAAGTCTTTTTTAACACTAGAAACCCGCACCCCACCCAGCTGTTAAAAAAGTAACTCAGTAACTTTTAAAGATTCTGCTGTATATGAGCGAGGATGTGACTATGGGCTCTGTTTTTCATACATATGGATGTAAAGAGCCGAGAAAAAGGACAAAACAAAAGAGACGAAAGAGCGAGAGTGAGTTTATACCTGTTGTGGTTGTAAACAGTGAAGGAAGATGTCATCTTCATTTGGAAAAAGGATGGTTGAGATAGCCAACACGTTGTTTTGCAGTATATAAATATATTTTGGTAGGAAAGTGGCTTTTCAGTTAACCTTGGCGATTCCATATTTAGTGAATAGGTCTGGCAATTACTCCGTTAATAGGAAAGAAAAATATACATGTAAAATAACAATAAGTGAAGAAACAAATAGCAAACAATTTTGTGAGATACTTATTTTAACTGTGAATAATGAGTCAACGGAAAGAATTGCATATATTTCCCAAGACTAATTTAACCTCAAAGTGATGACTCAAATCAATCCAAAATGTTTTAAGTTTACTAGAACTAAAATTATACTACCAGATTTGCTAAGATGTCACGGTTTGGTTCTTCATCCTGTTTTATTTTGTAGTTTCATGTTTCTTGTGTCCCTGGGTTAGCTTCACTTCCTGCCTTGTCCTGTGATTGCCTGAGTGTTTCCACCTGTGTCCAATCACCTGCACCTCCCTAGTGTATTTAAGCCCTGTGTGCCTGTTGTCCCCCTGTCGTGTCATTGTTATGTCTAGTGTCGTTGGTGAAGGTCAGTTCTTGACTATTAAAGTCTTTATTTTCTTGAGAGCCCTGCGTCTGAGTCCTCCCTTCAACCTGCACCAGCAGCCGTACCTGACATAAGGATCGTACACATCAAAGGGTTAAATTAATCTGTACCGCTAGACTCCTCCTTTCAAATGTTACAACGTATGGTTTTACACACTGCAATGTGATGTATCCACTTGGCTCCGTTCAGCCAGACAAGACCTATCCAGTGTTTCTCTGTCTGTTTGGTGTCAGAGAGACTCAGGGTCCCTTGTATAAAATGAAGACACATTTGTCAGGCTTCTGTGGCCAGTGCCGGCAGGCAGGGTGGCAAAGAAGGGAAAACAACACACTCAGCAAAAACTTTCATTTGTCACACAACACACACCCTGTTGGTGGCAGTTTAGAGGAAAATCAAGACATTTGTCGGTTAGTGTAAGTGACAGTGTGTTTATGCATGAAGTTTTGAGGGAGTTTGACAAATGAGCAATCAATAGAAAAAAATAGCTTTACAATATGAGTAATGTCATGTCCTTGCTCTGTTTCCAGATGTTTTTCTCCGAAATGAAGCATCTTCGTTGCCTTTACCTTTCTCACCCTCAAGCACAACAAAGTAAAATGAATCAGGTGAAGGGTGAAGGATATTGCTCAGCCCATCAACATCATCACCCCGTAACACAACAGATCTGTTAATAAAATGAATGCTATCCTCCTCCACATCTCTCCCTGGGGCTGGCTGATAAGGGGTAATTGCCTATTTGTCTATCTGAGAACTGAGATTAGCAGTATGGTGTGGTCCGGATTTTCCTTCCGTGGACCAACAGTTAAGTCCTGAAGTTTCAAAATAGAATCTGGTAAGGGTGAGGTGTCCCACAGCCTGAGGATAGTCGCTCTGAAGTCTGGTGGTATGGAACAAATCCATCTGTGTTGCTTACCCAACGGCATCCGCTGTGAACAGGCAGTGACTTGGGTGGGTGCTTTCTTTTTGGGTGGGTAACCTCTTTGTATGCACCTCACATAACCGACATGATTCTATTTATCACACGCATTATAGCCCTAGCCATCTCTTGCCAAAACCTGGAATATAAAAGTTAGGCTTGAGAAGGGAATCTTGATTTCAATTTTTCATCCAGCTATTAAATAGAACTTTGCCCACAACAGCCGCTGTTTAAAAGAATATCCGGAAGACAAACAAATTCTCAAAAATAAAATTCTCACATGTTTAAAGTTTAACCTTTCGACACATTTCCTTTAAGCTAGAATAGATTCCAGCAAAAGTGCATGCAAAAAAACATTGTAATCAATTTTATAATTTGACACCGTTGATAGGTTGAGGTTTATACAAATGGTGTTGTTTGAAGACAGAGCTACATACTCCGAGAAATAACAATCTCTATTTGAGCCTGATGTTAAAAAGAATTTGTCTGTCGACCGTGTTGGGAGGGGGAGGGTATGAAGAAGAAAAGAGTGAGCCACCAACAAGCTGGCCTTGCATGACTGCATTGGTATGCAGTGACTGGTGGCATCTTAAATTAAAAAGGAATGTGTTACACTGGATTTTACACTTGGCCAACCAGGCTGAAAAAAACTCAATCCACAGAGTAAAAGATGAGGGAGGTGTGTATGTGACAGAGCGTTGAGGTACCTACTTCTGTTTTTGACTTTCTTACAGAGTACTGTACTTGATTACTGTACACATGACACAACGTTCTGCTTAAGTGAGACCCTGAATTGAACAAAGTTGTTTTCAGGCCAGACACTTTATCTTTATATTGCTGGACTCGTTTGGTCTAAATTGTTACGACTGACTCAAGGCCGCAACAAAAAGAGGGGAGGCCATGCCACGAGCAACGGTGCCAAACATAAGTTTATTGTGCATCTAACACAAATTTAAACAACAAAACCAACGATGAGGTGTGAATGGCAGTATCAGTGGTGTAAAGCAGGTGCAGGGATGTGTTGTATGTGTGGGTGCAAGTGTTGGTTGTAGAAATAAAAGACATAACCACAAATAAACTTAAATGTGCATCTGTGAAGTCCTGGCGCCCCGAGCGAGGTATGAATCCGGACGGGCCAACCGAGCGGCGTCTGAGCCTCTCGTCACCAGACCAGCGCAGGAAGAAGAGGCCCCATGCAGCAGAGAAACTCCCATTTAAACCCCATCTTCCCAGGTAACCGCAATTAGGCCTGAAAAGAGAGGAGGGGCAGGAGAACGACCAGAAACAGGCCAAGGGCCGTAACATAAATCCATGAATGACCTCTGTGTTGATCAGACTTGATTTTGCACTGGTTGGTCCTAATTTAGGGATAGACTCAGAACTTTCTGGTTTTGACTTGAGACCGGGTTTTTAACTTGTTGCCCCGACTTGGAACTTGTCTCGGGGACCATACACAGGACCAGTTGTTTTTGACTTGGGACTTGCTTCTGGACTATGGATATTTCAGTTCTGATTTGGACCAGTGTAGTATTGTTACCTGTTTGGTAAATATGAATTTGTCAACACAATTTAGGCCAAGGAATCTCTAGGAATATAGTTTACTCATGGGCATCTATCAGATCGATTGATGGAGACGTCAATCAAGTCTGTAACTTCTATTGGCTTTTTTAGGTTGAATAGCTATAAATCAATTTTCTTCATGTGCCCTGATTTCCACTTCCCAATAATTAAAAAAGATTAGTCAAAATGAATTGCTGTTCCTTGTAAGCCACCTTATCAAATGTAAATTGCTTATTGAGGCAAAGTAATTAAAAGGAAACCCATACCCCGGAGCTCCATCTGTTCTGTTGAGGACCTCTACACACTTGGGCTATGCACACGGCACCATTTTTGATTTGTTGTTAACTTAATAAAGTCAGCCCACACAAATGGTCGACGATCAGGGGTGAAATCTCCCCTCTCAGTTTTGTTTCAGGGTTGTTCCAAGCTCCTTGATATTGGGGAGAAATAAAAAAATTATATAATTAGTTGAGGAAATCAGTGATCAATCCTTTGAGATAATTACACAAAAAACTGCACTATTATTAATTACATCACTTGCTTTTAGTATAAAGAATATAGTGGGATGTAAAGGTTACTCTGATATTACAAATATTCAACAACTACACACAGAGCACAGCAAGCAATACCATGCTCAGTCCTCGTCTTCGCTAATCGAATGTGGCCTGCGAAGCAAAGCCAAACTCCTTGTTATGCACATGCTCTCCCCTCAACTGACTCTCGCACTTACATCCGAACGCTGCCCCAGAGACTCTACTCTCAACTCTGTCCTCCTCTCGACTCTGTCCTCTTATGACACATTGGGCCGGCAAATCCCCTCTGGCTCTGTGGCTTTCGAAATCTGTGCGTGCCGTGAGAGCCACTATGCGAGCATCGCAAAGGAAATGGCGTAAATATAAACAATCTGATGACTTGCAGGCGTTTCAATCTCTTCTCTCCTCTTTTTCTTCCTCTGTCTGCTGCCTAAAGCGCTTTCTACCAATCCAGAATTGAGTCCTCATTTTCTAACCCCAAAAAACTTGTCTATCTTCCCCAACCTCCTCAACAGCAATGGCCGCACCTACCGGGTAACCTGGGGAGGATCTATGTCAGAACCTTGTCCTCTTACTACTTTAGTTCCTCAGGGTTCCGTCCTGGGTCCTCTCCTCTTCTCTCTCTACACCAAGCGCTGTCATTCGCTCGCATGGTTTCTCCTACCACAGCTACGCTGATGACACTCAATTCTCTCCTTCCCTCACTCAGACACTCCGGTGGATCACGGATCTCTGCCTGTATCTGACATCTCTCAGTGGATGTCCGCTCAACGTCTGAAAATCAACCCTGACAAGACTGAAATATTTCTCTTTCTGGGAAAAGATTGTCCTACCCAGGCCTTGACTGTTAATTTTGGCAACTCTGTGTTAACAGGGACTTTGAATGGTAGGAACATTGATGTGACACTTGACAGCCAACTCTCCCTGACTCCGAACATTACAGCGACAACACGATCCTGTGAATACACGCTTTTTAACATCAGAATACGTCCGTCAGAAGGCGGCGCAGGTACTGATTCAGGCTCTTGTCATCTCCCGCCTTGACTATAGTAACTCTTTCCTGACAGGTCTCCCTGCTACCGCCATTTGACCACTGCAGCTCATCCAGAATACATCTGCGGTCTATGCCACACTGTTAAAATTTCTGCAGAGTTTCCTGTGCTTCCACATTTTCCCTTTCCCCTGCCTAATCAAAATTCAAAAGACAGCTCATTTTTCAAGCCATGACTCCCTTTAACCCAAAATACAGTTGTCTGTTTTTCTTTTGTCACAAAATGGTACTGTTAGCCCTAGCAGACCACTTAATTGGCTGTCATTACTGGTCTCCTGATCATTACATCATTGCCGCTGGTTGTATTTGCCTCTTCTTGCCTGCGCTTCCAGCTGTGCTGATTGATTTTTCCATCCATTATCCCCACTACTGTACTTTTTAACGGCATCCTTCGACCAGTTTTACTCTAAGTTAAATGGAAGGGTGTCATCACAAAGTGCACCAGCCGAACAATTTATTTTTCTTGATTTGATTTGATTTACATTTCTTATAGATCTGCTTGGACACAAACATTTAAATCTAGCAGTGTTATTTCTGCTTGGGGTAGTAACCTCTAACATTTCCGTAAGCATCTTTCATTTGTAAAAGACAGAAGGGAAACCAAATTTTACCAACACTTAGTGATCCCCTCTCAATTGCACCCAAGATGAAACCATCTGTCAACTACTGTAAGGAACCCCAACAAAAATGAATAATTGCAGGAAAGAGCATCAATTGTTTTTCATAATATCAAACTTTCATTTTCATCTCAATTGAAATCCCAGTTTGAGGGACACTGATTGTCGCGACTCTTTTGGAAAAATCGGAGCAATGAGTCCTGATTGACTCACAATGCGTGCCGCTGTCACTGCAGGTGTACGTCAATGGAGGAGTAAGGTGGGGCCGAGTGTTCAGGGACTACCTCATCCACAATGCACAATGATTTCTGTCATTTCCGGGATTCCCCTTAAACAACCATTGATCAGCAGACTAATTTCAAGGCAAAAGCAATCATGAAGCGCCTGGCTTTCACCGTTTATGGTAGAATATGGGCCTGTGTCCAATCACCTGCATCTTCCCATTGAATGAGTTTCCTTAGTTGTAGAGTGAGTGTGAACTTAAAATTAAGTATTTTTGTTCATGACGCGTTCTCTTGCCCCTGATTCCTCCGAATATTTGATCTGTTGGAATGTTCTCAAGCCAAGGGACCCAGTACACCCCCTGTACTAGCACTGCTCATCGTCGGGGCCATTCATTCTCCCAGGGGCTAAGGGTCATTAGTTGGATTAGCTGCTGGCAACGCTGCTTCCCATCCACTGTCATGCTCCTTTTTCGACTATGACAGCATGTTTCTGTTCAATTTTATGTTCTGAATATTCAAGGTGTGTTTATATTTTTGAAATATTAATAAATGGATGTAATCGTGTGTATGTTATATGTGCTTAATATGTATTTGCACCAGTAGTGGGGTGTTCACAATAACAGGAACAAAGCTGCTAACTGTGGAGTTCTGATTAAGGAAAACTACTCTTACCCTTGCCCCTTCTGAGACGAGAAGAATTTAATAACTAACAGAAGTAGTAAGCAATACAGTTACGAATGGAAATGCAATGTGAATAAATTAAATATATTGAGAAAAAATAGAGAAGTCCACTGGTCAAAGTCTCAGGTGACTTATCAAGCTGGTTCCAAAAGATTTCTAACGGTGCTCTTCATGTCTGTCTCTTTTAAACACCTGGGATGTGTTCTTTAAATGCAACTGGACGTGATTGCTGCACATTCAAACGTGTCTCCTCCCCGTGAATTCCTTTCTGCTCCAAGGAATTTATGACTCTCCCCTGGCTCCATCTGATGGTCGAATCTGAAATTCCTCACTGATCCCTATTCACTTAATATTACAGTACATTCAATAATCACACCTTTGGCATAGAGCTTCTTCATGTACAAATAACATGGCATGAATAATATCATCATCTAAAAGCTTTTTTATAATAACACGTCTTAAATCATGAAAGTTCATCACATTTTAACCATTTTGTTTAACTCAGTTTATAAAAATATAATCAATATATTTGCCTTGCAGGGCTGTCCTTCCTATTTTGCTCATTCACTACATGACAGGAGACAAATATTCCATAAAACCCTCTTTCCCTGGAAAGTAGCATAGTGGCAGCACACAAAGTGGCTTTGTTGTATGCTATTTATTCCATGGCAATGGAAAACATCGCGCCTCATCATCAGGACTTTCAGAGAAGGAAGGTTCTGAAATGTCCTCTGTAAGACCTGAATACCTTCAGGTCCTGTCAGACTGCACTAATCAGCTGTGAGTCAAAGACAGAGTGTGCGTTACATTACATTAAATTACATGTCATTTAGCTGACGCTTTTATCCAAAGCGACTTACAATAAGTGGATTTCCACCATGTCCTGGATGTTAGCTGGACCCCATTTATTCACAGCATGGTACGTGAGTAATATTGTGGCAGTGGTGGCAAAAGTGCCATATTTTTTTTACCGGATTCTGACGCTGGCCTCACTCTAAATTTCCGGAACCTTCCAAAGATTCACTCTAGCTCACTACATAGAAACCCATGTAAAACTCAGAAGAGGACTGAGAAACTAATGAAACAAAATTAGTGATTATCAACAAGCTGTATTTTTATAAAATAGTTGAAAGATTGGCGAAGCAGAAAAAGTTGAAAGTTAAAGAGTTTTAAGAGGATTTAAAAACAAACTCCATTTGAAAACCATGTTGAAAAAGTTTGTGATTTTAATTTATATAAATTCGATTAAAAAAGAGCTAGCAAGCTGATTTGTTAGTTTCAATGAGTATGAAGGAGTTCAAACGTGCCATGGAAGAAATAGAATAAGTCGGAAAAGATTAGAAGAACAATACTTGGAATCCTTTCAAAGCATTCCAACAATAAGTCCTGTAAAAAAGACAACAGGTGAGTAACAAAGTAAAATATAAAAGAATGACAAACAAAGGACAAACATAGCTGGGGAGCAAGAGCAAATTTAGATAAAACGTGATTTGTAGTAGATGTCGTCGTTTCTGTTTGATCTGCCACCCTTTCTGGAGAAAACCTTTCCTTTTTCAGTCACCTTATAAAAAAAGTAAATTTCTGCATTTCTTTGAGAGGATCCTCGTTCTTAGGTGAGGGGACAGCCATTTATCATCAAAGGTTTTGGAGGCACAGCTCGCTGACGCAAGAAATCAAAAAATCTTTCACAACTTTTGGCACTTTCCCTGTGGAGCATCGACGTGTACATCTCTGTTCACAAGAGAATGTGTGCAAGGCATTGCTTCTAGAAAACATAGGGAGACCTTACCATATCATCACATGAATACGTCCTGCTGACTTACCCGTTTCATCAGTCAAACTGCAGCTTCACTAAGATCCTCTCTCAAACCTACACTTTCTTTGGTATCAAATATTATGAGCAGGCGAAGCACTGCGGGAAAAAGTGGACGATTATTACATATCTTTGGAAGTTTTGTGAAAACGTTATGTACATCAAATTCATACAGTACATGACTTCATTAGAATTCTTGAGTGGGGAAATTCAGGTTTTTGCGAGCAAATAGCGTAAGAAGGACTTTTGCTCATGAACGTTTTGTTTTATGCGCTCGCATGAACCTGATTTGCACATTTGCCTTTCTACAATATCGGTAAAAACGCATTGGCAAGCATGTGACCTCTGGTCTGAACACAATGAAAAATGCTTGTGGAGTCATCATGTCTGTTTTGCTTTTCTTTTTAACATTTTTTTATTTTTCTGCAACACCCCTGTCGGCCCCCAGTTAGGGAAACTGTCGTAGTCTACGAAATAAAATGCGATTTTGGGAAAAGTTTGAATTGATTGTTTGCAACTGGTGTTACTCAACCATTTACAATTAATTTTAGGGAAATTTTCACTTTGCAATATGGTGTTTGTGCCATCATAAAATACATTGCAAATGCGCTTGCATGACACTAATTGGATAACACATCAACTTTTCAACTGTAAATGTGTTAAATTAAAATTCCCTTCAGCATCCATTGCCACATGCCATCTCAACATAGCAAAAGCTGAGCAGGTGGTTGGAGGCTAATGGTGTAATCAGCGCTAACAGTGTTTAACTGAGGGGAACCCGAGGATTGGTGTTTCGCTTCCGAAGTGATGTTGGTCGGGATGGTGTCTTCACTTGTAATGATCGTTTGAGAGCAGCAAAATGAAGCAGCGGCAAGCTAACACTCGCATAGATTAAATGGGTTTATAGTCGGTCCACCAAACAATTGCTTCACTTGTATACAGCGTTTGACTTAAAACACAGACTGTGTGACTTCATTCTCTGCTCTGACATTACACCACTTCATCTTTACAAAGCAAATAGATGTTCATTGGTATGTTGGTGCTCTGAATATATACAGATAATATGTAATGAGCCGATTATATAAAAGCCACTTATATTTTCAGTGCATTAAAGCGTTTTCACAGGTGTCTCTTCTCCTGGAAAAGATCCGCATGCGCACAGGAAGTGATGCATTTTATGTTTTTTCATGTTTTTTGCTGCCTATAAATCACACATGTGCCAGCGCAGACCGGACAATACAAAAAGACACTACAGTGTCTAATTCATCCCTATACTCATTCTTGACATACACAACCTGCTGTTCAGTCTCCAAGTGGGAAGTAGAGTCTTTACGGGAAGTGTTTGGCGCGTATAAGGAGCTGCCACTTGAGCTCCTGTCTGAGAATATATTGAATATTGTAGTGAGATCATGCAAAGGAAAAACCTCCTATTTTGTTAGGGGCTGATCACACAGTTGCCCCATCTCTTTTTAGGAATTTCTTGCCAGGTACTCAAAAAACACAGTGTGTATTCATATATACATAATCTGTTTATACAAT
The DNA here is from genome assembly GCF_949316345.1 of Pungitius pungitius. Taxonomy (NCBI): domain Eukaryota; kingdom Metazoa; phylum Chordata; class Actinopteri; order Perciformes; family Gasterosteidae; genus Pungitius; species Pungitius pungitius. The sequence goes on from NC_084920.1 coordinate 10,495,848, forward strand.
GTTTTATTTGACCTGTTTTTTTATCATATTATTCACCCAATAACTACACACATGGGATATTAAATATAAAGTACTAATTTGAGATGTATGTATATCCTGGTGGGGTTGGATTTAGTTGTGTCAGACTGTGTTGTGGGATGAGATGTATCAGCCATTTTATTAGCAGGTTGTTAACTGCTATAAACATGTTAATTCATGCTCTGCACACCGACAGAGTAAGTTAGACCCTTTTTATCGACTAGAAATCTAAACAATAATCAGTAAAGATATCGTATTTGCAAACATTTGATTCAAATTTACCACTTTGTGACCAAAGAAAACAAAATTTGACAATCAGTGAAACTAACTCAGTTTTTCAGTATTATTTGGATGTCATCCTTATTTGGTTGGCTGTACAAAAACATGAATGTTTTTCAGTCAATATGTTCTCTACTAGGAGAGCTAATAAGATATCTGAAGCCTGGGGGAGGAGGAGGGGGGGGTGTTCTGGTAGCTCACACACTATGTATTCCCTCTTGAACCGTAATCACTAACTCATTGTCCACAAAGTTTGGTTTGGAGAAAGAAAAAATCAATGTTTTCCCTAGATTTGATGAAAAGCATTGATCCTATTCAGTGTTTAAGCTTCAATGTCTTTTCTGTAGCAACTGGACGTCAGCATATGAACGCACACACGCACACACACACATACACGTTGAACCTGCCTCCCTACCCTTCTGATGCACTACTGAGAGCATTCAGCTCCCGCAGCCCAATCCAACTGACAGGCCCTCACTGGAGATTGACATGATTGCTGTCAAGGGAGGACTAGTTGAATGGAATGCGATGAATAATTCATCAATCGGAGAGTTGTAAATATGGAGAATTAGATGATATGTTCTCTTTTTCATTAACTTGCTTTTGGTTCATCATGCATCGCATCCTATCGGAATGTCATAATGCTCAGTGAAGAGTCCCTGTAGTTCGGCACTCACAGACCTAAAAAGCAAGCAATGTTTTTTAAATGAAAATTCTGGTGATCTGTTGCTAATCAACAAGAAGAGGCACTTCCAAAAGAACGCTGAGCATGGCTGCTCATACAAAACCATTATTAATACTTTTCATGAATCTGATCTAGTAAAGTAGCTGGGTCAACTGAAAGCCATTATTATGCAAACTCCTTTGTTTGAGCTTTCAAGACAGCAGTGATTGACAGGATTACATGCGGCATGTGCAGGGTGAAGTAAAAGCATCTAGGCATTGGGGAGACTGGGTGTTTAGGATGATACAAATGAATGCCATACTGAGTATAAAATTACCTTACAATTATTGAATTGTATTACACTATTTTTAATAAAGAATTTGAATGGATGCCAATTTTAAATTTATTTAGAAAGAAATCTCACGTAAACCCTGTGTGTGCCTTCATATACCCCCATTTGAGAACCACTGAGTCAAACCACCCCTATGGTCAAATGATCATCTCTGAGTAAGATCCTAAAAAGTAAATTCTCGGTTGCAAATATCCCCTAAAGCCACCCTAGGTGGACATACATTTTCTTAGCCCACATTTCTACTGCTGAGACTTTATGAACAGTGAGAATAATCAGCACAGGGTCTGTTATCCTTTCTCCCATCCCGGCATGTACGCAGTAAAAACCAAGGGGAGCATTAGCCCCTAGCAGGTGCACAAAATGAGAGAAACACTGTGTTGACACCGCTTCAGGAGAGTGTTATGCATATTTGCAAGTCGATGCCGACGGTTTACGAGTCTTGATTCTACAGTTTTATATTTCTCCTCCCTGGAGGTTGACAGTGGTACTGAGTTTTCTCCAGCATGATCAAATTCGAGGACATGGTAGCGATAAAAACAGACCTATACCGACCTGCCTGAAGTCACAGTGATTGTATATCAACGGCTTCAATGTCATCAGTATTCAGTCCAATGCTCCCATAACCGTGGTTACAATTGTCTATTCATTTCAAGTTTTGTGATTTGGATTTTGGTTTGAACACAGTTATGTCAGCATATATGTCTCTACACAAGTTTGTATATAAAAATTATATAAAAAGAGTTATTTACAGCGATTCGGCCATTACCATCTCAAATTAAATCTCTTGCACAAACTCCTCCTCACAATATGAGGATAAAGGTCTAGTGAGAAGCAGAGTAAACTTCTCAGATTTCTATATGATCAGACTTCTTTTTGCAACAAAAAGAGGCTACCCTTCCGTTTTTTCTGCAGTGCTTGTCAGTAACATTTTTAACTGTAGTTTCACAAGAAATGAGGCCTTTACACACCAAGACCGTGACAAAGCTGAGAAACGAAACGTCTGATAATCTGCTGTATAACTCAGGAAGTGATTGTAAAATGTAAGAGCAGAACTGGTCTACACTCTTTTAAAATCAACAGCCCTTTTGTCTACGCCGTTCCCTCTTCCTCCCTACAGTAATTGCGGCCAATGTCTTTGGTAAAAAACGTGTTAAATTTTGTGAGTTTGTTGCTTCCATGATTACTCACTATGTGTCAGCAGGTCCTGTGGAACATTCTGCAGACTGTTAAGACCGACAAGTGTGGTTTATATTTTACTTCCTTCACTGTTAACCTCATTCATGTGCTGGGAGGAACTGCTTTAATCAGGAATACATCAACAAGGCAACCGGGGCAATGGCAACCCACAACAACACAGCCACACACCCTCCCTTTCCAATATCCCTTTCCCAGTCTTTTATGAATTAACTGTCTATCTGTTTTTTTAGTCCTCTATGACATCACCCCCCCCCCCCCCCCTCATTTCTTCTGTGTGACACCAAAGAGGGATCTCCCTGGGGCTGTCATAATTAGGCTATAAACAAAGAAACAAAGAAGTGAAGGAATAAAAGAAAACAACCTGTAGCAGTAACAATACAGTAATAAAAAAAAAATCATAATTGACACCATACACCATAGAATAAAATAGCAGAGCAGAACATATTACATTAAATTGTGAAAAAAGTGAAAGGGAAATAGTGGGGGGGGATGTACAGTGGGGTGGAATATGTATGCAATTAAATTAGAAAATTAAATTAAGACCGTGGTTCAATGTTATTGATATTAAGACAGTAGTGTGGTGGTAATTCAATTAAAAGAGGATTCAGCTAGAGGTGATTTGATATACAGTCTTATTACAGTTGGCAGGAATGTTTTTCTGTATCTTTCCATGTGACAGCGGAGCTGGATCATCTTGTTGGAGAAGGTGCTTTGCTGTCCCTGCAGTAGGTTGTTAAGAGGGTGGTCCGGGTTATCCAATATGGACAATAGTTTTTTCTGTGTCCTCCTCTACCACCTGTTGTTCTGGATGCTCCTGTTGGCAGCCAATGATGGAACATATTAATGCCAGCTCCATGATAATTATGTTAAGTAAAGGAGATTGAAACAAAGATATATATGTTAAGCACAGTTTGTTTTGGGGGACATATTTGGCAGTCATATATATACCTCCTGTTATGTAATCAAAATTTGCTTAAAGCTTACAATTGATAGAATAGATTAACTTTCATGCTACTGTATAATCCAACTAGTTGATTACATTTTTTTTTGGCCCTAGAGCCGCATTAGGTGAAATATCCTGCATTTGTTTATGATGTACAAAAGACTGTATCTTGTATAAGTTTCCGTGCTAAGTTCTAGATCCTTCACTCAAGCACATCTTTAAAGTGTGACTTCTTTATGCCTTTGTTATCAGGGGTATTTTACTTTCTAACCATTCTGTGCTGTCCTAATTACTGTTATAAAATATGAATTTTATAATCTGAGTGAGTAAGTCTTGCAGCTTTTAGAGCTGTGATGAATCACTGCCTGTACATTAACGGCCTACCATCATAAATCATCATTAGCGACTATCAACAAAGAGAAAGTGTTTGACTAAATCTGCCAGCATCATTTATAATTCTGCTAATTATTCTACCCCAGACATCATCAGAATTGCCTGAGTATTTAAGGACCTTTCTTCTGCTTTGCATTGCTACTGCTTTCTATGGACGTGATATGTTAGAGCCCGAGAAATGCGTCTTTCCCCACTCAGCTTTGAACTGCTCCCACTACTTTCCTGAAGGGTCAACGTGTGCAGGAGTGCCCAGGGGCCATGGACACTAAGGCCACTGCATCTGAGACCTGTGATTGAAAGTGCCTGGTCTTTGAGGTGCCCAGGTGAGGTGGCTCAGGCTGTGAGAAACCTTTGAAAGTATTCTTGGCAGTTGATATGCACCTATGGGGAATATTGCTTCCCACTGCTAAAGGGTTTCTGTACTGTGGTGAAGGTCAGCGAAAGGAAAATGTCAGGCTGAGGAACAACAATGGTGTCACCTCTGACAGTTTTATAGTTGTAGATCTTAATTTGGAGGACTGTGGTAAGTGTTAGGGGATTAGTGGCTTTGTGTATGTATACCTGTGTGTGAGGCATATATTTCTGGAAAATGTCTGAATGGAACTTTCAAAGATTGAGCAGATATCTTTTTAAAATACCAAACTCTATTTGCTTCTGACATATTGAAATCAAACCTACCGCAGTAAGGCATCTCTTACACCAGTCTCCTTCATGAACGGAACCCCACCACTTAGACTTTATTCTTGAACTTTTCATTAGCTTCTAGGTTTGATTGATGGCTGTACAAATGCACCACTGTGTGACCAATTTTGTTTGCAAGTTTTGAGCATTTTCAAACAGATACGTTTTCCTTTTTAGCCAAGCCTGTAATGTTTACAACGGTGTGACGCATTATAATTGTTTTTGACGAGTATCTCTTATTAGACGGTATGTGGCATTAATTATTAGGGTTCACCGGTGTTTGCCCCCAAATTTGGGGCTTAAGAAGTGGTGCTGCTAAATTCCAAGTTAATTTTGTTAATATGCTGATCTCTTAAATGTATTTTTTTTGTAGAAATTAGTTCTGCGGATATTTGGTCATAACGAAGTAGAAGTAAAATTTAAGAAAAGGCTTGGTTGTAAAAACGTCCTCCTGTTGGTAACGATCATCCTCTTAATGAAGACATTCATTGTTGTTAGAGCAGACACGGTGAACTGGTTTACTGGGTTAATTGGTATGTCAGAGTCATATAACAAGTAGAAATGGCAATGGTGATTCATCACGCCTACAATCTAATTAATCACCTGGTGGCTATAGTTACCGCTGAATATCTTATAGTCACTGCAAACTTTTATCAATGATTTATTAAAAACAAGCATAACTACTAAAAGTGCAAAATAAGACACTAGTAGTGGTAGACAATAAATTGCTCTAATCTTCGGATACGGGAGATTTTCCTGTTGATTGGAGGTGTCAGAGGTGGTCGAGGGTTGCAGCTGGTGCTTGCTAAAATGACAACTAACAGGACTCGTGAGTAGAACAGCTTTTATCGATAAACACCACTGACGCGATTGGAGGCAGAGGCACCGTTTCGGTAAACCAATCAGCTTACGGCATACCCACATAGACATCGGAGGCCCCCTTGGACAGGCATTAGCTTCTCTAGTCTTCCTGCCTGAATGTATAGCCTGTAAATCCCAAACCATTAAATAATTGACAAAAAATTCCAATTCTTTGAAACTGGAGCCTTTATTGGTCCTTCTGAACAAATAAAAAAAAAAATTCAAATATCAATTTCCATATAGGAGTTTTAATTTGTATCATATTTGATACAACGGGTCACAATGCTCAAGATTGTTGTTTTTTCTTGAACAAACAATACACAAACAAATCCAACAAAAACAATGCAGCAATGGAACTGGCAGGGTGGAAGTCTGGAAGACATAACATTTCAGTTATTTTTACTCATTTTGCGGTTCACAACCTTTTTATTTTGAGTTATGGTAGGCTTGAAAACAGTTTCTGTCCTTGTTCAGACAAAGATGCACTCTGCATTTCTCACAGTACACATGGGCAAAGTGGCCTACGCAGTGCTTGCATCTCTGTCGGGTTTCCCATGTTGGGAAATGATAAAGGCCATCCTTTCTCACATCAGGGGGCAGCTCTGGGGTTTTCCTCTTCCGGGGAGGAGTTGGCGTTGCTTCTGGAGAGGAGAGTGGTCTGCCACACTTTTTGACCTTTCCTGCGCTTGTGAGGGCGGAGCCAACAGAAGCCTGAAATCTTCGAAGGGGCAGGGCTTTCTGCCTGGGCTGCAGTTTCTCCATGTCTCTTCTGTAGCGGTTCCATGCATTGATTACTGCCACTGTAACGGTGTGCCACCAAATGTAGATGTACCATCTTCGTGCTCTAAAGTTGAACTTGTACAGTGCAGATAGCATATCAAGAAGGTCAACCCCTCCCATGAACCTGTTGTATGTGTCAACAATGGCTGGTCTGGGAACCATTATGTAGGTTTTGGCTTTCCGATCCCAACGTTTCACATTGCCCAGTGGTTCAACACCAACAAAAGAAGAGAGCAGGTTCACAGCTTTGTTGTCATACCATCTCACAATGATGTTGTCTTCCTGATTTACTCTGAAATCCAGAGACTCCCTTCCCTTTGTCTTCAGTTCTTTTTCATCTATCAGTCTGCAGTTCTTCACCCTGTTCATTCGGACTGTCCCTATGTAGTAGATTCCTCTTTGTTTCAAATGCTCCACCAATGGTAGTGATGTAAAGAAGTTGTCAGCAAAAACTTTGTGATTTTTTCCTGCTGGAAGGGTTGAAGTCATTTTCAGGACAACATCTCCTGTAGCACCAACATCAGATTTCTCTTTGTCTGGATTTTCTCTCCCTTGGCACACGTCAAAGTCATAGAGATAGCCACTTTGGCCGGCACGTCCCCACATCTTGAACCCCCACTTGTGAGGTTTTCCTGGCATGTAGCATCGTAGATTTGATTTTCCTTTGAAAGGCACCATGATTTCATCAACAGCGTGACATTCTTCAGGAGGTACGCAAAGAAATCGTTGCCGTAGTTTCTCTAACCATGGCCTTAGTTTCCACACTTTATCCTTTTTTGCATCTTCATCCACATTGAGGTTGTCCTGAAAGTGAATCAGCGTCAGCAAATCCAGGAATCGACCCCGTGACATCACATCACACACTGGGGGGTACCTTGTCTCCATCTCCCAGTAAGCTCGTACGTTGGGCATCTGTACTAACCCCATGTGCATTTACATACCCAGAATTTTCTCAATTTCTTGGGCATTTGTGTTCACTGATTTTCCATTTTTCTGAACACTGTACAAGTTTGTTTCTTCTGCAATTTCCTGTAGCATTTCCTCAGTCACAAAATCTTTGAAATACATATATGGTGTCCAGTCAAGCCTCTCTTCAGAGTCTTCCTCAACACATTCCACAAACTCAACAGATGGAGGTTCAAACTGTCCCTGCCCCTTGCAAATTGCTTTGGTGTTGTGTCCTGTTCTGGGACTTCTGGGACTTCTGGGACTTCATCATCATTTTCCTCTTCCTCATCATCACTACTATCTGGGTTTTCCCCAGTCCCTGCAGTAGGAGTCCATTCCTCATCCTCATCCTCATCTTCCCCGAGCTGCTCCATGTCACTTGAAGATGTTCTAAAGATGATTATGGATGGGAATTCAACACTGAATTTTTTTGCCATCTAAAACACACATGCACACAAAAAACTGATTATTGTGTATTTTTTCTTTGAATTGGTCAGTTTTTAGTGAAAATCAGTAAGCAAAACGAAGTTGCTATCAATCATACCATTGCAACACCAAACTAGTCATCAATCATCATGATACAACAAGTTGCATATCTGATTTTTTGCTCTGAATGTACCAAATAATGTAATTTAAACATTTAATTAGTTTACTTGAAAAATAAAAAGACAGTATGTTGCTTGATATTATTTATAATGCATGAAATACAATAAAATTACAATTGACTGATTTAGAGTTACATGACCTTATACACCCGCTGTATCAAATTTGATACGTCATTTTTAACACGGTTTTACCAAAACATAGATTATGAAATATTAAGTAATTTCACATTGCACCAACCCAGTAACTGTTCCTATTGACGTTTCACACAAAAAAAAAAAAATCTTACCTTAACTTTTCCAAAATTGGCAAAGTTCTTCTTGAAAAATCACACCTGTCCACTTCCTGATTAATAGCAGTCTTGTAGAATGGCGGGAAAGGCCTCTAGTGAGCAGATTACTGCCCTCTGGTGGATTATCGTTGTAATGCATGTATATAATTGTATACATCGGGTTTTTCAAGAAAAAAATTGTCACAATGCTCATGTAGAGGGCTCAAAAACTCGTGTATCATATATGATACGTTTGGCGTTATAGGGCTAAACTTAATTTTGAAGAAATTATGTAGAATTGTTGTTTGAGCAGAGCCGCTGGACACATTTCAGTTGGAAAATATTAATCTATCAATAACAGAACAGCTTTAATACAAATCTAGGTACTCTCCGTGCATTAATAAACCCCGGACTAACACCACTGTTGTGTGGCAAGAATTGGTCTGCAGATAGTAAAACCTGCAACAAGGCGTGATTGTAAAATGGCAGATGAGGAAAATTTATTTGTTGTTTTTCAGTTCTATCAGGGGCGCCAACTTAACACTTTGTCCCGTTAGGATAAACGTTTTGCTACGTTGCCAGTTCAATAAAACACCCGAATCATCTGAATCGATGCACCTGATTACAGACCTAAGATAAAAGCCTATAATTCATCTACTACATCCTGATTCCTGGGGCTCACTTGGAAAGCTAAGAGGGATGCACATTTATTCAGTAAAATACTGAAATAAAACAAAAGAGGGATATTTTTCAAATGTTGTGATCCATTTGAATGAAGGATTATTATTAGCGTTTGCCTCTGGGTTACCTCAGATGAAGAAACACTGGGTAAACTTTACACTCACCTAAAGGATTAGAAACACCTGTTCAATTTCTCAATAATGCAATTATCTAATCAACCAATCACTTGGCATGCTTCAATGCATTTAGGGGTGTGGTTCACTCTCCTGAATTCCAAACCGAATGACAGAATGGGAAAGAACGGTGATTTAAGCAATTTTGAGCGTGGCATGGTTGTTGGTGCCAGACGGGCCGGTCTGAGAATTTCACAATTTGCTCAGTTACTGGGATTTTTACGCACAACCATTTCTAGGTTTTACAAAGAATGGTGTAAAAAGGGAAAAACATCCAGTATGCGACAGTCCTGTGGGCGAAAATGCCTTGTTGATGCTAGAGGTCAGAGGAGAATGGGCCGACTGATTCAAGCTGATAAAAGAGCAACTTTGACTGAAATAACCACTCGTTACAACCAAGGTATGCAGCAAAGCATTTGTGAAGCCGCAACATGCAAAACCTTGATGTGGATGGGCAACAGCAGAAGACCCCACCGGATACCACTCATCTCCACTACAAATAGGAAAAATAGGCTACAATTTGCAAGAGCTCACCAAAATTGGACAGTTGAAGACTGGAAAAATGTTTCCTGGTCTGATGAGTCTCAATTTCTGTTGAGACAGTCAGAATTTGGCATAAACAGAATGAGAACATGGATCCATCATGCCTTGTTACCACTGTGCAGGATGCTGGTGGTGGTGTAATGGTGTGGGGGAGTTTTCTTGGCACACTTTAGGCCCCTTATGGCCTCGTTTAAATGCCACGGCGTACCTGAGCATTGTTTCTGACCATATTCATCCCTTTATGGCCACCATGTACCCATCCTCTGATGGCTACTTCCAGCAGGATAATGCACCATCTCACAAAGCTTGAATCATTTCAAATTGGTTTCTGGAACACAGTCTGTATTACATACCACTTCCTGTCTCAAAGTGATGCAGAAAAACTATGCATTTATGCATTTGTTACTTCTGGACTGGATTACTGTAATTCTTTGTTATCAGGCTGCTCTTGTAAATCGCTTAAATCTCTCAAGTTGATTCAGAATGCTGCAGTACGGGTATTAACAAGAACTAAGAAATGGGATCATATAACTCCTGAATTAACTTCTCTGCACTGGCTTCCTGTTAAATCAAGAATAGAATTTAAGGTACTTCTCCTCACCTACAAGGCACTTGCTGGTGAGGCACCGTCTTATCTTAAAGAGCTTGTTACACCGTATTGCCCTACAAGGCATCTGCGCTCCGTAGATGCTGGGCTACTTGTGGTTCCTAGCGTTTTAAAAAGTAGGATGGGGGCCAGAGCCTTCCGTTATAAAGCTTAAAACGTTCCTCTTTGATATCGCTTATAGTTAGGGCTGGCTCAGGTTAGCCTGGACCAGCCCTTAGTTAAGCTGCTCTAGGCTTAGACTGACGGGGGACTTCTTAGGACACACCGAGCCCCTCTCTCACACTCACTCTCACTCTCTCCTTCCACAATCATCCATGTTTTAATAATGTACATCACTAATTCAGCTTCTTTCCGGGAGTTCTTTGTGCTTTCTCGCCTAGCAGGTCTCCGTGGATCGTAGTTTCGTGCGGACCCTGGTTCGGACTCCTGGCATGGCTCTGCTGACACCTGCTGCTGCCATCATCATTACTTTAAATATGATTCATATTACTGTCATCATAAACCAACATCTTTCTGCTCTCCCTCCCCACAGAATCCTCTGTGGATGGTGGTTCTATCTGATGGTGGTCCTGCCCTATACTTGTTCTGCTACTTGCAAATACTTGTATCATTTCTGTTAGAGGAATTGAATGTATTGTACATCTTTTACATTGTTGATTCTGTACACATGACATCCATTGCAGTCTGTCCATCCCTCGAGAGGGATCCCTCCTCTGACGTTCTCCTTAAGGTTTTTTCCCCAAAGAAGGGTTTTTTCATTTTTTGGGGAGTTTTTCCTATGCCGATGTGAGGGTTTTGGGACAGAGGATGTTGCATGTGTACATTGAACTCGCGGCCCACCGATCGTCAGTGGCCTGCGTTTGCTCGAAGTGGGCAGTATCTTGGTCAGTATTGTACCCCTGCAATAGAGCATCTTTGGAATGTGGTGGAACGGGAGCTTCATGCCCTGTATGTCCCACAAATCTCCATCAACTGCAAGATGCTTTCCTATCAATATGGGCCAACATTTCTAAAGAATGCTTTCAGCACCTTGTTGAATCAATGATACGTAGAATTAAGGCAGTTCTGAAGGCGAAAGGGGGTCAAACACAGTAATAGTATGGTGTTCCTAATAATCCTTTAGGTGAGTGTACATTATTTTGTTCTCCTGTCAAGACTCCACCAGCTTCACTCACTCCTCCCACTCATTCACTCACTCCTCCCAGTCGTTCTAATCACCATCACCTGCACCTCATCAGTTCACCTCCCTTTATATTCAACTCCGCTTCACACACTCATTGTCTGGTCTCGGCGCTACAGTACAATACAGAATTTCATGCTATGAACGTACTACCTGGCTGGCTCCTGTTCATTCCGTGACATCTCCATGGTTAGAGCTCCATGAAAGAAATCATTGTTAACATCTCCAGTGTGTGAATTTTTAATTAATTATGGATGACCTATGATGATCCCGTCTCTTTTAATCACTACTTCTACATTATACAGGATCTTTTGATTTCCTTAATTTTTATTAAATAGATTCCTTCTTCTATCATTGTGCAGTATAGAGTACAAGAAAACAGACCAAAGTACCCTTGAAAAAAGTTGCACACAGAGACCTGGAAAGAGACAAACATTTCCTACAGCCAAGGTTTATATGTCCCTTAATGCAGTGTTTTGGCTCAGATGTTGAATGGGAATCTTCCCCTTGCACAGTGTGTATGCTAGATAGCTAGTTAGCTTTGAATGCTGTAGTATGCATCCAGCTGCTTTAAATAAGTTCATAAATAATGGATGCAGGTATTTAAATTATTTCTTGATGTAACCTACAATCATCTGACGGGATAGAAGAGAAGGTGTCAAGTAAAGAGAGGTGTAACCAAAGGGTGGTTCCTTAGTGAGGTGGTGTGTATGCGCAGTAGTTGACAACTCAAATCAATGTAAAATAAAATGTATTCCACTCTGAATCAAACCACAGTAAAACTAAAATGATTGAATGAAAAAGTAGTCTCAGAGATTTTGAAACAGTGTAAAAGTAAAGTAAAAAAGGTGCGCCTCTGTTTAAAAAACAAATTAAAGGACACCAGATTGGGCCAGCACGAACAGAGTTAACGTGGGTAATTATACCACAGGGACAATTTGCTTATCAATGTATTAAAAGCCAAACAGCGTACAGATTTCTGAAAAGCTCTTTTAAAATGTCAAATCTGCTTCACGTTCATCTTCCAAATCTTAATCTTGCAAACAGTCGTCTTCTTCCAAACCTTCTACCAAATCTCCCATCTTTTTCTACCAAATCTTCATTATCCAAATCTTCTTCTTCCAATTCCTCCAAATCTTCTTCACCTTCATCTCCATCTTCTTTATCTGCCAAATCTTCTTCCAAATTGTCTACTTTATCTCCTTCATCTTCCAGATCTTCTTTTTCCAAATCTTCTTCAACTTTATCTCATCTTCCAAATCTTCTTCCAAACCTTTACAAATTTCCTTCTTCTTCTTTATCTTCTTCATCTTCATCTTCCAGGTCTTCCTCTTCAAAATCCTCCAAATGTTATCCTTCTTCCAAATAGTCTTCCTCTAAATTATCCAAATCTGCTTCCTCTTCATCTTCTTCATCTTTAAAATCTTCTTCTTCTTCCAAATCTCCTTCTTCATCTTCTTAATCATCTTTCAAATATTATCTTCATCGTCCAAATCTAGGGTCCTTGGATCAACCTATATATTTTAAAGAATCCATAATATGAAGAATTCAGGTAATTTCCGCAAAATGCCGCAAAAAAACGCAAATGCTGGGCTAAATTATGGATTGCTGTATCATCTATATTCCATCCAAACTCACTAGATTTGTTGTATTTTTCTCAACATGAGTAATTCCCTGTAATCTGACCCAATATGTAGTTGAGAGTTCAGTTAATTTTAGACTGAGAGGTTTCCTCTGCCTCCACCAGTAGAGAACTTGAAGGTATTGTTTTCATGGCACCAAAGGCTAATCTTAAAGCTATAAACTGTATCCTATCTAGCTTTTTCGGGGACGTTTTACAATCTGAGCTATACACAATACAACCATAATCATAAGTTGACATAATCAAAGCTTTATATAAATTTATCAAAGACGGTCTATCTGCTCACCAATAATGATCAGTCACCATCTTCATCAGGTTAATTACTTTTTTACACTTTGGAGATTTCATATTGAATAATGGAAACAGAGTTTATCATCAAACCAAACCAAATCTAGGTAACTTCTCTTCTCTTTCAAATGGATGATTATAAAGCATCATTTTCAGATTTACATGTACTTTCTTCCTTGCAAAATACATGACCTTTGATTTTTTTAAATAGAAAACTTAAAACCCCAGTCAACTCCCCATTGTTCTAGAACCTGAAGATCTTTGTGAGTCTGGTTAATTATGTATGAAAGATTCCTTCCCCTCTTCCATATAACCGCATCATCAGCATAAAGCAGAACATCAGTGTTATTCCAATGTTTCTCAAATTAATCATTAATCCTTATATTATTCAAAATTTGACTAATTACACTCCCCTGGGCATTACCACTATCTACCATAACTTCTTCAGATATTCCGTGCGTTGTGAGAGAAATCTAAAATGTAATTGTTCATCTTCTCATTGGTTACAATGTTCTCCAATTTGATTAATAAATATTCTCTCCACATGGTGTCATAAGCTTTCTCAATGTTGAAAAAAATGTAACCATAATTTCTTTCATGACTAGAGATTTTTCAATTTAATTACATTCTCTGATTAGATGATTATTTTCTGAGTTTTTGACATCCAAAGCAGACATACTTTTTCTCATTCTCGGAATGTCCTTGTTTACTTTCAGTATTTCTTCTTTCCTTTTCTTGAATATATCATATAATGTGTATATATACACCATCTTCAGTTTGTTGAAAATCGTATATATTGAGTATATGATTAGAAGTGACTAAATCATCCCTTTGTATGTCTGTTTGTCACATTGCTGTCTCACTGATTGGAGCTTCAAGAAACAACAATGATGAAACAAGGGGCAACATTAATGCAGACTGATCTCTAGGATACAACCACCATGGCCTATAGGAAAACATTTCTCAACAGAAGGTTGGGAATCGGAAATCTTTTTGAACCAGGGTGGTCAATGTTCTATCGTGTGATATTGCCATTTTTATTTCTGAAGAGCCACTGGCTTACAGAGAAAGTTCTGGATGTGTGCTTGCTCAGCATGTGTTTTAAACAATGGTTCCTGGACTCATTAATGCAGATAAGCTGTTGAAGATGACATGGGATAAGGTTTGATGATCTCATCATTTTGCACCCCTTACTGTCAGGCATAAAAGGAAAAAATACATTGTCTGTTAATTAAAATTCTGTATTTCTTTATACTTGTATAATGAAGAGGGTTTTGACATATTGTTTTGACAACAGCAATCACACTGTTAGAAAATATAGAACAGCCTGTTACCCTCGATGTTTGCGTCATGCTTGAATTATTCATTGCATTCAGATCACTGAGCTCTAAATAGTTTTGCCTTCAGTCAATGTTACTTACATTCTATACAAATCATTTCATAACTGCTATGCTTTGTGTATATCACAGAGCAAATGTTACGACATACAGATTCCACACATGTATATGTGAAAAACATGAACACAATATTATTTGTTTACAAAAAAACAATACAAGGCAAAATGCCCCAACAATGACTGTGCAAATGAATATGACCATGAAGCATAGGTCCTCTCAACAATTCTCTCAAAGATCGCTCCGCATGACAAATGAAAACAAGTTCATAACAGTCCCCCGCTCTGCCGTCCTACAGCTCAGCCTGTGCCAAAATAAGGCCAGCTCTACTTTTAATAACAAAGTCGGCGTCTTCCTTTATCCTCCTTCTCCCGGTGGGCTGAGGGGAAAATTGGATTTTAGTCTTGTTTTTAAGAGGATGATATTATCTTTTTTTGGGGCGGAAATCATGTTTTAATAATTCGAATGTTTTTCAAGATGACCAATTATGCTCCTTCTCAGCGGTAAATTAACGTCTACTACCCGGCTCTTGGCGTTGTTGAAGGGAACGTGCCTCCCTGGAGAGTTTAGCCTCTTAATCATTTCAGGAAGCCCCCCCCCCCTGTTCCTTCTGTCTTTCTGCACAATTTGTCTCTGTTAGGCCGCTGAAATGATCAATTAATTGTCAATATTTTTAAAATGAAAAGATTCTTGCCTCCATTTCATGGTCCAGGCAGATAACGCTAAATAGGACAGAAGTAAGACTGTCCAGTGAGTAGTTGCGCCTCTACTCAAGCCTTTTTGATGAATTGCTGCTCAATGTGGAAATACTTTCTCTTGTCTTTCGTCAATGATGTTATACTGTTTGCATGAAAACATGGTTTTAGTGATTTTTTGATTATTTAAGCCCATATCTATTTTGCACCGATCAGAAGGAAGTTTCAGACTAAAGTGAGACAAGGAAAGACTTTCTTTAACCTGGATTCACATCTCTTCATACCAGTTGTATACAGTTTTCTTGCCAAATCCCCCAATCTCAGGATTCTCTGCAAATATCACAGCAATTGTCCTAATATGCAGTGTTTTGGCACACTAGAAGTTATGCTGCCGGTGACAAAACAATCATTACAAGCAAAAGACTATTGAGAAAAGTAACCTGTGCTTCTGATAATGATGTCTGAACTCAGTTTTGGGATGATAAAGTATTCATTTCAGATATAAAACTATGGATCGAAACGAGCTGCAGTTATCTACAAATAAAGCAGAGCAATGTCATTCACAAATGTAGGTATTCTTTGTTATTATGAATCTGATTAAATGCTGAAAAGAGACAAGCACACGCACGTTTATGACTTCATTGCTTCTGTTCAACACCATTGTGGTTGTGACTCGGTGGCAAGACTGGGTTGTCTTTTAATTACACGGAACAACAAATGTCGACATGCCCTTGAGCAAGACACTGTATCAAGTTGTTCCACAAGTGCTTTACAGCTGCCCACAACTTCTAAGTGCTAAGAGAGGTGTCAAAAGTATTAACATTCATTTCTCAAGTAGAAGTATAGATAGTAGGGTTTTAAAAGATTGAGTATCAACTCAAGCTTTTTACTCATACTTTTTAAAAGTATAAAAGTACTGGTTTCAAAACTACTTAAAGTGTAAAAGTAAAAGTAATGTAAGGGGAAAAAATCCATTATATACAAACTCGCTCACAGAACATGTCAGTCTGTTACAATATGATCAAAAGGTGCCTTCAGATCATGTGACCTGCCTTCGGATAATGGGAACATGGCCAGAGTGCCAAGGGCAGGCCGGGAGTATGGCAGAACGTTTACGAACGAAGGTTACATACGTAACCGAGAGACGTTCCCTCTCAGGGAACTCGAGCTGCGTAAAGACGCTGTGGGAACCCTATACCCACTCACCATATGAGCAAGTGACCGTGGTGTGAAGTTTTTAAGACGCACACTCAGACGAGCACCTGTGCTCCAGTTGTAGCGTTATGGCCAAGGTGGTAAAACCTCACGAACGTGTGGGGAGAGGACCAGCCTGCCGCAATGCAAACGTTGTGTAGCGATACTCTTCCCGACAACAGGGCTTTAGAAGCCGCCTTACCCCCAGTAAAATGGGCCCGGACAGATTCATAAGCAAGTGTGATGGCCTCAACCACCCACTTGCTCATCCTCTGCTTAATTACCGGGCCGCCAGTGTTTGGGAGTCCCGAAACACACGAACAGCTGTTCGGAGAGCCTACACAGGGAGGTCCTGCGGACGTACAGGTCTAGGGCTCTGAATGGGCAGAGGAGGTTTAAGCTTCGCCTGGTCCGACGCTTTTTCTTCTCATGAATGGGGGAGGACAGAAAGCCTGCAGCACAATAGGAGAGACCCTCTAGTACAATGGCCAAGTCCCACGGGACTCTAGTGCTGGCTGCTGGCCTTAGCCTCAGGGTGCCACGAAGGAAGCGGGATGCCAGCAGGTGACTCCCCAGAGAACGCCCGTCTCGTGGGGCATGGGCTGCTGACAGGGCCGTCACATATACTTTGATGGTGGACGGGAATAAACCTGTGGCAAAACGCTCCTGCAGGAACTCCAGTACTGAACCGACTTGGAAGTTAACTAGGTCCCGCTGTCGTTGCCCACACCAAGTGGCAAAGCAGCTTCCATCTACCGGCGTACGCCTTCCTCGTGGTGGGGGCTCTGGAGTGGCGGATGGTCCCCACGACTTGGGTTGAGAGACCGGCTCCTAGGAGGCGGGTCCCCTCGAGGGCCACGCTGACGGTTTCCATAGCTCGAGGCGAGGGTAAACAATGGACCACGACGCCTGAGACAGCAGGTCCACCCCGATGGGGGTCTCCAACGGAGGGCCTGCGAGGAGCGATAAAAGGTCTGCGAACCATCTAGGGCCGGCCAGAGCGGGGCTACAAGCAGTAGGCCACCGTCCTGACGGACCTTCACCTGAATCCCCGGGACCAGAGCAACCGGGGAAAAGGCGTACAGACATGACCTCGGCCATGCCTGCACCTGCACTGCATCTCCCTCACGCATCCTGTCGCATCGTGGTCGAATCCCAAACAACGCCCAGGAAGGTGGTCCTATGCAGTGAGGACAGCACGCTTTTCCTGGCATTGAGTCTCAGCCCCAGATGGTTGATGTGGGCAAGCGAAACACCTCGATGGTGGGCCGCTAGCTGCAGGGATGGCACTAGAATCAACCAGTCGTCTATGTAGTTCAAAATGCGGATGCCCTGGAGACGCAATGGTGCCAGAGCAGCGTCCACGCATTTGGTAACGTATGGGGTGAGAGGGCTAGGCTGAACGAAAGAGCCCAATATTAATAAGCTTTGTCCCCAAAAGCAAACCTCGGGAACTTCCTGTCGTGGGAGGATTGAAAATAAGCGTCCTGGAGATCTACCGTGACAAACCATTCCTCGGACCTGATCTGTGCCGCGATCTGTTTGAGAGTGAGCATCTTGAAGCTCAACTCCACAACAGCGCGGTTCTAACGGTAGAGATCTAGTATCTCTTCTCCCTTACGGACGCAAACCCCCATCCTCCTTTGGAACGGTGAAGTAGCCTCCGTCGATTGTGCGCAGGACCCATTGAGATACATTGGGGCGGGCTCGCCACTCTCCCAATAAGTCTCTCAGGGGCACTGGCCCTTCTGTCTACAGACACAGCGCCCTGTAACAGCGTACTGGCAGGGAAGCGCTAGTGTAGTAGCGCCGGAACCCTCCTCGAAGGGGGCGAACGGCCCTCGCGCTTGCTGGACCCGGTCGTGCCCCAAACCGGCGGCGGGGACAACGGACCGACTCCCGGAGGGTATCGGGGAGAAGGTAGCACTGAAAAATGCGGTGACACCCTAGCCCCTCCGGTGGCGAAGCCCTCTTCGCGGCGGCCGTCCTCAGACCAGTCAGACCGGGAGAGGGCCCCGCCTGAGCGTGTCGCGCTACGGCTCAGCCTCGACGAGGGGGTGCACGCAGCGCGACGCTCTCCTGCTGCGCCAGGTGATGCAAGCTTAACGACGGCCGGGGCCACCCTCGAGCGGCCCCGCGGACGTGGCGCTGACGGGCTCTTATGAGGTAGCACCATCGTATGCAGGCAGGAATCCGCCTGCACTGCCGCCGAGCCAGGGCCGCATCCACGGCCGGCATGCTAGCATAGCCATGTCGCTTAGCCTCCGCCACTGACGAATACAAAGCCGCACGCGGGTTGTAAACGCAAGCAGAGACCGACTTACCTAGGACGCCAACACCTCAGCGTGGACGTCCGGGAAGAAAGGCAAACACAGGCGCTGAGGTACTCTACGGGAAGGCAGAAACCATTCATGCAGCTTAGCGGAAGCAGCAGGCTGTTGTTTACCCTCCGGCCAGCTGATATGGAATCTGTCAGCGGATTGGTGAGGACCTCCAGCAGTTCTTCTTCTTTTCTTTTCTTTCGGCGGCAGCGGGGGAATGAGTTGCCTCGGCGTCAACCTCCGCTGCCTCTACGCTCACCACGTCCAGCTCCTCGGAGACGGGAGAACGGGACAGTGGCGTCTCGTCCGGGGTGGTGGAAGCCGCGGAGCGTGCCTCCGATGCCGGAAAGGAGCGCCTGCATCCCGCGGTGAAGGGCCGGGAAAAAGGCCTCAGCCGTCCCGGAATCCTCCGCGAGATCCATTTGTGATCCCCATGAAGACATCCGGCGCTCTGCTTCGGCACGAGCTGGACCGGAGCCGCGGGGAGCATGCCTCATCAAGCCCCCTCAAGGGCTAGCTGAGTGTGCTCCACGCCTAGGCAGACAACACACAGGCGTGTCGTCTGAGTCACTGCCCGTAATAAAACGGGGGCAAGGGGGTACACACTGGACAATACCGCTCAGCCATTACTAGGTGGAAAAACTTTACTACCGCACTAGATGAAGGCACAGAGATGAATGGTCCTGCCCTTCGGGTCCCTTTATAGCGCCCTGGTCCGGCGTCCCCGCCTATGACGTACCAGCTCGCCATTGGTTAGTTTTTACACGTGCTTCATGACGCGGTCACGCAGGGGCAATCCCACAGCGTCTTTGCGTAGCTCGAGTTCCCTGAGAGGGAACACTGAACTGGCAGCAGTCAGTTATCAAAACATTGGCAAAATAACCCGTTTCAAGCTTTATGGGCAAATACAGAATCCCTTTGTGGTCATTTCTAAAGCCCCGCATTAAGGCACACTTTGTGCCTATATATGTATGTGTATAACTTAGTTCTTTTTTTTTCTCATTGAGTCACCACCTGACAAAGACTGCCTCCAAGATCCCTTTCCCTCCTGCTGTGGTTGTTCGTACAATGTTCTCTCTCTTTATCACACATTTATTTTCAAGGCTAGTGTTGAAATTAGATTTCTATCTGTGACTAACCACGACCACCAATTGTGAAAAATTACATAAAGCTTTGCATATTAAAAGAGAAAAGGGTATGGCTAAAGTAGAGTCTTGCTGGGTTTAGTAAAACTGAGAGCAATCCAATGATATCGTCCCTGCAAATCGAGGTGCAAACATGGAAAGGGGTGTTTGCTATTTGTCTGGGAGATCTTTCAATAAGATTGTGGCTATGTCATTTCTTCCTCTGTGGCAACTCCCCAGAAAATCTTCACATAAGTTAGGTCTATTTTAAGGGGGCCGAAGAATCATCTGCCCCCTAGGTTCGGGGTCACAACCCGCAAGTTGCAAGGACCAGGCTGGACCCACACCTGTTCTGAGATAACTTTAAATCACCAGAAGCATATAAATATTGTCACAGTTTCAAAAAACAATTTTTTTGTTTGATCTTTCAATTGCCGTCTTTCCCCTACCATTAAAAATATTATTATTATAAACCCCTAAAATTATTCTCACCCTCTTAAGAAAGTCTGAAAATTAAAAGATTTTAATTTCCTCACACAGGAAGTCCGTCTGTCCGTGTATGTGCCGGTCGCACCAGTGGACATAGAGCACCAGCAAAAGACATTTACAGGTCCCCGCCCCCCATTGGCCGATCCATTCTCCAAAAGTTGTAAACTTAGGGGAAACGCTGAATTCAATTCCTTTTATTTTGTATAGCCAGAAATTGCGAATTACAAATCTGCTTTTGAGTGCTTGCAACTTGCAACATCTCCTGTCCCGAAACCCTCATAGACATAGTGTGGTTTGATCATATGTTACATTGCACAGGTAATGACCGTAGAGTCACAGTTAGCATACAACTTTATCATGTTATTGAATATGTTTTTATTATTACCACTTTTTATGAGAACCCTATTTATCATGTACTCTTGCTTATTTATAGTACTGCTTCACAGCATATAGTATTCACCAATGGAAACTTGATTTATTTTATTCCCCACAAGGAATTAGGTGGTTTGCATTGCCAACTCGCGTTGTATAATGAGTCTGTGCACAGGGCCTGTCCCTCTGTTTTATTAATGTACAGTGTAACAAAGGTCCTTAAACAAACTATGTGTGCTGGTGTCATGAATTATTAGGTGGCTTTGTTTTATATATAGATGCAGGAGTAAATAAACATCAAGTAGCTTCTGTATCTCTTAATGCTCTCAGACTGAATCATGGGAACAGAAGCATAGTGTGGTTTATAAGGTTTTGTTTTGCACTTCTAGGCTATCCATCCCATTGTTGATAGAACAGGTCAGTTGAGTTCATTTGTGCCACACCAAGATATCCCACTTGTTTTTTTCCAATAATGGTCTTGTCCCATCCATGTTCAAAATTACTTTTCACAAACGAACCAAGACGGTTCAACATCAAGTTCTAATAATTAACTCCTTGATTCATCCTGCATTATCAGGCAAACGTTAATGCACATCTTTAATGCTTCTGATGTGTACATATCAAAGCAGACAACACTGGCTATATGCAATATTTTCATAACTTTACTGCCAATCAAAAGCGTTTCATGATGGTAAATTACTAAATGGTCAGTGCTGCAACCACGATTCTGGTTGCCACAAATCAATGAGCATGATTGTCTGTGATATTGACATTTAGAATGCATGCATATCAAATCAAGCGCTTCCCTAACTAACAATCATTCAACCACCAAAGGGAGAACAGGGTGGGGGGAGCCATGCCCGTACCCTCAGCGGCAGCCTCATAGAAATTTTTGTCTGCCGTTGACTCGGGTATTAGTAGAAGAATAGAGACAGACAACAGAAAAAAGCACACCAAACCGGTGTGAAAAGTAAATCAAATGTCAGGAGCTGAAGGAGCTAGTGCCTCGAAAAGGATCATCATGCGTTGTCTGGATGTTTTTTGATTTAGGTCAAGTGATGTTAACCAGGAACACATTTTATGTGTAATGTGTGTAAACCCTCTGAAATCCAAGTGCTGTTGTCGTTTTTCTCCTACTTTTTAAGCGATCCTCTGATCATGAACAAAGAGACTAGATATTTTCAAATTTTTTTGGCAGCTTTTGTTAAACTGCATGCGAGGGTCTTGAAGCTTACTAATAATATATACATCACTTTAACTCTATTTAAAGGCTAAGGCTAATTTACTTTGATCAGCCAGTGTGAATCATGCCAGCATTGGCGATTGTGATATTTATGTTCTTATCACTAAAGAAGGTAAACAAACCGAGCTGTTGATTAAACCACTACTTAAAAAGAACTCTTTCAAAAAAATACATATTGTCATTGTTTTCACCTGGCACTGTTCCCTGAGCCACTCCCCCTCTCTCCCCCCTGCAGCCGAGCCAAAACCACGCCCGCCACCACAATATTAAATTGCTATTTAAGTCGTACACAACTTACTCCTTTGTCATTTACAATATGTAGTGAATAATGTGAATGGTCGCAGTCAGATTACAAAACTTCACCCTAAAATAGGGGAATTAATGTAGCATGTGTGGCACCCTGGGCGTTTTGGTGACTTTGCTTGTTTGCATTATATTTGATGTATTGGTCTGTGTTATTGCCTAGACCCCACACATCTTTTTCTTGTTAATATAGGTTGAGACGCATTGTGTGACTTCTAAGATCACCTACAAGAAACCTGGAGCAGCAGCACTGCAAAATTCTCTTTTGCCATGAGGACAGTAGTGGGTTTAGGTGGGAGTGGCGCGCTAGTTTTTTGTGCAAGGGAAAAATAAGTTAATCCTGCTGTATTGGCCAGCATACATCAGCAAACATTGATACAAACCTAACACCATTTTGCAGGGAATGAGAAGTAACTTTTTTAATTCAGTGTCCATCACAAAAAAGACTCATGTCCTCTGTGTTTTCAGGAAGCAAGGTTTTCTTTTCCAACCTGTTACTCTATGGTGCTGATCACACCGAGACTCCGATTGTGCTGAGTAATGCCAATTCTGAACACAATTTAAACTTGTATGATCTCTACTAAATGGTAGGAGGAACTCTCTCCACGTTATGTATTACTACCTCAGTAAAAGTTCATGGTCTCAATCTCTAGATCCAAGTTTCCTTAAGTACAGCATCATTTTGATATATTAAACCTGTTGCAACCAAGGGTGCCCATCTAAGATACTAAACTGAGCAGAACCGACATCGGTTGCAATTCCTAAATAAGAGATGAGATATATCCGTAAGAAACTGTAAACAAGTATGTCTGGAACTGATAGAAATAGTAGACGGAACTTGATTTTTGTTTATATCATACAAACATGTTCCAGTGGATCCTGAACTGGACTCTGCTTTGCCACCAGCTGTGATCTCACTCGGTACCGCTAACCTCCCACCACACCACACCAAGGAAGAAGAAGAACCAACTACAGCCCCATCAATGAACGTGGACATTGGAGCCAAGAGGGAGGGCTCACATCGGTAAAGGAGGGGGGGAACAGCAGGGGGAAGAGGCGGACCCCAGTGAGTGAGTCAACTTTAGAGTATGATTTACAAATTAAACAAATAAAGGCACACACATCCTCTGAGTAGAACGCTGGAAGCACAGTTCAGCAAATACAATAATTTTGCTCATCACGGTTTATTTTGATCTCAGTGGCTGTATCGCTCCTCGCTGTGTTTGGGTGTCTCTAATACTTGGTATTGGAGGACTGCAGCAGCGTCGGGTAGATGCTACCAGAAGTAACCACTTTGAACCAAAATATTTCTCAACAGGACGAGGAAAATTGAGGAAAACAGCAGCAGGTGGGGGGAGTCATCTAGATCCCCTGACCGATTTATATCAAGGCCTCAATGGCGTTATTTGAATAAAACTATGACACTGGATTATGAAACAATGATTAAATAGTCAAGGAATTACGATGAGTGAGGAAATTATGAATAAAAGTATTTTTTGTATTGGCAAAAACAGTAGACAGCATGTTGTAAGATATTTACTAACAACTTCGAAGTAATCCGTCTGACATTTTAGCTTCCTTTTATGTCCTGGTTTATGTCATTCTTTCAGTTTACGCATGGTGTAATGCTCTATTCGGGGAGAAGGTTACCAATAGTAGGCTCAGGCGAGCCCACCCCACAAAAAGGGTCAATCAACCGACAGTACCATTGCAGTGACCACGGACGGGTTCACAACGGCAGTTGACCGACAGACGCCCAGTGCATGGTGTTGTCCAATGTCTAAATGTCTCTTATGCACCAACCACCAAGTAAAATTCCTTGTATGTCTGACATATACTGGCAATGAATGTTTCCTGATTCTTGACCAAGAGAATGGCGTTTGTTCTTACGGTTTACGCTCCCTATGTTATAATGACTCATAACCACAGACTTGGATCTAAAGTCTGCCCTATTGAGTTCACAATTGCGAGGAGTTCTCCATCTCAATTTGGCAGTCTTTTTTTACACCCTTCTCGTATTAAGTTCCTCCTCCAGATCAAACACCTTTCTGTCGTCTAAGCTGTCTATAATGTACATTGCTCCATCAAGCAAGAGCGACAAAATCGATCCCTTGCTTTTTATTTGTGCGTAGCAACACTGCACCAGGTGCCGATCAATACACATTTAGGCTTGATGACAATTGTAGCAGTTGTGTGAGTGTATCTGTATTTTTTAGACTGAATGAATAGAGCTTCCTTTTTAGTGTATAAATCTTCCTACACTGTGTCCCGCGTGTACTATTCGTAGTGATGACATTTTTTAGTTTCATGTAGCCATTTCCTTAAGATGCATTTAAAAATCTATCTGAGAAGAGTCAAAATGTATGCCAAAATGTATCTGAGTAATTACTGCTGCATTTTAGCGTATTTAAATGTTAATCTCCTAAAATGGTAACAACTTCGGGCAGTACTCTATTTTACTGAATTATTTCCAACATAAAAATGCACCCTTCAGCGAGGCCTCATTTAAGGGTGAAGTCTGGTTCAAATTCAACGCTTGGATTTTCTTCAACTAAACAAAAACAAATACATATATATAAGGTCGCAGGAGTTCTAGCCGTCCGGCCAGTGCCCTGACATGCAGAGTAGCGAAGACCCGCCCATCGCAGCTTGCAGCTTTAATTCTATTGTGGTTTGTGTTATTTTCTATTATCTTGACTCACAGATAAATGCTTCTTCTGCACTTTAGATCACTAATGTAAAGCGCTTCAAAATACCTTGTTGCTGAAATATGATGTATAAATACACTTGCCTTCTTTCCCGATCTTTCATCCTCTCCTTCACATATACTGCATGAGCTGCCTATACATGCCCACAGGGTGTCTTGAGGTTGCCTGAACTTTAGAAGGTGGTCTTTAACATTCAGCTACATCAGTCTTTGGGTAACTTAAGTGATATAAAACTACCAAAGCAGTAATGTAATGTACTCAGTTTGAGAGTTTTTGCTTCTAAATTTCTGTTATTTAATGTCTTTATCAGTAAAACTGCCCCAGGCCTTTTACCTTGGTTTTCAACCAACTGCGCCCACTGTGTAACCGGCTCCATGAACGCAGTAATAACTCTGAGACTGAGTTCTGCTCAGGCGCCAAGCCTCACCTAAACCTAAACTGAGTGTTTTGAGTAAGTGAGAATGGGGTACTGGGGTTCATGTGAGATGAAAGGCGGAAAAGTAAATTTGCCTTCACCAATCAATGGAATCTTCAGGATAGAACACAGCTAAACAAACTATCATACACATACTTCATTGGTTTTATCTCAGCTTTTGTTGTGTTCATTTTAAGTCCGGTTTTGGATCCAAGATGACCTTATTTCATAAATAATCTTTATAATCTAAAAACAAACAAGTGGCACAGCTCATTGTTCCAACAGTCCATTATTTGAAAACTAGATAACTGTAAATTATTCTCAACAAACAGAAGCACATGGCTTATCATTATGCACGATGAGGCAATTGCAGTGTGATGCAAATGTGATTTAAGCCCAAAAAATTTCACAAACACGCAGAATTTGCGTTATATTGCAACATTAAAGCCTTTCAGCAATGAGATATTCTATCATCCAAACCGATTTCCTGATGTACCTAAATCAGAAAAGGATGGGAAAAATGTATTCTAGCTGTCCGTTGTCACCCACAGTGCAACTACAGCACATCATAGTCTTACAGAGACAAAACTGCCACATTTGACTACTGATGCCAGGTATGCCAACATAGCATATCACTGATTGAGATGTACAGCAATCCAAATAAAAACAAAGAATCATGCTTTTTGAGTTAAAATGAAAGAGGACCTTTAGGCCAAATTAATTATGAATCTTTTACAGATTTTTGCAATAGCCTCCTCAACCATCCTCCCAAGGCTGTCCTTCAGTGGAAATTCTGTTTTCATCAATTCCACAAAAATACATCATCCACCTTGATTGGACTGAGGCTGTTTTTGACCTCTGCTCTGACAATTGCACACCCATGATAAAAAGTGTAATAACTCTGGAAGTACTTTGTCTATTTGGACAATTTATGGGGACAAAGGTGAACCCCTGTGAGTGCTAGGATGTGTAATATATCTGTTTATGTTACTGTTTGAGAAATATATCACTATTACACACAAAAAAAAATAGTTTTGAAATTTGCATCCACTAACCCTACTAACCCATAGAATATATTTTATTATATTTTTATCTTATTCCTGCATTGCTTGTTGTCCATTGTCATACTCTCTGCCATCAGACACCAACCGCCAAGTCAAATTACATGTATGTCTGACATAATATGGAAATAAACAATTCCTGATTCCTGATTCCAAAAATGTCACAAACAGCCCTATAAACCATTAAGTTGACAGAGTAAGGATTAACAACTAGTGAGTGGAAAATATGTAAATAGCCTTTTTTTTACGTTTCTTGTTCTTTTGAGTTTGTATCCTTATGGTTAAATTGCACTTATTGTAAGTCCCTTTGGATAAAATTACATTTAATGTAATTCAATGTAAATAGATCTGCACACTCCCATTCCCATCCGGATGATTTATTTTTAATTTATTAATAAAAATGTCATTTTCTGTTTATCATTTCGTTACACATAGTCACAAATTTACAAACTTTCTGTTGCATTTACTTTTACTGTGAAAATATAGGTTATTCCAATTTTGCTTTAAAGACAAAAACCCTAAAAGGAATTTACGCAAATATAAAATGGTCGCATGGTCATAAAATGGTCAAAGAGAATGGGAAAACCGCCCCACCCATTCCCTTTTTTGGTTTGAAATGAAAAAAAAAACAACGGCATTTTCGTTTTATCGTTCAAATGGTGAAACCAATGAACCCTTAACCTACTAATCAAAAGGTACATGGGCCGACTTCCTGTCTTTGATTTTTCCCTCCATTTTTAAGGATCACCTGTATGGTATTAGTCTCTACAACCTTGGTCTGTTCCTTTGTGTTCTCCACCAATCAGCTTTCTGCTCACCTGTGTCCTGATATCTTGTGTATCACTGATTTGTGTTTTCCATTAGACTATCTTTTGTCTACTGGTTGTCTAGTTTGACTTCTACGTTCCCTGATTGTAACCCTGTCTTGGTCCCAAAAAGCCATAATGACCTGGCCCAGATCTGGCTTGAGCTCGGCATGCCGGAAAAAACACGTCGGGCCGAGTCTGTTTGCTATCTCGTCTGAGACTCGGGATGAATGACACCCCAGAATCAGGTCGAAAACACTGGCCCGATTCAGTTGTACGACACTGCCGTTACTGGGCCACAATCGAAAAACAACTTCTTTCAGGTCCGGTTGCCGACTCGGCTGAGACTCTGTATGAATGACGTCCCAGAATCGGGTTGAATATATTAATGTCACAAAAACACACTTCTGTTACTTACAAAAGCCAGTCAAGCTCACATTGTTTGGTGATGAATGCACGTCCAGAAAAGATACCAAGTGAAAACCATAAGCCAAAGAAAGGCACATATTGTTTTTATTTTGTGCAAGGTATAAACAAACATTCTTTTGCAACCACGTACAAACAAATGCCAAATAATATAATACATTATATGATCTCATATGTTAGAATATTTGATAGTATTTAAATAAGACAGACAAAAATGTGAATTTGTAGAAAGCCCACTGTTAAAAGTGTCATATCACATTAAATTAAAATAATTATAGTCCCAACGACTTTGCCAGTCCCGGCTCCACGACGCCTGACCACGCCCCGACTCCGCCACTTCGGGCGCCCCACGCCATGCAGCCGGAGCCCGTCCCGGCTGACCCCCGGAGAACCCCACGTCTGACTGCCGTCCCGGGCCGACCCCCGGAGACCCCTCCGGCCGATCCCCGGAGTTCCCTGGGCGGATCATCATTGTCGGGTCCCCACCCTCCCACCCCTGGTCTGCTTTTCCTCTGGTTCTGCCCTCCCCTCAGGGCCATCTGGAATTTGGTGCTTGGGGTGGGGGTTCTGTCACGGTTTGGGTTTATGCCTTATGTTTTATTTTGTAGTTTCTTGTCCCTTGTGTTCCTGGGGTAAATTGACTTCCTGCCTTGTCCTGTCTTCCCCTGTGATTGTCTGCACTGTCACGATTGTTCCCACCTGTGTCCAATCACCTGCACCTCCCCTGTGTATTTAAGCCATGTGAG
The DNA here is from genome assembly GCF_949316345.1 of Pungitius pungitius. Classification (NCBI taxonomy): domain Eukaryota; kingdom Metazoa; phylum Chordata; class Actinopteri; order Perciformes; family Gasterosteidae; genus Pungitius; species Pungitius pungitius. The sequence goes on from NC_084920.1 coordinate 10,524,249, forward strand.
TCGCTTGTCGTGTCATTGTGAATGTTGCATGTGGTTGTTTGTGTCCATGATCTGCTTGTCCCTACAGAGTGAGTACTGGATTTAGAATTTCGACCTTTAGGACTTTTGGAATTTTGTCTGTTTTGTTTTTTTCTGGAAAACTCTGTGTCTGAGTCCTCCCTGCCTGCATGCACCGCACATTGTGACAAATAGAGCCGTTTCTATGAAGCCATATTGGGCCCAGATTGTGCAGCCATCAACGGGCCTGAATCGGTTTCAGAGCTGGTGGCCGATAAACCCGGCTGCCACGTCTCGACCAGAGTATGCCCAATTCGATAATGACCGATTCGGCACCAGTTTGGGAGGTGTCATTGGGTCATAACCGGTTTCAGTGCTGGATGCCAATAAATCCAGCTGCCATGTCTTAGCCTGAATAGGGCCGTTTCTATGAAGCCAGATTGGGCCCAGATTCTGCAGCCATCAATGGGCCGGAGCGTGTTTTAGTGCTGGTTGCTGATGAACCCGGCTGCCGTGTCTCAACCAGTTAAGGCCCGTTGCTATAATGACAGATTCAGCCCAGGTCTGGCAGCCATCGTTGGGGCAGAACCTGTTTTAGTGCTATTTGCCGAAAAACCTCCCATGTCGCAACCAGAATAAGCCTGAATCTATAATGCCTGATTTGGCCCATGTTCGGCAGCCTTCACTGGGCCAGAACCAGTTTCAGTTCCAGAGCTGGTCCGACGATTAACCCGGCTGCCATGTCTTAGCCTGAACAGGGCCCAGATTCTGCAGTCATCAACAGACCAGAACCGGTTTCAGAGCTGGTGGCCGATAAACTTGGCTGCCATGTCTCAACCAGAATAGGGCCATGTCTGTAACAGTTACATCCGGGCCAGATATGGCATGATTGAAATCGGCCAATGCCGGAACACAGCCGAGCTAGCTGACACTCAGCCACAATACTGCTGAGTCTGCTGGCTACTTGGGTACTTGACATGGTTTTCTTTCCTAGTTTTGACTATTTATGGCCTTTTTTATTACATTATGGAGCTTTGTGATTTTTCTTTATTAAAATAACCTCTGTCATGCTGTATTCGGGTCTTGCTTTGTTTTCCTGCCATGTGCAGACCTTGACACCTGAATGGAAAACACCAAATATGGATAAGTACCTCATACAACCCGCCTTCACAACTCCTGAGCTGTCCCTTTAATGTGATTTAGAAGGATTGTCTCTGAGGTGCATTATGTCCACCGCTGCTGAGCCTCATCCAGAAGATTTATACGTCTTGGTTGTGAGTCCCTCATCCAATCCAATTCTTGTCAGAGCAATTTCAGCTTCCCGAAAAGCAGCCAATGTGCCATGCTCTTTTCGAGCTTATCAAATTGAAAAAGATCTGTAAACAACACAAGCTGTCATATCTCACCACCAATTTGACTCCTGTTTGAATAACATCGGACCGCACACAGAGCACTTTTCTTTTTCCATTTTTAGCATACTCTTTTGTGCCAAAAGCAATTTTTTTAGGTCATGGTCCAATTATGTAGTCCAGTGGAGTGTGGTGGAAGCATGGACTAACATCAACTCAAGATTGTGGAATGCATAACAAGCTTTGTTACAGTTCAGAGCTGTTTTTACCAATCTGTTTGTTGTAGGACACAGAGAGGAAGAGCCTCTGGAGTTCGAGGGTTGGATGCTAGGAAATGAAGCGTGATGCTTGTTTTATGGTTTCTTTAGAAAAAACAATTATTTTCAATAAACATTGAAAATTGTTATTTTAACCACCTTGCAGATATCAATAACAGTTGGTGAGAATGAGCATCAGAAAAGTGTTTGGTAATAGGTTGCAAAAAAATAATAATTAGTGTAGATTGTACTAAACGCATGTGGAAACAGTTGGCGTTTGCTGTCTAGCTGTGACTAAGGGACGGATGGTTCCTTTCTATTGAGCATTTCTAAAGGATGAAAAGCTGATGTTTTATTGTTTATTATACAATCTTTGGTCAATTCAAAACTTTTATATAAACAATGGATCCAATAATGTACGTAAAGAAAATGCGAAAATGGTTGCTTGTGGAAACAAAATAACTCCAACTCTGCACTGCCAATTATAGAGCCTTTTTGCACATTTAGTTCTTTAAGCTTGCAAACAGCCCTCATCAAGCAGGGCCTCGTTCCTCATACCTAGCTTACTGACTTATAATAGGGTCTGACATTGGTTGTGCGAATCGGTCAATCACAGTCTATAGGAGATTTTCACTCCTCCAGTTTCTCTGCCGTGAGAATGGTAGTCTGATTGCCATTAGGTGTTGGGATGAAATGCTTGAACCCATTGTACAACCCTACACAAGTGCAGTGGGTCCTGTGTTCCTCCTGATGCACGACAATACCTGGTTTCATGTGGTAAGTATATGCAGGCAGTACCAGAGGGATTAAGGATACATTGATTGCCCGTCACAATCACCTGATCCAAACTCAATACTCTAATCATGTGGTCCTGAGGAAGGGCTCACCACCAATAGTGTTTCAGCAGAGTTAGTGCAGAAACACTACTGGCAGTGACTGAAAGTTTCTGAAGGAAACTCAGAATGTGGTGCAACTGCCTTTTAAGATAAGGCAACCCCCTACTATGCTGGAGTGCCAGCTCTTTAGTAGGAGTAAAATCTGGAGTATTAGGTCCTCCCTCCCTCGAGACGGGAAGCTTCAGTGGGGCTGGTTTTAGGTAAACAGGATGGTGGCTTTGGTGTTTGGAGTCTGGGATACGCGGTCTGCCGGGGCGGTGGACCAGATACCAAGAGGTGAAGGGGGTTCGCGGTCGGCAGGTGCATTGACCAGGTGGTCTGGAGAGGAGAGTCCTTGGCAACGAACGCTGACAGGAGCTCAGAATTAGGCGTTGGCCTGCCGAGATTGGCCAGCTGAATACTACGTGTCCACAACCGTTCCCAGGGTCTAGATACAAATGTTTGCAGAGTACATCTTGGTCGATTCGTACAGTTTTGGGGTGCGAGTAGGAGACAGTTGCCAAAACAAAAACTTTTTTTTTTGAAAATCAAAGCCATGACTGAAGCAGGCATAATGCCAGGAATTACACAGGACAGATACGGTCAATGTCTCAGGTTCAAATTAGATGACAGAAAAATTTGACAATGACAATCAACAATGTGCCACTCTAAATGGGACCATCTTTTACAAAATGAACATAATACTGTATTGAAAAACACCCCTGATTACAATGTTACTGCTAAAATATATCAAATGACTATTAAAAGTTATCTTGTCCATCTATCCATTCTTTTTGCAAGCAAGGTGAACCCATTGCTTATCAGTAGATATAATGCAGGTTCATGGCACTTCCAGCAGACTTTTGAAAGGTCCAGATATCTAGCATATCTGGAATTTGTCTGTGATTTTTGATTGAGCCTCTTGACCCACGTCTTCAAACAGTTCACATTTGACGCTCCATAGCAAAGAAATACACGCAGTAATTTGTATTTAAGTTCTGGTGAGGATCTTTTATATATCTACCAAAACATGGAGTCAACCTCATGAGAACATGGTTTAATTCAGTTTGTTTGCTTCTAGCAAATTCATAATTCAGTTTATAAGGGGTATCTTCAACTGCTGACTCTGTACCATTTGAAGCGCTAAGCAACACAAGTAATTTTCAAAGTCAGTGGACCGAGGTTTTTATTATGTTCTTAATCTCTCATCAGGCCATGCCAAAGCTTATGTAAGAGGAATAGACGCAACACTAATGTAATAAAAAAAAAAAGACGTGAGGGGAAGAGCAGGGTGTTTGATGAGGAGCTAATTGTATGAGGTAAAAAATGACACCAGTCAGCAAATTGTTGTTTTTTAAACTTTGAATTGGATTTACTTTTTTGCAGAAACAACAGCAGCAGTGTTAAACAACACATGCATCAGAGAAATCTGTAGCTATGTATCTTGGAGCCAAGAAGCTTAACAATACAGCAGCCTGACCGCTCAAAACAAGCATGGGACTTTGCTGTTTATCCACACCAATGCAAAAAAATCAACAGCTTTATAGAACCAGGGCAACAAGCTGAAGAAAGTTGACAACAACTTAATATGAGGATGACTTATCGCTGCAAGCACATGCAAATTTATTTTCAAAATCATAATGCCTTAGTGGAACAAAGTCATGCATGAAACGGATGGATTGTGCTCCACTGGTTTCTCTTTCCTATTCAAATGGTGTACTTGGGAACTCAGCTGCAGATAATACAACTCTGTCCCATAACCATGTCCATTACAGGCACATGCATGTCAGGAATCAAGATCAGGAATCAGGATTCCCCGAGAAAAGTCTTATGCTGCGCACATAGAAATACATTCTTCTTCTTCTGTCAGTCGGCCGCCCCATTCAGGATCTTCCTCAGCCGGACGGACGCCTCACTCTGTCTTGGTAGTCCTCCCCCCTTCCAGGTTGAGCTTGAGGAGGAGCTTCCTCAGTCTAAAGACCTCCTGCTGGTGAAGTCTTCAGCGCCCTTCTTCGTGCTGCCATGTCGGGCAGAGCGAGCATACGTCGGAGAAGTAGTCCTCCAGCTTCACTCCCCTCTCATTCTTAGTGGCCAGCAGGAACTCCTTCACCTGCCCCACCCCGTACCTGCTGGTGACCGTCCCACCTGAGGAGAGGCTGATGGCAGAGCCCCACCCCGAAGAGGACTCGGACTCCCCTCTGCTCGACGCCCCACCCCTCTTTCCATGAGAGCCTCTTCTACTGCCCCTTGTTTTCCTATTCAGGTGGGGGACCTTAAAGCCCAACCCCTCCTCCTCCTCGCTGTCAGATGCTCATCCCACCAACGAGCCCCCCAAACTCCTTTACCTTCACTCCCCCAGATTCGCCTGTTGAACCCCACCCATCCCCTCTTTTACTCAGTCACAACACCTCCCCGCTAGGCCACATTCAACCCCCCCATCCACTCCTACACCACCTCACCCACTTGACCCACCAGCTGGGCCTCACTCACCCCATCACCCAACTCCTCACCCACCTGCTGGACTCAGACAGAGAGAGACCTGCTGCTGTTTTGCAATATTATAATTTGTAATCTTATGTTTTCTTTAGATTACTTTCTGCTGTTTAGTTTTTTTTGTGTGTTGCGTTTGCTACTCGTCTACCAACTCGTTGAGTTGTTATAATCTTAAACCCGTTTTTTTGTGATTTGTCATTATCTTGGTTTTATTATTTATTTGATTTTGTTTATTGTAAACCTTTTTCTTAATTACATCAAACATGTCTCTGCCTTATCCACAGTGACTAATTTGCGTGCCTTGGGTACTTATACCTTAAATCAGTCGGGGTGTAAGTCCCCAGGTGGCGTTGTTGGTATCTTCCCCCGAAGCCCCTTCACAAGAAGAGCCTGATTTTGTCACTTGCAAAAGATCCGACCCCAAAAGGAAAAAGAATAGGCAAGAATAAACAGAGCTCAGTATATTATACCAGGCAGTTCCTGCAGAATTTGTTTTTCCTCTTGTCAGGCTGTTGTGGCTGTCACAGTGACGAGTGTGGCCAAAGCGCTGAGCGCCTGTATCACTCTGACGGGAAACGCCAAGATAGAGGAAGAACAATGAAGAGCAAGAGGAAGAACAATAAGGGGGCGGGGAGGAGAGAGGAAGTGGGCAAAGGAAAAAGGACAGCAGGAAAAATGTACAACTTTAGGATAGAGAATAAAAAAAGAGTGACAGCAGTGGCAACTGAAGTCGGAGACGCAGTCTGGGTAGCAGGTTGGCTCTCAGCGTGAGTCTGAATATGTAAACACACACACACAGTTGTCAACAGACTGACTCAGGAGCTGTTCCACGGCACCACCAGCATTTCCTTTCAACACACCACATCTTATTGGTTGGCCTGCCTACACGTAGCACTTGTCAGATTGGCTGCATTTAGCTGCGAAATGCCTTCAGCTAAAAAAAGACTTGAAGCGGTGTGACAAGTTAGTCCTCTACATTCGTGAAGCACCTGTTTGACTATTTGTTTTTTGTGGATGCAAGTAAATGTTTTGGATTTTGGTGATCAAGGTTGTGTTTCTGTTGGAAAAACGACAATAATATAAATGTAAAATATGTCCACTGATCTCTGATAGAAGTGTAATTATTAGATTACAATCAATCCAACGATTATTATGGGCCATATCGCTGAATTTGTGTATTTTCCCGTTCAAATCGGATTGCGCAATCTCTCATAATTTACAAGTAAAGGTAAGGGCATGCATACACTACTGTACATGACAAAAATTAAAGACCAGCCCTATTTTTAATATTTAAAAAATATAAAATAACATTCAAGCAATGTAGGAGAGGCTGTATTTTATCGTCAATAATGTACTGTTCAAGTGTGTTGTTGGCAAACCTTATTGCTTTTATAAAACGTTATAAGTATATAAGATATTATAAGTGAATAGCTTTCTTTCAGCACAACACAAGTTGTAGACACCAATCGTTGTGTATTGCATTTCAGCAGCCTACAGACAGTTGCTATGCAACAAACAAACAGCATTGCAAACTTCCCGTGTGTTTATGCTACTTTTGTTGAATTAAATACATTTATGAATCTGACTTTGAAAGAGTCAGTGCCTCCGAAGCCACGAACCTCACGTCACTGCTTTTTGAGACTTATATTTATTGTGCTCAATAGATCACACTTTTTACTCAAAAAAGGGAATAAAATAAAACAAAATGTCTGCGCAAACAAACATTTTTAAAAACCTTTTACGAGGTAGTTTTTTGGACTATTTGAATCCAGGCCAACTCACTAAGCTGTGGAGTTATGATGCATTTTAGTGACGTCAGTCTGCAGCGGAAAAACTACAATTGGACTAAACAAAATGGACTACAAAGAAGCACATCTTAAATGTCCTTGTGCGTTGTTACAGTGCTTGGTCATGCAGGCGACATGAAAAACCAGGTATCCATCTAAGTGCAAGTTTCTTGTAGTAAAAGGTCAAATTATTACTATAAGGCCTTCTGGGCTACACTACCTGCATGGACACGTTTTTTATTTCAATGAGAAGGTTAAACGTTTGACTGGTACTTTATATATATAATCTACCAAAAACAAAAACTTTATTTCTAGCCCCTCGACAATTTTATTTGATGATACCCAATGCTGTGCGTTGCAACCATCTTCATGGGTGCCTTCTCTTTTGGCCGCACTGTACTGCATTCAGTAAGAGGCACTTCGACAAGCTCCATGTTTTATTAACTGGACTCTAGCCATTTGGCTCAGAACACGGGTTCCTTAGAAAGCCTGGCTTTGTGTAAGAGGACAGGCCTTGCAGTTTGTTTTTGGGAGGATGTAAGGTGTGACAATTCCAATATGAGAGGAAAATACACTTTGGTGCTAAAGATTTAAAGACGTTCACAGAAAAGGGATGGGAGCAATGTTTGTCCACTATGAAATACAGCAACTTGTCAATTTCATTAGGTATAATATGAGATTATTTTTTCCTCCTTCTGTGACCTTGGTGATATCTGTTGATATCCCAATAGATGAATGACATCTATTATTGAGCTTGAAAATGTGTTCGTTGCAAGCCACGATATTTGTTGTTTGTACCCTTTCAAAGTGTAGCCTTGCAGAAAGCCAGAGGGGAGCTAGTTTACTTTTCCCTCCCCCACAGTAATGAAAATCTTCAATCATTAAAGCAATGTTGGCTCGATGTTGCTCACGCCAGAAGCTGTCAGCCATTTCCTTCTCAGTTGTGTTGCATTGTTGTGCACTTAAGAGACAAAGGTGAAAACAGTCATTTGATGAAGTGGGGGATAGGCCCCCACTGAAATTTTATTGACCCCACCTGGTGCCCTTCGTACCGCAAAGCTGCTGCGCGATAGCCCATCATCAAATGTTCCCTGTTGTTACTGGCGTCCTGCAGACAGTTGCCAAATCAAAAAAACAAAGAGTAAATGAATAGTAACGTTAGCTCTGTGTGGGAACCCACTCATAATATTGCAGAATGTTTTCTCAGTAATAATGCGTGGGTGGCTCTAAAAAGAACCGTTTGGATGTGCTCGAGCACACGGTGTCTTCCACAGTTCCTTTAGCAGAGAAGTAGGATGTGAAATCGGTGGAATCCGGTCCCCATCGTGAGCAAACAGGTCATCAAACTGGCTTACAGTCATCCTCATGTACCGCTGGAAGTGGCCGTTATCCAGACGCAGTTGTTGCTGTCATACCCGCTCTAAGTTTGGTTGCGTTAACTAACCTTAGTTTTGTAAATCGTGAGTAGTTTTAAGTATAACCTTGCATGAACGCTCTCCTTGTCTCAGTCCCTGAACGAGTTGTTGTAGATGGGGGCTCTCTTGGGATGTTCAAATGTTGATGAGGTTGAATCTTGCTGTAGCCTGAGTAAGGAGCATCGGTAGGTTATGAGAAATTGACTACTTGTGTATGCACTCTTGTATTCAACCGTTTTTCACAATGTTACATTACATTACATGTCATTTAGCTGACGTTTTTATCCAAAGCGACTTACAATAAGTACATAAGTTACACTATGATAATTTTCCTAATTCCAAATGGCTCAGGTAAAAATCCTTATCCATGTAAATATTCTAATGTAAGCCATATTTTAATTAGAGCGTTTTCTGATCAAGACGTGGGAAATGCCAATATTATTTGTGTTTTTGGAAAATTCCTTGGACATGTATGTATATCATTCATTATATTTTCCTCAATATAGTTACTGATTACCGATAACCAGTCTTACATATGACAGACTATGTGTGATTACTATGATTCAGTGTGATTTGCTTCCTTCAAAGTTCACTTTATTTGCTGTAACCACTCCATGGCAATGCACTGACATTCATGACATTCCAGAAAGCAGTCAGTGGGACGTGAGAGGTTAGCAAAATACAAATATGGACACGGCAGGAGCTGATGTTGGTGGACAGACAATAATGAAATAGCAAAATGTCATGTTGTTTCTTAAAGGATGATGCATTTTCTGTCTGAGCAGTTTCCGTTTAGGTTTCTTTTACTTTTTCCTAATTCTGCATTATTTAATTCTAATAACACTTCCTAAGTCTGTATTATGGACTATTAAAGACTACTAAAAACTGTTGTGTACTGTATGATTATACAGAAAATAATATTCATAAGCTGTAGTATAAAACACAGTTTTCATGAATTGGGATTGAAATAAATGTGAGTCTAATGCCATGCAAAGAGGTTAAAATAACAATAAAATGGACTCCAAAGGCAGCCAAGTCTCATGAATATGATTTTCCGTACAACTAAACTTTAGAGTTAATTTATTTCAATTCATGTCCATAACTTGTAGTTACAAGTGTAGGCTACTGATGTTGAGCCAAACACACTAATCAGGACTATGTGTTTTGTTGTATTTAATTACCATCTACAACGTTTTCTTGTGTTAAAAATCCTCCTTCAAAACGTAGTAATAATTATATTGAATTAGTAGTTTGGGCAAATTATGTCAAATTACAAGGCGGGAATTCGTCGTTTTTAAGAGCAGTCAACTAGAACCTAGACCCTGAACATGTAATAATTTAACTCAAATCAATCTTTGCTAACTTGAGTTGTCTACTTCCTTATTTGCCAATGTTATGGATCCCGCAGAAGAGCACGCCTAGCGGTATAATATAAAATACATATGTTAATCCTTAGTGATAGAATTGTACTTTGTGTTATTAGATATTAGTTGTTAGATTAATTATTGCAATATAAATAAAACCCAATAAATAGTCATTTAATTACCGTACACATGACATCCTGCCACAATGTAACGTTAAAACCTGGGGAAGGTCGATATGCCTTCCTGATCTATTTCTACCCAAAGAGGGTTTTTACTTTTTCTCCTGTAAGGTAGTGAATGAGGAAAGGACTGCCCTGCTAGGCAAATATTTCGATTATTGGACCATACAAAGCAAAAGCTTTTTGCATTAGAAATGAAACAAATAGAGGCGCAACATACAGCGGAGAATGGTGCAGAGGAGTTATTCCACGTGTCAAACAGAAATGGGGTGAGTGCCAAACGGAACACTTAAAGCACTGCTTTGCAAAGCTCACGGCTAGGCTAAGTTATCTGCAGGGCTCTCAAGAGGCTGTCACTCATTTCAACAAGATGTCACTCCAAGGTTTTTTTTTTAAGTTGAGAGCCCTGGAACTGCTAGGCTGAGCTAACTGCTAGGCTGCATTTGAACAATTAACAACATTAACAATTAAACAACAGTGTGTAAAATACACGTTTTCTAAAGTGATTACTCATTACTTGTAAGATTAGATGATGACATTATGCATACTAAGTTATGTTTACAAGAAGACGCTTTAAGCCAAAGGTGTGATCATTAAATATATATTGTAATACTAAGTGAATAGGGATTGGTCAGGTCAGTGAGGGATTTCAGATTCGACCATCAGATGGAGGCTGGTGGAGAGAGTCATAAATACCTTGGAGCAGAAAGGAATGTTGCAGATGCCTATGTGGGCGGATCCATGTTTGAATTTAAAGCCAATCACATTGGGTTGCACACAAAGGGCACACCCCGCAAGTTTTTGAAGGCCAAAGGCGGGTGAAGGACTGTTAGAATTCTTCCGGAGCCAGCTTGATAAGTCGCTTTAGACAGAAGGGGCGAGGGTAACAGAAGTATTTCTTGATCAGAAGTTCAGAACTCCACAACAAGCACGAGCACGAGTGTCCTTCCCCTCGGCTACTAACAACTAATGTGTACAGAGTTATTGTGCACATTGTAGTATCATCAGGGAAATAATGCTAACTTATAACACACAATGCAATTTAATGCAAGAGTTAAAAGGGGTATTAGACTGCTGAAAACACACATTCAATGTAGGAGTGGGATATTGTGTCTTTGTGACAAAGAAAAGAACAATTTTAGACAACCACTCATTAGTTTTTTCCATTCAAATTAACTTTTTAGACAGTGGTTCTATTGTATTAACTGAAAGAAACATTATGCAGCCAAACTCCAATGATGAATACACTAATGCTTAATTTGATGAGGTTATTTACTGTGAATAATTCAATATTCATTGAAGCCTCAGTCTGGGTTTGAAATGAAAATTCAAATGAGATGCAGAGATTATATTGTTCATACAGTGCTACAGAGAATATTGGCTTTGAGTTGTAAATATGAGCTCTGCTTTATTGATTTCAGAATACCAACCTCTACCAGAATGCTTGTTATTTATTAACTTGGTGACATTCTGTATGCAGTTGAATACGTTTTGATCACCGACCTAAATCTGACTATTGACCTAAATATTGTGTTCAACACTCCCCGTCTGTGCGTAGCCCTTTTTAAATGTTTCTTTCTTTTTTCGGCTTCATTAGAATTCTACACACCAAAAATTTCCAGTATTGTTCCCAACTTCATTTTTTATAACTGAAGTAAATTAACTTACACTTACTTACTAATAACTAAGTGTTTAGTGGAAAAGTAAAGTGTAAACATTTTATAGTTTATATATTATATGTAAATAATTAAAAACAAAGAAGGAATGACCCTATTTTTTAAAACTTTCTTGCAGCAGGAGACGGCAGCCAGCCTCAGTGGTACCTCGCTGCAGGCGTTTGTCAAGGGACCTTTGGGCACCTGCCGTCAACCCTGGTTCCGACTCGGCGCCAGGTCTGTCTGACACGTGTAGGAGCATCCTTTGTACAGTGTATTGTTCGGGTCGGCAGCGTGACCAAACCAGGCAGCAGGCTGGATTGTATTCCTGCTTTATGGGTTATTTGCGCTCCCACTAACTCTGTGAGGGTTTAGGTGTGTCCCGTTGTTAAATTGTTGGGTGTGTGAGGGCTCTGTGGCAGACATTTTCAGCCTTTTATGAACCATTTTATGAACCAAATAGATGCTACAGGGAAATACGCACAGGTCATTAAAAAGTGATGTTAAAAACAAGATAAAAATTGAACCCACAGACATACAAAGAGGACAACACGAGAGTTCGGGCCTGTCATCATAAAGTGGATCAATTTAAAACATCAAGGAAGAAAGATGGAAAACAATGAAATTAGACAATATTTATTCATCTATTCATGGAATATGATTTTTTGTCAGCAAAGCAATTTTGACAGAAAACGTAAAACACTATTTAAAATGCTTTAACTCTTTAACTCGGTGGCAGTTATGATATAATAATATTTCTGGTAATTCTCACTTAATGCCCACACTTTTCCAGCTCGCAAGCTATTTTTCAACTAATCATGTATTTTGTTTAAAAGGCTTATTTTGAACATATTCTTAGTTGTATTTTTCTACATGTCTCGGCATGAGGACAAAGGACCATCAACAAGCACAGATTTGACCAAGACTCTGTTTTGGATGGAATTCAGGCTCTTTACCTTTTAAAAACGGGTTTTTTATTCATATATTTTTTCTTTATTGTTTACATAGGTATAATGCGTGATGCTATTCACATGTGATGATTTTCTTGTTGATTCAAAGCCAAAGTTTACGGACTCTTAAGTGCAATTTAAAAAAAGATATATAAAGACTGTTGTCTTAGTTATAGCTGTCTCAAAAGCTTCTTATGTCCCAGCAACTGTTTGGTGAACCTTGTAGAACTGTCAATAAATGAGTGCGCCTTTCAGACTACTTCAACCATTTATGAGACCGATCACATCAACAATTAACATACCAAGTCAAAATAGCCAAGGAGGACCAATTTGTAAGTATTTTTTAAAATTCTTTATCAGTCCTTCAGATAGCCTGTTTGACTGTGGCAGGATAATGTAGCAAGACTTCAATTATCTTGTGTAGTGCAGGTTCACAGCGGCTGTAAAACGGGAACACTGTTTTCTCCCTTGTAACCCAAGTCACGCAATGAATGAGTGTGTGATCATTCCCACTGCTGTCTCTTCCTCCTCTTTCCTCTGTCTAGAATACTCTCCTTTTGCTCTCTCATCTCAATCAATAAGTGTAACTTTGCCCAATGAGAAATCCCAAAGCTCCTTGATGTCCATTGCAGAGCGTAAAGCCTCGAGGACCATGTGTGCAGAAATGTCTCAAGGGGTTTCCTCCTCTCTTTGTACTCTTCTTTGAATATACATATCCCTGTGATCTTCTCGTGGTCTCTGCTAGAAACCTACCTCTAACCTCTGGCAGGTACCTTGTTCTTTTATTTACTGCATGCACACTTTTCTCCGCAAACTCGTTAAACGGTTCATGCTTACTGTTCTCAGACAAACACATCTTCTAGTATCACTTCTAGAGAATGACACATTCCAGCAAGTCCAAACGAAACAACTGGGTATTTTCTGTCTGAAACCTTGAAACCTACTTACATATATCTTACTGTGGCCACGGTATTCTTTTGCCCTAAAATGTCATCCAGTCGTGCCAGAATGCAATAACGGAGAGAGAGAGAGGCATGCTGAGGTGGCTTGGCTCATGTGTTTGTATCTTAGATGGTCAAGATTGTGCACATACTATCTCCAACCCGAGGAGAGTAATGTAGAAGAGTAAAACCAGACCTCCAGCATAGCTGAAACCCAATGTCTGAATCCTGTTTGTTACTGCTGATGTATACTGTACATAACTTTTCCTCATTTTGCATTTGACTTTTTTCAAATAATGTCAGTAAAAGCTATTAGTCCTAACAATCCCTTGGACTGCAGGACTGCCTGCGATGATGAACGTCTATGAAACATCTTCTCAGCAGTCGCAGGTCACATCTATTAAAACGAATTGAGCAAGGTCCATCATCATTATTTGATCTTTATATAGCATAACCAAGACCTCACTCAGGTTGCTTCATGTTACGATTGCCAACATCTTATGGTTGTAATGCCAACAGGCCTTGTCAAGGCCAATCATACAGAAAGTTGAGCTGTAGGAGCTGTATTGGTAAAATATGTTATAACATATTTTATGCTAAAAGAGTCATTATTGTCTGTGTTGAAGCAATGTGAGAAGAAAAGAGACACCCAACAGTTGTCTTTTGCACCTATGTGAGGATAGTCAAACTGGCCTTCACCCGAATGCTCCAACAAAGGAACCCTGTTACTCCCATCTTTGCCTTGATTCGCTTCCTGCTTGATTTATAACTTTTCATCTGTTATCTCACAGGTGATTTAGAGTTTTAGCTTTCGGCATCTCTCGTGGCCGCCTACCACCAGAAATGACCTTCATGTGTGTGTATAAGAACTCAGCGTTTTCACTGCTCTGAGACGCCATCTCCACAGAGCACCGTGATACGTGCCTGTGTGGTTGACCTCCTGCTTGCAAGCAATACATGGACTTTCTGCAACTTTGATCATTCATCAAGACTCTGTTTTATTAGACAAATCATTCTCTTCTACCGAGCTTATTGAAATATTCCACAACAGAGCCAAGGTAGAAACCTGCTTCAGGACTTATGATTAATTTAAACTTATGGTTACTTAAATCCCCATTCCCTCTCCTTTCACTTCTTCGCCTCCATCTTCACAATCAACCAGACTAAAATGCCGCCTAAAAAATCTTTCTGAATAATCATGTTTGCTCCACGACAATAATGAACTAGGCTCAGTTAGAAAGGGCAACACAAATTGAATGGTCTAATTAGCAAAACCATGAAATGCATAAGAAATGAATGGACCACTAAAGCTGGCGAGCTCATTGCGAACTTTAACTCACGGCACTTCCTCTCAGTCATTAGATTAAATTAGATTAAATGTCTGTGCAAATTATTTTGCAAACTAACGTTAACGTTCACTAAAATTATTCATATTTCTTCTTCCTGTTGTGCTATCATTAACAGTAAAGTACACATTAATGGCTAATAGCTATAATCATATCAATATATTCAGGTTTTATTTTAGCATGGATACATGTATGATAGAATGCAGTTACATACACTTTGTAGGGTATTGTAATAATTTAATTTAATAATTAAGCTTGATGAAACAATACACTGTGCAATTATTATAAGCTGAAATTGAACGTGGATAAAGAAAACTAGGTATTTTTCAATCGGGTGTGAGAGCCTGTCGGCTTTGTTTGCGTTGTCACATAAAATTGTAAAACACATGAATTTTCATTACATTAAAGGAAATTAAATTCTTAGCAACTACTTTTGTACCGCTGGCTGAGTTCAGTTTGAAATGCTTGACTGACCTCATCCTCGGCACAGAGCTTAGTCACCAGCTTCAGGTTACATGACCCCTGTTTATCATTTAAGGTCTCTGATTCTTTCAGAAACGTCTCAAAAGCACTGTCCTTCAGTGTCTGGATCTCATCCTTCATTAGGTGAACCAGAGTATCCTTCTCAGCCATGGGCTGATTTGTGGCCTCCGACATCTTTCCCGTTTTAACCTTAAGCCGGTTCAGCAGATTATGTGAGGCTTACATTTTAGTTGTATTTTTCTCTCTGTGAAGCTAAAGCTAAAGCTCTGCTCAGATCTGTTTTTATATGAGAGAATTAAAGGTTGTCGTGAAGATGATGAATCTGATGATGATTGGGCCGAGTTGGGGAGAGATTTGAAAGGCTCAGAATGAAGGTACTAAAGATAGAGGGAGAGTCATATTTAAAGGAGACAGGAGCAAGGTGCTAGGCTAACATTGTACTTGTTTTATTGTACTTATTGGATAGAAAGACCAGCTTCAAATAATAACGCAAGAAAATAATGGGTGAGCATGTGAGACAGGCACGTGCACAGATAGACCCCCCTAGTCCTGCTCAAGCAACTGCCCTTTTGCCCCGGACAAGAAAAGTGCCCCTTCTGCTTTACCCCAATGTTTTCTTCATTCATCAATATTTAAAAATAAAAATTACTCTCTCTGTCATCAATTCAAGTCATTCAATTGGTATCTGACCGGCATTTACTTTAGTTCTTGTGAGTTGGATGATTTCAGACAACGCACGAGTGTCCCATGAAAGCTAAGAGATAAATGTCGATCTCTTAGCTAATCATCAACAAACTTCTCGTGCTAGGCAAACAAACGTGATGTTTCCGTAGCAACAGCCACACAGGCCAAATGGGACTATTTTCTGTTGGCTACGGAAATGAATGTGGCAACCACTATTTTCTGCTGAAAGGCAGAACAACACCCTCCAACTGTAACATTATTGATGATAAAGTACAGCCTCTCGTACCTCACTGATAAAGTACAATATGGCCTTTTTTTTTACTTTATCATTTATTTATTCATTTTGAGTTACTTTGTTAACAAATGAATATGTATGTTGAAAATATCCTACTGTGTTTTTTATTTAATTTTTACTTTTATTTTCATGAATCCTTTTGGCGATGGGTGGACTTTTGGTTTGAGCACCTGCCACCCAAAATGTCTGTGCACGTGCCTGATGTGAGAGAATTGATTAGCAGATGTACTATTGATGTAATATTAAAAATAATCTCCAGGTTTAGCCATGCAAAAGTATGGTCTTCCTGTCTGAACTTATGCTAGAGCTTAATTTCTACAGTGGCTTTCTACATAACACATTTTTATTTGAGAATGCACAATAGCATAGAGTCAGCACTGGCGAAAATGATAAATGACCTTCGGATTGCATCAAACAAAGGACTTGTCTCTTCTCTTGAAGGAAATTAGGGTCGCACTTGATACCGTTGATCATTCCATCCTCTTACAAGGACGAGAACATTAAAACGGTAATAAAGGAATCACATCTGGCGATGCCCAAGCTTTGAGCTCTACAGCAGAACACTATTAGTTTCTGGGATTTCTATTATTTTTTCAGTTTTTAAGTTTTGATTGAAACGTCTATTGCGCCCTTTCATCTGGGCATCCACAAAGAAATCTAAGAAGCCACTCCCCTCTTGCGCTTAACAATGAATGCTTTAGCACACTAACAGCTAAGATTATAAGATTAAATGAAGTCAATCCAAAGTCTGCTAACAAATGAACATCCCACTCATCTGGCTGCTTTGAGTGGGATTGCATTGCCTTTTATTTCTATTTAGAATTACAGAGAATGTTGTAACAGTTGAGTAGGATGATTACTAGAAAACACATCCGGCTCATGATTTTAGGACTGGAAGAGCGTCTCATGTTTTTTGTCACTCACAGCTGGGAGGCTGGCTCAGGAGAACCCCTCACTCCTTTAAGCTCCATTATCTCTGCCTATGCTTTACAAGGACACCAAGAGGAAACAAAAACACTTGGTTAGAGCGAGTTAGAGGCTATTAGTTGTCTCACTAAAACAGGTAACAAAATATATTAGCATAATACAATGAGTGAAATACGATGTTTCACTCAACTACCATGCCAGTGCTGATCGGGCAGTAAGCCAAAGAGATGAATCTTTAAAAAAAGTCACACTGACATGTCACTGTTCACTCGTAATGTGTTGACCTTGGGCCAACAGTACTTCTATCAAGAGCACTTTGTTGCCAGCAGCTGGTACGGATAGATGTCTCAAATGTCTGTGCTGACTGATGGGCAGCTCTTAGCCTAACCACACAGTGCCATTCGTGGCCTGAGAGACGCAGAAGAGACAGACGGATATTTCACAAGTGTGTGGATCGATCGGTCTGCCATTGACACCCTGCAGCCAGAGTCTGAGAGTCCAGTTTCTCTGCTCCTCTTTTGGGGTCGGGGACCGGGTGGGTTGGCGAAGACAGCTTCCGATGGACTTCACTGTGAGGATAGAAATCTACAGTGTCAGGTTTTTTATCGGTGCGGACCCTGAACATACAGCCCCTGACAATGCTTATCTAAAGTGCAATCTTTTTCAACCGTAAAGCACAACATTTGCTGGCCCCGATTCAATCAGCGGCACAGCGTGGGTCCAAATCAATAACAACTTAAGTTCATGTGTGCCTGATAGTTGGGTGGCTGAGCCATGCAGAGCCTCTGTGAGTGTCCACAGGTGCATGGACAGCCAATTCTTATCTTGCTGCGGCGGCTGGGCCCGTGAATCAAAGATTTTGGAACTTACTTGAGGAGTCGCTGTAAATCTGTATTCTATTTTAATTACTGGAGTTGTCACGGTTTGGGTCCTCTTCCTGTCTTATTTTCTAGTTTTCTTGTCTCTCGTGTCTTTGGGTGAGCTTCACTTCCTGCCTTGTCTTGTGATTGCGTGATTGTCTCCACCTGTGTCCAATCACCTGCACCTCCCTTGTGTATTTAAGCCCTGTGTGCCAGTTGTCCCTCGTCGCGTCATTGTCTAATGTTAGTCATCGTTGGTGCACGGCCGTTGGCTTCGGTTTGTTTTTGTGGTGAAATAAATAGCACCTTCTGGAAAACTTGTATCCTGCGTTTGAGTCCTGCCTGCCTGCCTTCAACCTGCCACCTGACAGGAGTTTAACAACCTCAATCGTTTCATGTGTACTGAACGTATAGCAGTGATTCTTTTTTAAACCAAGTTTGGAAAAGACAAAGGAAAAAGGAGACATTTCTTGTGAGCAAAGAAAAATGAACACCACACTTAATTCAAGCTGCTGGGGGAGCACAGTTGGATGCACTGGCTAATGGGCTCTTCTCTTCTGTATGTCAAGTGATCTGTCAAGAATACTCATTGGTGTGTTGCTTTATAATCAAGACCCATCAATTCATTAATTAAGACTGATTAAGTGATGAATTTACCTTTGACATAGTTCTGTCATTGCCAGTTAATGTCCATCTTCAGGAAATAGATGAGGAGAAAAGCGGGATTGAAGGCTTCGGGAGTCCGGCAGTACTCCGTTGGACGATGTGTTGCCCCTCTAGGATGATTGCTGGGTCTTATATCAAATTCCTATTTTTGTGTCTTGCTTTTCTCTCATCATTGGAGCATGAACCAACTTTGAGGACAGCCACAGCGATGATTTGTTTTCTAAATGGCTGCCTACCACATTTATGAGGGTTTACAGCAAGTACCTGCTGCTCATATGCTTGGCTGATGCTGCTGCCATGCAGGCATCACTGGTGTTAAATACAGGAAAAAAAGCACAATCATGTGTCTTATGTGTTAATTACAATGTGTCTCTGCTTAAGAATTACATTGTTAGCCACGATTTTAGTCAGAGAGCGTTTCAGTATTGTTATTTCTAGTAATATATTTAGTATTAGTTCTTCTAGTATTAGTTTCTTCCTTTCACTTGATCGGATGATACATTTTTTGGATGTATGGAAAAGGCCTATCCAATATGAAAGGTTTCATTAATTCAAAAAGACACAAATGAAAAGGGAAACACTTGCTGTTGGTTTCAATCTACTCAGCGCAAATTCCAGAGATCACAAAGAATGAATGGACTACCTATTTGAAAATGGGTTCTCTTTTTCTTCATTATTTTTTATTTGGTCTCCTGCTTAATGATCCTATTGACCTCCTTCCCAGAACACAGCTGTTTTCAGTGAGGAAGCAACAACAGTTACTGCACTAGTAACTAGCCAGTACCTAGCCAGCATCATACGGCCGAAGGATAAAACTAGCAGCAGAAATGTAAATTCTACACATCAGGGCACGTTTTTCTTACAATGTAAAATCATGATGGTGTAAAAGTAATGAAGAGATTTATTTCTCAAAGCTTTGAGGAAATTCAACCATCTTTATTTCACTGATTCAAAGCTCCATCCCCGACACCATTTCCCTACCTTTTTAAAAATATGGATGACATAATACCGCTAGACTTTTGGGGCTTAGGGATATCCTTTTTAATAATCATGTCAATGATGGCCTGTGATTAACCTTGTATTAGAAGTAACCCACATCTTAGCTAGTATGGCATGTCATGGGATTCGCACTTAACATGGAAAATCTGCTCAATAAAAGAGAATCAATAAAGCCAAAGGAGATTTTTCCTGCTCGACAAGGTGGTTGAAAGCTACCTGCAAAAAGTAAAAATAGCCTTTTCCCCTTGCGGGTAAGCCTCATGTTGTACTTGGGTAGGGAGAGAAACCTTTGCGGTAATTTTATGGAAACAAGTGTATAAACTAAGGGTTTACTCTGCACATGCCTCAGTACTCCCAGGAAGTAATCACTCGGAGCAAAGGGGACGGGGGGAAGCAATAGTGGGAGTGCCTGATGACCACATAGGCCCTCGACCTCTGCTTAACAAGAAACTACTACAGGAATTTCCGTCATCAACCATCCCAATTGAGTAAATACCACCCTGAATATATATTTTTTCAGACTGGGACAACCTGAGATCTTTGAGAACTAGCTGAGAGTTGACAATCAGGAACACAGGACCCATCTGGCCCAAGGCTTTTAAAAAAGATTTAAGAGATGGGTGAGGGGATGAGTGAGGCAGTGAGGCCCAGCTGGTTGGTCATGGGAGGGAGGGGGTGAGTGTAGCCCAGCGGGCAATTCTCGTGTGTGACGGAGTGAAAGAGGGGATGGGTGGGGTGAGCCCGGAGAGTGACTGTAAAGGAGTTTGGGGGGGGGGGGGGTCATGGCAGCTCAACCTGCTCAGGCTCAACCTGGAAGGGGGGAGCACTAACAGGCGTCCGGCTGAGGAGGATCCTGAGCCGGGCGGCCCACTGACAGAGAAAGAGATGCTGGAACAGTACAGCGGAGACCAGATTGCCTAATTGATTATATTCGATACATTTTATATTTGTAACATCTGCCTCCGCTCTCATTGTGCCTTCTGTCTGTTTTCATAAACTTCCTGTTTTATTTTGCATCCACAGTTCGCCCCCTTTCCCGTCACTTGTCTTCCTATTTGTTCCTCACCCTTGATTGCCCTGATGTTACTCACCTGTGTCTAGTTGTCTACCCCTCCCCTGTGTACATAGACTCACCCGTGTTCACTTGTTCCCAGCCAGATTGTTGGAGCTCCATGTCCACTCGCTTTCCAGCGTTCCCGCGGTTTGTCTTCCCGTGTACCTTGACCCATTGCCTGTACCTACGACCACGTTTACCTGCCTGTTGGACCTGTACCGTTGCCTGCATTATTCTGGGAGCCTAAAACTGATTATCCTTATCCCTGTTTCCTAGAGTCGTGCATTCGGGTCCGCCATTGTAGCCTGGCAATTTTGTCTACGTATTGATATTGTTTTATGTAAAATAAAGTTTTTAAAAAAATGCTGCCTAAGTGAGATATATAAACCCTTTCTGACTAATTGCTAGTGGTATCTCCATATCTAGTGGTCATCCCATGATGACACTGGCTAAGAGCATTAATGATTACGCATACAATACTATAGTATCAACACCCGCTCATGCAACATAGAACATGTTGCTCCTTGTGCCTGTCCTATTTCATTTATTTATCCCCGTTGGTTGCAAGCATCTCCTTTTTGGGCCAGACGACCGGGCCAAAACCAACTTCCAACCTGTAAATTCTGAAACAGTTCCTCATTACGAACAGATATAATAATGCATCACACCCAAAGAAACATTAGAGTCTGACTACAATCTGTTTGAAAATGCTCCAAACACAACTCCAACAAGCCCAACTACACTTAGATAATATTGTATGTAAATATCTCCAGTTAATTTACACACGGCCGTGCAAAAGTTGAACAATCCGTCGAAGCTAAAAATACGAGGCTGCAAATCCCTAGAGCATTTAACGCTGAATCCAGTGATATCTGTAACATTTCACTCCGACAAAGCTTGCCCGAAATATGAGTGAAAAGAACACCACGCATATGAATCATAAACCCCGTTATCAACGAAGATATGAAAATACTTTGTTTCCGCACTGTAATAAATCGTGGCAATCTGCCGGGACTAACTGAGCTTCTTGTTGCTTTTAAATGACTTTAAAGGAGTTAGGGGGGGATTTCAAAGCCACTGTCAGTTTATGCTCAACCTGTTTTGGCTTCTGAGTGGCTATGCTTTTTTTGTCTCTCTTGTTGCTTCCAATATGATCAGAAAATTTGAAAAATAGGATGAATCTTGCGAGTCGGACAAAAGCCCGTTTAAGATGGTTTAACACAGATGTGGTTTTAGCTGGCCGATACCCTGCTAGTCATTTTTTTTCAGGGCAATCTAAAAAATTTAAAAAAAAACATTAATTTTGTACATTCCCAGGGGTTCCCTTTTATCCTGATGGGCATGCCGTCAGAGGCCAAAAAATAGTCTAGTCACCAATAGGCCAATCCTGAATCTCTGCTTTCTGTACTATCCGCACATCTGTATCTGCTGATGCAGCTCCCCTCCTTCAACTCTCTGATCGGACACTAAGGAAATGTGGGAGTTGCCTCCTAGACATTCTAGATTTTCATCATTACAGTCAAAACTTGTCAGATTTAAATACCGTTCAAATGTATTTAATTATGCAAAGGAAACCCAATAATGAATATGGCTTTAGTCTGCTTTATTTACTCTAACGTCCTCTTCTCATATACCCCTTCTCCTCCCAGCGTGTGTTGCTGGTGGTTACTCTTTTGGTAACACCATCTATCATTGGAATGACAGCAAAGAGCCTGTTCTCTCCTTTCTGAACTGTAAATGAAGCTATCAGCACATTAAAACATCTGGGGAATAAATTCTTGCAATGGGCTTTCTTACGCTCTGTGTAGTTGTGTCGACTCAAAAAGTCTGCTAATAGTGTGACTTCCTGTTATATTCTTTAGACCGCACACCTCAAGAACCACTACGCCCTCTTTCCCTCTACAGCTGAATTCACTTAACCTCATCTATATTTAAGCCCCAAACAGTCACTCAATTCATGTCAGGTTATCCATGGTCCGACCCCAACTTTTGTATGTATCAAGCCAACAGTGTTCCTAGTGTTTTTTGGTGTTCCTGTTTTTGTTGCCAGGCCTTTTGCTTTTTCCCTCTCCAGCGTGTCAAGTCTGCTTGTGCCTGTGCTACTTTTGATTTGTTTGGCAAAGTTATGTCAGTAAAAGATCCTAAAACTGTAGTATTTTTGTTGTTTCATTCCTCTGCGCCTGAGTCTCAGTCCTGACTCAAGCATTAACTTTAACGTTTTATTTTAGCGACTTTCTAGTTGGTTGGCTAGTATTGTATGCTCGCTTATAACACCTGTAACATCTATATAACATCTGTAGGTGTTATTTAACACAAAATAACACCTACAGAGAATAGGGTTGGTTTAATCACTCAGAATGGTGCCAAACCTGTGAACATCATTCAGCAACGACAATATTTTGGATAATCATTTGTCTGATCGCAGTGTAATATTCAAGCAGGAAGTTCGGAAAGTTGTTTTAAGGTTTCCCATCAACTTATTATGTGAGAACGATTATCCTAAATTAAGCTGCATAGTGAGAAGCTTAGGAAGGCTGCAATGGGATGTCTTTATGCTGTGTACCAACAAAAAGCACAGTCCCATCATGCACAGCAGTAATGATCATAATCGACGAGTGTCTTTGTGATTTATAGCTTTGTTCAGGCAATCAAATCCCACACCTGCTCGGAAAATATCTGTATTGCTGGATTTATTTGCAGCATTCTTTCTTCGATGCTGCCCCCCTCTTTAGCAACCTCCACTGTCACGATGAGTGTTTTCTTCAGAGATGAGAAAATACATGTCATTAGGGTGATCAATACTTCTCGAAATCGGAGGTCTTTCATATCATCATTTAAAAAGAAGGAGGTGGTCACTGTGCATTGAGGTGTTGTCTTTGTCACATGAGTCCAAAAAATATCTGCGGTTTGAATGCAGGCGCCACCCTCGGTCCTGCCGAGTGAAGCCATTGTAAAAAGGGCTTTTTCTCTACTCACAAGCAGGGAGGACTAAAAGTCACAAAAATAAGATGTTCAAACATAATTTTATGCACTGCTCCATGCTTTAAACTTTTTTTGAATACAGCATAATGTTGGTAAATGATCTTCCTTTTTGAGTCAAATAGACCATGAAGCACAGTATGCTTTAATGCGGGCTTACTGTGATTGACAGGTCACTGTCATATTTTTGCCTATAAAATATGGTAACTTCTGTTATTGGATGCCAAGGTGCCAACGGCCATATTTCATAAATGCAAATTGATGAAATTACATAAATTGAAGTTGCATAATGTCACAATGATTGGATGACTATTCCACACTTGGCATTACTTTTCAGTACTGTTGCATGGATATTGTAGAGAGCTGGAGCAATAATAAAAGGTCAATAAAACCTACATGTTATTTTGAGATGTGAGTGAGATTTATGTATGTGCAAGTAGGAATTCAGCAATGTTTCACATATTGGCAGATGCTTTTGACTTAAAAAAAAATTCTATAACTTGTTTTCACCACAGAAAACACCTTTATTTTCTGATTACTGGGTTGGGGCTTAAGGTATCTGTATGGTGTGCATAAAAAACAATTCACAATCCAGAGGGCAGATTGGCATGAAGTCATGTTAATGAGAACAGTCCATTATCGTCCTTCAGACATCAAATGTGCTTTTCCCCAGCCCTTCCCTCAAAACGTCACCTTTGCATGCAGGATATCTTGTCATCTAACAGGCTGATTAACTTAAAACCTGCTGAGCACGTCCATGTTTTCAAAGGGCTTTTAACCCCTATTAACGACCATGTGGCGTTTAATGAGGTCACATGTCACATTTTATACCACTGTCTAACTCTTCTGAAGGGCACAGTGTAAATAGTTAAAACCTCTAGGGGGTGCTAGCAAGATTTCTATATTACACCAGCACCTTAATGAACTTTTCAGCTGTGCACAAGCCGCCGTGCGGGCAGCACTTCCAAACGTATTGTTTCACATGGCAGTGGAAATCTTGGGAGCGACCATTTTCATCTGCTACTGATCACAGATGCCTCTGTCAGGTTACAGCAGATGGTACTCGCAAATTCCTGTGACTTTCTCTTTTGCTACCATTCCATTCATTTGCTCTTTGCGGTAAACAATGAGTGGTGTCTTGCTACCCAGTGTGAAGCAAATCAGCTCTCATCAACTGTGATGAAAAGTGACATAAATAGATTTGGTCTGAAAGGTTTCCTTTCCTGTGATTAAGAGCCTCACAGAATGCTGCCAGAATCCTGATTGTGAACACATTAGCTTTCCATATGCAAACAAGACACGAAACAAACTCATCAATATCGCATCAGCTTTCATTTTGCTTAATGGGTAGCCATTAACAAAACCAATCGCCTCCGTCCTGGCTCCCCCTCACCGTGTTCCTTTTGAGTTATCAGAGCACACGGAACCATATTGCGCACACATTCCTAGCCCGCACTTGATGGCTCTACGTAATTTTACCAGGTGGCACCGTATTTGTTGAGGCACCAGATGGCAGAGATTGTTACCAGCTCTTAGTTCGGGTCGAGAATCACAAGGGATTTTATTGCACGTGTCCCGGAGTATGGTTCTCGACGTCTCGATTGTGCTGTGTGCAGCCAAGCAAATGTGCCCCATCATGAATAAATGCATGTTTTAACAGAATCTTAAAGACATGACGCTGCTGCTCCTGATGGAGGAGCAGCCACTGTAAACTGTAGGATTACTCTTTTCTGAAATAGCTCCCATCATTGCTCTCTCTTGTGTTGAGGGAAAGGAATGCTGCTGTGCGTGAAGAGTTGCTGATAGCTTCATCGTTTCAGCCTTTCGTTTGTACTGACAGTTTTATGCATTATTTAATTCATTGGGCATTTGATAGTACAAGTGAAAGGACACAGCATGAGACATCCTGTCCGTCCACAAAGCAAAGGAAGATCTGCAGTGGTTGTGCGTCAAATGGGTGTGAAAGCCCCTCAAACATCAATCAAAGAGGGAAAGATGACACTGGAGAAAAACCAAACTCCTTTTCATGTTTTGCCTAATAAACAAAACCAAATCTGCTTCTATCAGAAACAGATATCCAGTAGATCTTTTTAATCAGTTAAAACAGCTTTTTAAAATTAAATCATTGATCAATCCATAAAGTGACAGTAAGTTACATAACAAATAACATTAGAAAAACATTATTTTAACACCAAATTGCAAAAATCCTGTTGAAAAAAAAACAGGGCTGTCAATAGATTAAAGAAAAAAAACTAATCGCACATTTTGAAATTCATTCATTTTGATTAATCAAGCAATGAGGTACGAGAAGCTGTACTTTCTCAAGCAATGACGTAACAGTTCGGGTGGGTTGTTAGGCCTGACGCGGACAACAAAGTACAGCCTTTCGTACCTTATTGCTTAAATAATGCACACCCTGTGACTCACTCTCAACCATCAGAATGCTGGATTTCATCTACCCGTATTATAATGGCTATTATGCGATGTTAAAAACGCTCCCAAACTGTTACATTATTTAAGATAAAGTACTGCCTCAAGTATAGAATGTTGTTTTTATTGAATGTTTTTTTTTCTCCTAAAGACTAAATCTTACAAGTAATGATTACTTTAGAAAACGTCTATTTTAGACACTGTTGTTTTAATGTTAATGTTATTTTAACAAGCATAATGTGTGATTATTATGTAATCAAAAGAGTGGAATGTAATGGCAAAAATATATGTAACTCTTCAAAACGTTTCATTGAACGAACAAAGTTATAGATTGCAAGTGCTGGGATGGTGTGGCTGTGAAAAAGACTTGAGTTGGTGTGTCTCACGCTGATAAGAAGCCAGTCTCCTGCCTGGAGAGCCACAACAAGTTGGTTTGGAGGCCACCTGTAGGTAGGGTTGCCAACTCTCCCAACCCCAAATCAGGGACACTTTCGCGGGCTGACGCTGGCTGCTAGCGTTTGACGGGGGCTGCTAGCGTTTGACGGGGGCTGCTAGCGTTTGACGGGGGGTGCTAGAGGTCGGCGGGCTTGCAGAATCTTCTTTTTCTTTCAGACTGGTCTGATGCTTCACAACTTCACAACAACCGGGAGTTTTTTGCGCGTCATTGACTTAGCAGGCTGTGATTGGAAATCGTGACTGGAGCTGTCCTGGCCGGGACAAATCAAAATTGCCCATAATTCGGGATGTCCCGGGTAATACGGGACGGTTGGTAACCCTATTGGCAACCCTACCTGTAGGTACTACAGGAACTGCCTGGCCCTGTCGTGAGAAGGGAAGTCTACCGAGCACGTAGACGGAGAAAGACATCTTTGACTTGGAGCTTTTATTCTTATTTAACGATGTCTGTGCAAAATCTTCCACACGTTTCACGTTCACATTAGAACAGTAAGCAAATGAAAAATCAAAATGTTTTGCTATTAGAGGATATCCCGTGCTGTTCAGTAGGATGTAAAGACACTTCGGGAACAGCTTTACTCCGCAGAACCGAAGGTTGCCCGTTGGCTCCTTCAAATCAGAGTCACATCACCCCTCTTCCTCCATTTTACCACTTATTGAGACTTTTCAGAAAGCTTCCAAAGCGTTTGTGTGACTACTGTTTCACTCAGCTCACTCACACAGCTTTATGTCTACAGAATTTGTCAATGAGGGTATTGTGACAGCATTGTTTTTTTGTTCATTATCTCCCATGGGTTAGGCAAACAACAACCGAAAGGTTATGAGGTGTGGGCAGCCAACGTGATCCACTCTCAGCGGGTCTGTTGTTATTCAAAGTGCTTACTGCACCACCCGTGGTACAGCCGAGTTAGATGACGTCTTTGCTCCCCAGGATGCTCAAACCACCAATCTCTGCAGGAATGACAAATTCTGATTCTGTGCACACACGCCTAGAAGATGAATAGTACTGCTTTCAGGATTCCATTATGTTGCACTGCATTGCATTCAATTTATATCATTTTGTGTCTCTTGTTACAAAACAATGAATTTTCTGACAGAAAAACAAACACAAGGCATAACAACTGAGTTTACTCAACGCACACTCGCTCAGAGAAAGCTGAATATTATAGTTTCCCAAACCTCTCATATGTATTTCAGCGAGCTGTGGTTTTTCTGTTCCCACTGTAGGTCTATTATTACTTAACTGGGGAAAAGGCTATGGTATTAGTGGTGATCAGCAGCAGCAGCAGCAGCGTAGCTTGACTCCAAGAAGAAGGGGATTGTTGTTGAGCTGGAGCAGACGCCAGGTGACAGGGCAGAGGAGACGGTTAGCAGATTGCTAAGCAGCTAGCAGCTACCTTTTACGGCACCCACCTGTCACTCTTAAGTGGCCACACCCTAAATAAAGCCTCAGTTGAAGAATAATATAGTTTTATACTGGTGAGTTACAGAGATGGGGACTCGAGTTGGAGACTCGGACTCGAGTGCGACTCGAGTTGCACACACGGTGACTTCCGACTCGACTTCAGACTCGTCCTCAAAAGACTTCAGACTCGACTCGGACTCGAGCTTTGGGACTCGTGAACAATGTTTAATTTTAGGAAAAATCGGATGAGCTCGCTATATCGCTCCTTCCGTTACCTGCCTACGTAACGCGTACATTGACACATATTGCTGGCTGCGCACGCGCGGCCACACACGAGAAAGATGTCGAATGCCGCTGCTGGGTGGCGCTGACGGGAAGGCGGTGGTGCCGCTGGTGCCGCTAGTGCCGCTGGCGGTCCGACCGACGGTTCGCTGACGTCGGGACGTATGCGTTCCGGCGGCGGACCGTTTACTCTGCGATCTCCTTTAACTGTCTCTGTTCTGCTCACTGAAGCAAAACAATACGTGGACAAAAAATATCAGAGCCAAGAGCAGCGTGTGTAGTCAACTACTGCTGCTAACACATCCCGTCAGACCAGGAATATTTATTTATATCCGTTCATGAACTTTTCTCCTCGTTACCCTGGTAACCGCTGTCATTACAGACGGTTGCGTCGATTCTTACTGTTAAAATCTACGTACTTCCGGTTTAGCGGCTACGCTTCGTATTTTCATTTTATGGGAAAAACCACAAGTAAAGAGTAAAGGAGGAGTAAAAAGTTGTTGGTATGTTTTTTTTACGGTAAAAGGGACGTTGATAAGAGATGGGGACTCGAGTTGGAGACTCGGACTCGAGTGCGACTCGAGTCGAACACACGGT
Organism: Pungitius pungitius; assembly: GCF_949316345.1. Classification (NCBI taxonomy): domain Eukaryota; kingdom Metazoa; phylum Chordata; class Actinopteri; order Perciformes; family Gasterosteidae; genus Pungitius; species Pungitius pungitius. Next base: position 10,552,974 of record NC_084920.1, read on the forward strand.
GACTTCAGACTCGACTTTAGACTCGTCCTCGAAAGACTTCAGACTCGACTCGGACTCGAGCTTTGGGACTCGTGAGCATCTCTGGTGAGTTATAAGGACTGTGCTTCTGGAGTCTCAACTGGACATTTGAGGAACTACAGGTTTTGGCATTACCTGTTGGCTTCTTTTTACTTGTTTTTTCCACATTGACTTTACTGACTGAAGTTTAATGACCTTTACAGAAAATCCCCTCAAGGGAGAAAATGTTTATGCAACAACCCACTACTGAAAAAGATTATGCAATACATATTTCTGCCAATGGTTTCGCAATAGCCCAGTGATCTTCAATCATTGAGTGTGGCCTCTGCGGTAGCAGCTGGAATTTTCAGTGATTGTCGGGCCCCATCGGGAATCGTGTGCTATGATCTAGCTATCGCAAAATGCAGAGGCCTTACTCCATTTAAATGATTGGTGTTTTAAGAAAGAGGAAAAAATCCTAACCCTAACCAGCGGGGCGGGCCGAACGAATTTATGGAGGGGAGGGGCGGACGTTACGGCGAGCAAAAAAACTCAAAATACATGTATCACTCTGACATTGCCTACTTCATGTCAGTGCTCCAATTAATGAACATATTCATGGATTATTCCTATTATGTTGTTGTTTAGGCCGTCTGAGACTACTTGGTGATTAATTCATGCACCCTAAGGAGTACTGATTGAAAGTACACATAGTTTGTAGGCTGACATTTATACCAAAATAGGGTCTTTTTTTATGATTTGGTGAGGGAAATCCAGCAATTTGCAACAACCAGCATCCCAACTCTTGATAATTTTAGGAAACGAAATAGGATTTTAAATGAGCCTACCTGATTCAATCAGAAAACAGGATTCATTTTTGGACAAATTTAAAGGATAAAAATATCACACAGGGAGTGATAAACTTTCCATTTCAGAGTTCATAGGGATCTATCTGCTGTAACGTTTGGGGAATGTATTCTCAAATAACACTATTACATTATTTTTGTCTGTAGAAGGCTAATCTGGGTCACCTGATTCAGAGTTGGAGGGGCAAACGAGATAAAAGAGGGCTTCTCATGCTAATGTGTAGTGTACTGTATATCATGAGTACATTTGCCCTCACTGTGTCAACATGAAAGATAGTATCATGTATTATTTCAATCAATGCCACAGGGTGCTTTGCATATGTACTTCAGATCAATGTATGTTGTCTACGAAGCTGCTATGTTTACGGGACATGTTATTGAAAAGGCATTATGGACAGGGACAGGCCCCGATAAACAATTAAAAAAATATTTTCTAGGGTGGTGGCATCACGGAATGATGGGCTGATCTGCAAAGTGCTGACAGGTATATTACTGCGGACCCGTGGACATAAAGTTGGCATTTCATTCCGGCTGGGAGGTGACTTTTTCCCAACACAGTCTGCTCTAGGATACCGATATGGAACATCCCCTCCACAATGATTATATTCCCAACTTACTTGAAATGCAAAACACCGATCGCAATTGTTTGAATTCTGGGCTGCTTTGCATCCAACTTCTCGGTTATTAGTTTTCACAGCCCCCAAACCATTCACAAAAAAAAAAAAACCTTTGTGATGTTTTGTTGAGCTACAAAGTGACAGAACAATGTTGTTTCAGTCGTATTGTCGTTGCCACAGTAAAGCTTTCATCAACGCTACATATCAAATGGCAAAACAGCTTTTCACACGTAGCACCGCCACGCCATGTTGATTTCAAAAACAACTGTTTCTGGTAATACGCTGACGATCAACACCAACATAGTAATTTTCACACAGACATTTTGGTGGGGGGGGTATTTTTCAACAGTCCGTGTACTTGAGAACAGAGACATTCAGGTATATGATTTTCTCTGTCATTCTTTTTCTTTTGAAAAGGCCGCAGAGGCCCTTGAGGTAAGAAATCCCCCATCAGCAGCTGTCAGAAGCACCCCCTGCATCTCAGCAGAGTACTTGGGGAAGGACGGCCTCCTCCTCAGAGCAGACGCTGGTCAGTCAGCTGGACTCTGCTGCAGCCTACATATTAAACTTTGAGCCACAATGACATGGAGTAGGCAGCATTGTCTTGAGTTCCTTTTTTTGTCCTTTGCACCGTCTGATATGCATTTTTTTTTGTTGATTCGAGGAGGAAACATCAAAAGATGCTTTGTTGAGGCTCAGACAGGAGTGGATTTGTGTGGCAAAACACAGTCAGTCAGCTTCGAAGCCGATTGTCCTTCATACAGGTTCTCGGGTGGCTGGAGTCAATCCCAGCACACAATTGGCGAGAATGGGTGCACCCTGGATTGGTTGCCAGTCAACCCAACACAAAGATGGACAACCATTCGCACCCCTATACGGACAATTAATGTAATCCCCAGGGCATGTCTTTGGACTAACAGAAACACAGAGTTTCACATGGTGGATGTCCTCGGTGGATGTCTACGTGGTTCAAAATGCGTGGGACGCAAGTGTCACTCAATTGAAAACAACGACGTCTAAATGAGTAGAATTCATTATTTTCCTGCATTTTAAACTTGACTCATAAAATGTAATTAAAGTCTACTCAGTGATTCACTGCTAGTTTCACTCAAGCAAAATTAAGTAAAATGTAATTAACAAATAAACAAAATTTGTTAAATTCAGCTTAATTCAAAGCTTGGTCATTTTTTTTATTTTATTTTTTTATTTTGCAACGGTTACTATTATTTATTTGGTAGATATTGATTAAACGCCAATCCCAGTTTTTAACAGTGTACATCCCAACCAGCCTACAAGAGAAACACTGCTAATGGAGTCTTGTAGCAAGGGAGAGCGGAAGTGTTGGGGGAAAGGGATGGATGCATGAATAAAAAATAAATGGATTATTAAGTTAAAAAAAAACAGCAGTTGAAGTCATCTGCAGACACTGGATCTAGTAAAGCTGAATTGATAGGGCTAGAGACCCCTCGGGGTCTGATGGCAATAGCGATGAAAAACATTGTGTTTGGAACAATAACGACAACCCCCCTCTCCCCTCCCCAGAAGATTGAATAAATGAAAGCCATGACTATGGATACAAGGCTGGGTTTTTAAGACTCATGTTAAAACCCTAAAAGCCTAGAACTCCTCTATCGATACACATCATGGAATTCCACTTTACAGCCACTGTGTATGAAGGCAGGGTGGTGTAAGAAACAGCAGGGTAAGCTGCATTATTTATCTGTAAGTCTCCAGTGCCAGCCAGCCAAGGAAACAGCAGCCTGCTCTTTACTGCGCAGCAGAGGGTTTGTGACACCTGTGAGGGAGCAGGTGTGGCACAGCACCCAGAGAGAAGCATTGCATGGAGGAGGCATAAGGTAGTTAATATGGGACTGACTTACGCCCCCACACTATGGGAGTAAGTCACTAAAACGTACTGATACAGCACTTTCACTGACAAAGGTAACCAAGTGTGTAACAGGAGAGAAAACCTTAATAGGACATGGGTCTATGTTGTAAAAAAACATGTATGAAACTTTCTGTGGGAACAACAACAACGTGTTTCAATCCTGGTTCTTATTGTATATTTTATTGTGATTTTATTGTGATGCTCTGCACACTGCGACGAGCCTTAGAGCACGCTAGGTACCAGTCATAAAGCGCCCACACACACCGCATCATCTCATCACATGAACAAAGGAGACTTCAGCATACCCAAGACCCATCAACTATTGAAACAAACCCCCCCAAAAAACAATTTAGCTAATTAAATAATAATAATAAATAAGCTTTTATGTATATTTGTAGTTTAGACAGAGTAAGTATTTTGTTTTGTTATTGCTATTTACTGTAAAGAGAAAAGTGATGCAGATGGGTTTGCCTTATCTGCGTTAATGCTTTTTTTTGCCTCATTCACAGTAAATGGCGCACATCAAGATGAACTTGCAGGGCCTCAAGGCCTTACCACAGAGTTATCTCTTGTCAGGATGAATCTCCTCTAGCTGCAGAATATACTGTAGTTCCTCAGTTATAAGTCCTGACAAAGACTGGAAAGGAAAGCCAGGTTCTCCGGTTTGGTTTGTGTGTGTGTGTGTGTGTTTGTGTGCACATGCCGAGTTGAATGAATTTCATCACAGCTTGGGCTGCTGCTCCCACCAGTCTCAGAGTACACTTCTAAAGTGAACATCTGCCGTGTTGTAAAAGCTGCGTGGCAAGAGGGAAATCCTCCATGTGTTTGTGTGCGTGTTGTGTTGTTGCAAAGATCCCAAAGAGACGATGTCCTTCAGCGCTGCTGAGAATTTCTCAACCTGACAGGTTGTCCTGCCCGCAGGGTCATCCTTAAACTTTTCAGTAGGTCTTCAAAGTGCTGAGCTTTTCCTCACGTAGTCACTCTGCTCTCACACTTGCACACACATACATACAGATACACACATGCGCTGGGCGTGCGCTGTGGAGTTTTTTCCTTAATGGGGATGTCCTTGTGCCCTGAACAGTTTGCATCACTTGATGATTCTCAACAGGGCTGAGTTCAGATCAGTTTTGTGGGTTCTTTGATTAAACACACTGCATCGCGGGGTCACTTGAGAGCAGTGTTAATTTTCTTTGACAAAAACTGTGACTACGACGAGATAAAAGCGGATCTCCTTTAACTTTCGTTAACGAGACGAGACAAAAATGTTGGTCTTTGACAAAGTCGCAATACTTTTTTTTTCCCTTGCATGCACCTAACAGACATGGCAAAAGTGGGGCCCCCGTACGGCGTTTATTGAAGTGTGATCCACGAACCCAGACGGCTCGGTCACTGTGGCGGCAGCACTGGTTCTTGTGCACCACGGCGACTATTTTACACTTGGGTGAGTTTGATTGTGCGCTTCCCTTTGATTTAGCTCAGCTGTCTCAGTTAACTGTTAGCAGGCTAAAGGCGCGGAAGTCATTCTAAATACAAAAAATACTGGAAATACAACCGTAAGTTGAAAGAAGGGCAAAATAGTGACCAGGTTTCCCATTTATAACCCCTGAAAACCGGTTCTTAAAAAGATGGACATTTTGTAACGTAGTGGGTGGGATGGTCAAAAATATATACTAATTTGAATGTGTACCAGATTCAAACATTTCATTTTTACAGCAGTCTGTCGTTAATTTACCACTTCATATCACACATTGTTTGCACTTAAACATTCAAATCAGCAGTGTGTCATGGGCAAATGGATCATAAATATTCCATCAGTAACGTTCACATGTAAAAGACAAATGACAACCCCAATCGTAAATTATATTGCTCTGAATAATAATCAGTGCTGTCTCGCTTTCACATTCTCACCTTAAATATGCAAAGGAGAGAAGGGCGGACTGTCTGCTTATGAAGAATGAATTAGTTGTAACAATCCAAGATAACCTGAAATAATGGAAACACTGATGGTCACTATATCATTTTGGCAGGGTGTGGAGAGATTTGTCTGATTGCTTTACACGTAAATTCTGCGGATAACTCTCGCAAAGCCCTTTTTTGTGAAAATTGTATTTCTATTAATGAAATATAGAAGCCGTTTCTGACTGCCAAACTTCTGGCCGTCTTGAATGGCATTATGAGTAGTTGATACATCAAGTTTCCTTATATATAGGGAGAACAGGCACACCTAAAATGCAATTTGCAGCAATATCTGGTTTTCCAAATATTATCAGGGGAATTGACTGCACGTCCCTTCAGTTAATGTCCAGTGTCACTGAAATGTCAACTCAACATGTCAGTAAAGTGTCTATTTGTTGCAGTGTTTATTTTACACTTTTTTTTGTCTTCCCCTCGGTTGTTGCAGTGATTCAAGATCAGGCTTATTTATCTGCATCAGTAATGATGAGGTGCTTTGCATCGACCTTTTATAATTGAATGAAGGTGTGTTATGAAAGGTGAAAATCATACTTTAGAAATCACATTTTTTTCTTGATGTACACTATTTTCATGTTCAGTGTGCATGCACACTCTTCAGTATTGATCCTACTCACATTCTTTGAAAGTGACACCCCAGGCGTTTCTGCGGACAACCGCAGTTCACTTTATTTTTAAACAAAATTCTGTATCCAGGCCACTGAATATTTTTTCTATCTTGCTTCACACTTAAGGGTATCATTGTCTTGTACCTGCCATTAAAAAGCAGCAGTGATGATAAGACAATTAGTTGGCTAATTTAAAATAGTGAGCCTTACTAAGCCATTACGAGCTGTCTGCTCTTAATTATCACTGGAGGCACACAAACTCAGCCACATAAATGCCTCTATAGAGTGCTCTTATTTGAAACCCAGGTATTTCACGCTCTCCCTTTGTAATTAATGGGAGCTGGGGTAATTATGTAACATGACACTTCATTGCAATGCTGAAGTGACCCAAAATTGATTTGTTAGTAGGGTAGAGACCCTGAATGGGCTTTTTTTTCTTCCCACCTGGGAGTCAATTTCTTCACCGCAATGGGTAATGTGGACATCATCTCCTTGGTTGCAGCTCCTCTGCGTAGTTCAAAATATCTGGCATTGACTCTAATTGGATATCGATTTGTTTCTCTTTTTTTCTCTACGTCTCTTTATTGTTATTCCTTTTCAGAAAGGTAATTGGATATTTGGCCCCTCTTTGCACATGCATGTCTAAGAGGAGATCAGAGGCTGAACCCCTGGAGGCCTCACTTGATTCTGGTGACACGCTAGGGGATTCATAAACACAACACATGAGCATAAATCCCATTTAAGCATATCAAAGCACAATACGGGCCGATAAATGGCAGTGGAGCGGGGCCCTGTCGACACTGATGGCATTTATTTTTATGTGTCAGTCAGTAATTGGTTGAGAGAGTACAGGAACGACTGAGGGAACAGTTTAATGAAACTGTTATGGCTTTTAAACTGTTTAGTTTTCATGCATCAATGAATGCCAAAGTGGAGAATGCAGTAGAAAGACCCGTAATTTATAATGGATTTTATTGTTTTAACCACTTTTCAGGGCCTTATTCAAAATTGGCATACCCATGATAAAACTGATTATATCTCTGCAACCATGAGAATATTCTGGGTATCATAATAAAAGGAACAATTGCGAAGTTTCGTCCAAATGTGTAAATATCAGTATGCCTACGTTGCAGGTTAAGATAATATTAAGAATGCACATTACTCAAGTGAAAACGTAGGTTTGTCTTAATTAAAAATAACTTTCGGGATGATTTTCCCATTGTAATTATGAGATTATATCTCTAATTGATTACAATATCATTGCACAATATGATAACATTTGCCCTGAAAAGGATTATTTAGATGAAAACATGTACAACAGGAACCATCAGTTTGAAGCAATTACACATGTTGCATCCGCCGTGTGAATACACGGCGGATACACAACTTTTGTGAGATGTTTTAAAAGTTAACAAAAGCCTATTTTTTTAGAAGGCAGATACCCACAATGGGAAATAGGACATCATAGTGGCAATTTGCAGCCGCAGGACTGTAATTTATTAAATTCTGCCAATTGCAGGACACAATTAATTGAACATAATAATTACGCAGAATAGGAAACATGTTCAATTCCTTTAAACGCTCGAAGACAATAATTACTGCTCTTGGATATAAATGAGTTGCCTCCTTGTTAATTTCTGGCAAGGGGAAATGGGTGAGATGTTGTTTTGACAAGGCAAATAGGGAAAAAAGCAATTACGAGGGATAGGTTGCTGAAAGGGTCGAGGCGGCAGGTGGTTGTACAAGAAGCAGGGAATCCGTGTTGAAAAGCTGTCTTTGGACAGCAGAGCCGGCTTTGTCATCTGGATGAATTTAGATGTTTTGTGTTTTTCTCCTTTGGAGTTAGCAGGGTTTTGCAGAACATGAGAGCCGATTTGACAAGCGCAAAATCTTTTACCGCCTTAATCTGCAAGCTGATACCACTGATATCTGCATGAAAGAAGCTGTTACACACGCGTTGAAATCTCCAGCCATACAAGCTGAGCATCACATTCTTTTGTTCAGAAGATATTAAGTTGACCGTATTTAAAACTAAACAGAAGGGCAAAAAGGGAATTTTGTTGAATATAACTGTGTTAAAATGGATTATCCTTGAAAGGTTTCCTTTTGCATGTCGATCAACATTTGGAGATATAGTATTTTGCAGAAAAGTTTGCTGTTCTTATTTCAAATGAAGGTAGGATTTTCAAGTAAGTGTGACACAAAATCTCTGGTAATGTAACATGTTTCATTTTAGTTTTACTTTGTGATTTTTTTACTTCACATAATGATGGATATATGCAACAACAAAAATAAAAACATTGTTTTAAATATCCTGACCACTTAATAATACTGTTTAGAGTCCATAGTAATGCTCGCAGCTGAGCTAGCTTATATTGTTTTAACTCAGATAGTTACAATGGTGATTATGACAATTTGAAGAAAGTCTAGGTCAAGGCATTGTGAAAATCACACTAGCTGTTTATACCAAATGTTATTCCAATCCATCAGATATTTTGACAAGAAAATTTAGCCTGAATTTCTATTTAATGTTAAAGTTAGCGTTGTTCACAGTTTGTTGAAAACATTGATTGAAAAAAACAAGAAAAATATTTAAAGAAAAACTAAAAATGTAATTTAATTTGAGTACAAAATGTCATAAATGTCAATTAAAGGCAGTTTTTACTCTGGAAACAGAATATAGACCACTTCCAGACAACCTAGGGCAGGGCTATTCAATTACAAATTCAGTTGGGCCAGATTTTCAAATCGAGAAAGGTTAGTTGGGCCAGTCATTTCAGCGTTTCTCTTTTGAATTTGGTCAGTTTGCACAGCAAAAGGTGCATAGAAAAGAAAAGAGCTAACTGAACAGAATCTGAGGTAGCTCCTACTTTTTCCACTTACAAAAGAAAAGAAACTGACCTAGGCACCTCCTGCCTAGGCCTACCTAAGCTACATATCTGACCTAAGTACTAAGTACATAAAACAAAAAAGTGCACAATAGGCAATTCACAATATCATTAAGTTTTCTTTTGAAATGAAATAAACATCTTGCTCATATTTGACCCATGCAGGAACATCTCAAAGTGCATAAAAATAAAAAGTGCGCAGTATTCACAACTATAACTAACTACACAAGGTGTACTACTGCACATTGAGGGAACATATTTTAAATCACCAACATGTGTGATTACACATGCCACATTATATTGATGTAGGTAGGCTACATTTATCCTGCTGACTTAGTGGGAGAGGTGACATTTTTTGTTTTGAACGAGAGCAGTGACTGTTGTCAATGCAATCCGGAGGCATTGATGGACGGTACGGTCAGTCAGGGAGCCACGAGAGTTGCTTTTTATCGAGTTCATGTGTGAAAAACTTGACTCACATGTGTACGTTGATCCAAACATACTGAGGATGACGATCGCTACTCTACACGGACACCTGGCCAACAGTAGTGTGTGAATGCTATTGAAGGGCGGGTCTTGGCGTGGCCATAGTGGGGGAAAAAATATCGCTGGCGGGACCCTATTTTCTCTTTTATACTGTCTATTGCGGAACTACGGGCTGGGCCACTCTGAGGTTGCTTTCGGGCCGCATGTGGCCCGCGGGCCGCCAATTGAATAGCCCTGACCTAGGGGTTCGACTTTTTACAGAGACATGTTAACACACCGTTACAGTAGTCAAGTCTACTGGAGATAAATGCATGGGCACTCTTCATGACCCACAGAGTATATTATATATATATATAAATCTTGTTTTCTGAATATGCTAAGATGTATTCCTCTTGGAACAGGATTGTGCATTTGTTCAGCTCTAAAAACTTTAAAATTATCAATTTGGCGGCTACCAATTTGGTTTAGAAGTAGGATAGGATGTGATGCCATGACAGATATAGCTTAATACAATCTAATCCTTTATTCATTTATTGTGAATACAAAATGATATTCTGAGTACCATGCTGAGTTCCCAACAAGAAGAAACTCCCTGGCTACAAAAAACACAGAAAAGAGCTAACTTGCTGGCCACTTGCAAGCGACATGTAAGCTGTTCAGGTGGCTGCGGTCCTTTTTTCCGTCAATAAATGAATGTGTTTACTCAAAAAAAAAACAAAAAAAAACGTGATGCCGCCAGAATCTCACAAAACACCGGTACATGTAAGACTTCCTCCAGTAATAACAATGACAATTTTTACATGCACCAAATGTTATATACTAATCCTTATCAATAACATGGCTCATGGCATCGATGCACAGATCTTTAAAACATTTAGCATCTGTTTCGTTTCATCCCCAAAAAATAAAAAAAATGAGTTTAATAAATAATAATGACTGGCGGTTGGTGCATGACAGCAGACAGTACGACAATGGACAACAGACAGCATAGTGCAGGAATAAGATGAAAATATAATAAAATATAATACTAAAGGTTAGTAATCTAAAGCTATGGGTTAATTACGTTAAAAATAAAGTGCACCAGCCAACTGAAAGTGGCAAGGTGTACAAAACAGGTTTTGTACACCTTGGTATGGTATGTGTGGAAGACAAATATGTCATTAATCAAAGATACAAAGAGTAGTGTCTGCTTACTCTTTCCTCTTAGTTCATTGAAAGCAACAACCTGCATGACCACTCAAAAGAGGACAAGTAGTGGAACAAGCTGAGATCATGTAAGTAGTAATACTACAGTGAAGGAATGCTACATGTAGAAATAATGCCTACAAAAGTAAGTAAAAGTCATTTGTATTATGAATTGAATAACTATTAATTACAGTGGAGTAAGAGATACAACAAATTATTTTTGATTGTATTAGAGGTATAAAGTAGCAAGAAATATAAGTAACACTGTGAAGGGTACATATCGTGAATAGAGTTGAGTCTACTTTCACACAAAAAAGAGAGTAGTCTGGGTGTGATGCATGTGGTCATCAATGGACAGTAGACAATAGATAGTCTTTGGAGGGACTATGGCCAAGAGACATAGAAATTGTGAAGAAGCATCAAAATGCAGATAACTCCTCATTATCATTTCAAATTGCTGTTTCACTTTATTCTGAAAGTCTGGCATTCGGTCTCTATAAATGATGGAGGAAACCTGTAAAACACCAGGACGAGAACCTGTCAATCAGTGGACACTGGAGGACCACACAGGACCAAGGACAGTGTGCAACATGACTCAAAGCTCCAGGAACACAGCGTTTTTTAACTGGGTGAGGGATGACTTGTGGTTAACCTCTGGGTAGGACAGGAGACAATGAGTCTCAGGTCCATATGGATATTCCTCATGAAGCTGCATTAGGGGAGGACTGGATCTGGACCTGATGGAACTCTGAGGTAAGACGCCCTCAGCAGAAACCTGAACATTCCGTGGTTGCCATGGTTTCCGCATTGTGCATCTTTTGGAAAATGATAACATCTGCGCAGAACGCACATTCTCTCAGTCAGAGAAGAAGACGTTTCTACTCTCTCCCGACGAAACACCGAGCGAGTCTTTGCACCCCGAAGTCATCTTCTGACCTACTGACAAAGTTTAGAAAACGTTTCGCAGGACAGAAGTGAGATTTTTACACTTTCTAAGCCACTGTTGTTTCATGTATTTTACCGTGGACCCTCTCTGTAGCCCAAAAGACACCGATGTTTATGCTAATATTTGTATCATATTTCCAATCATTAGTACAACTTAAAGTACTGGGATTGACTTGTGAGTGTTAAACAGGTGGATCTAAACTAAAGCTGCTTTCTTGGTTAGCTTGATAAATCCGACCGTTGTAACGTTAGCTTAAACTGGGAAATGCTACAAAGATATTGTCGATATATTCGTTTAACTTCTACGTGACACTATTTTAAATATATAACTAAAGCTGCTTTCTTGGTTAGCTTGATAAATCCGACCGTTTTAACGTTAGCTTAAACTGGGAAATACTATAAAGATATTATTGATATATTCGTCCAACTTCTACGTGACACTATTTAAAATAAATAACTACAGCTGCTTTCTTGGTTAGCTTGATACATTCGACCGTTTAAATGTTAGCTTAAACTGGGAAATGCTATAAAGATATTGTTGATATATTCGTATAACTTCTACGTGACACTATGATCAATAAATAACTAAAGCTGCTTTCTTGGTTAGCTTGATACATTCGACTGTTTTAACGTTAGTTTAAACTGGGAAATACTACAAAGATATTGTTGATATATTCGTTTAACTTCTACGTGACACTATTTAAAATAAATAACTACAGCTGCTTTCTTGGTTAGCTTGATACATTCGACCGTTTAAATGTTAGCTTAACCTGGGAAATGCTACACAGATATTGTTGATATATTCATTTAACTTCTACGTGACACTATTTTAAATAAAAAACTAAAGCTGCTTTCTTGGTTAGCTTGATACATTCGACTGTTTTAACGTTAGCTTAAACTGGGAAATACTATAAAGATATTGTTGATATATTCGTATAACTTCTACGTGACACTATGATCAATAAGTAGTGCACCCATAACAATATGTTTGTTCCGTATTTCAATGAGTTCACAATTCACACGTTTCTTTCATACTTGTGAGGTTTGTCATTTATTGGGAAGCTCTTTTACACCAAAGTTTGTTCAGAAACGTGTCATATTTATGAGCACAATGAGCAGCAGAGAGTACAACAAGCACAACAGAATATTTGTTATCCACAACGTGCCGACATGTTACCGACCTTTAGTCAAGACTTCAAAAGGACCTTTTAGTCTGTGTGAAAGTAGTCTGATTGTTAGATGTACTCTGTGTAGACTGTAAAAAAGCTTCCTGACTGATTCATAATGTACACACATGTAAATACACGCACATATTCATATTTAGAATAAACAACTAATAGACATCTCTATCTTATTTCATATTTACACGCTAAATCCTTCAGTTGCTCGTGAATTATGAAAAGAAAATGGTGTTGCAATATCCAACCAGGTCAGGGGTCAATTTAATAATATGACTGTATCATTGGTGACTGTGTGTCCATGGGTTTGATACCAGCAGCATATGTAAGACCTCCTTCAGTAACAACACTGAACCAAATGCAAACAGTTTTATTATCCTGCCTTTTCTTTTGTTAGTGTATCATTTATTGCATGACATATTCTAATGCAATATGTGATGTGACCACGATGTGCATCAGTGATCTGAAGGTTGTGTTGCTTTTTACCTTCAGATGGCCCGACGGTGCAGCTACACCAGCGTCCAGATCCCGGACCCTAATCGGCCCGACACAGCTGTTGTGATGCTGTCATCATCTCACAGGAGAGTGCTAACTGCAAAGTGCATTCCACGTTTGATTACTTTTATACAAGTTATATTTCCAAATAGTAGAAAATAACAAATTATAAAGACAAAGGGGGAAGGTTTGTGGGAGTGGGGCAAGGGACAGGTACATAGATTGACATAATTTTACATAATCTTTTTCCTGTAGCAGGTTTTAAAGGATCTCTGTAGATGTAACTGTGTGCAAACCTTAAAAAGGCTTCCAGACTAATCCGTAACTGATATTAACCATCCATAACTGGACATGTATGTCCATGTGACAGCCTTAAGGAGTGTGACACTGGTGTTGAAACAATTTGACAACAGGATAAATAACATGATCCACATGATAAAGGACATTCTAAGCTGAAACCCAGAAAGAAGAGTCCTTAAAGATGCTTTCTGTTAGGACGAGTCCTCAGCTGTACCTTTTCTGCAGAGAGCGCTTGTTTTTGATCTCTGTACCTCCACAGTGGATGGTTAGTTGCTGCTCTGTGCACACTAGACGGCGCTCTTTTTATTTGATTCAACAACATATCTAAGCTGCCATGAGCGGAGGCCTTTATTCTCTTGCACTGCATTATTCACCAAAAAAAAAACTGTGAGCGTAACTCAAAGACTGTCAGTGAAACCCAGTCATATAACATAAACTAACCTACACAATGCTGAGGAGGAATTGTAAGGACCTGTGGACTCATATCTCATCAGTGGCGGCTGGTGGATTTATATTTTGCTGGGGCCAGCCATCAGTTTCATTAAACATCCCATGATTCAATGCAACAAAAGAGTATCAAACACGCATAGTTTACATAACAACCGTATACATGAATGTATAAATACTAAACAGAACATAACTACCATAAATATTATGAACTGGAGGAGCCTCCTCCATCCTTCAGTCTTCAAGCAGTCTGCAAGCTTCCTGAACCTCCATCTGTGGTCCGTGCCGTTGTCCTGCCACCTCCACCTGCTTTTTGTGTTGGACTGCTTCAGTCCAAACTTCTACCTATTATACTATGTATACTGGTGGTGTTTGCCCCTTCTGTACTTTTTGACAGGCTGCTGCAGGCCAAAACGCCGCCAACTGTCTCTAGTGGTTAACTGCAAGTGCCAGCTCTTTCTTCCGTTTATTTTAGGCCAAACCTCCACCTAGAGACATTGCCGGTAAACTGCCGTTGCTAAACCCCCACCTAATGCCTCTGGCAGTTAACTGCAGGTTCCCTTTTTACCTGTATTTTAGTTGTAGACTGCTGCAGTTTAAACCTCCACCTACTGTATAGCCCCTGGCAGTAAGCTGCAAGTGCCTCCTCCATTCTTCAGTCTTCAAGCAGTCTGCAAGCTTCCTGAACCTCCATCTGTGGTCCGTGCCGTTGACCTGAAACTCACCTCCAATTGGCTTAACATCTACTGTACAATCCACCACCTCTACCGGTAAACTTCATGTGCATCCTCCACCCTTTTATTGACTTGCAGACGGATTCAGTCCTTTTGTCCACCTCTAGGTTCTGGCAGTGAACTGCAGTAAAACCTCACTTGGACTTGGAGGGTGTTGGCAACAGCGAGACTTGACCAGACCCTCAGAGACTTGTCCGTGGAGTGCAGCATGCGAGGGGCTATTCAGCAGATTATTTAGAATATCCTCTCCCTCACACTACTGAAAAGTTCTGTCACACGCATATGAAATACTCTCATAGACACATATGAAATGTTCTCACACACACTTCTGAAAAGCTAAAGCTCTCACACACACTACTGAAAAGCTTTCATACGCATGAAAATTTCAGTTGAAACAGAAGGTTTTTTTTAGTTGAAACGAAAGGTGGTTCAGATGTCAGCTCATGTGATCAATAGCCAAAGCAACTTACTCAACAATATATTGGTACAGGTGAGATAATAAGAACACAGTCTAATGCCTCAACATGTTTTTCATAAAAGAAAATGCAGAAGAGAAGAAAACCTATTTTCCATGGTTCCCATCATTTTAAAGTGGATTCACTTGTTGAATACTGTACTCAATGTCTGGATTGATTGTTATTATTGGTTTGAAGTTCAGATAATGGCCCTTCTTCATCAATGTCATAGTAGTTAGCGTCATCAAAAATGTAATGTACAATTTTATGGATTCCTACATTGTTTAGGACCACTGTATGCCACAGCTGTACGGGCCGTGGTCGTTCCACTGTTTGATAAATCCTGTCACTGTCCTTTCAATTCTTGGTAAATAAACATAATGCAGAAAAATATATTTAGTTCATTCAATCAATCCAGTGTACCCTATTTCTTCATGATGTTAAAAATATGAATACTGTCTGGATACAACTCTATTCAATTCTTCCTATAGTCTCTCAATCCTTTGGTTGTCTACTGGAACACCTGTAATAACACTGCGACTGTTCAGTCGTCTTCTTTCCAACATTAAATGGGCAACACATATATTTTTCATACCATGATCACATCTGACCCCTAAGGGCAAACCAAAGTTCTCTACTCCTCCCAAAAATAATGATAAGACAGTTGAGGCTTTGTTGTTAGAGAAGCACCGTAAGTGTAAGCAATTCTTGATGCAATTCTCAGCCATGTAATACCAATAGATACACAGTGAGCAATCTGTTTGGCGTCTGCTGTACCGAAGATCTGGATGGCCAGTCAAGATTGTTGGGGGTATCGAATTGTTGATCACGTCACTGGATCCCTGTCTGGCCTCATGTTCATGAAGCAAGTTGCGAAAGCATCTATACAATGATCCTAGTAGATTACTTACATCACTATCATAATGATCACACAGCAAGAACTGCAGATAGAGTTTGTGTATGATCATCAAGCTCTCTAAAAAGCCTCTGCTGACCAAAATTGTTGGATTCCTCATTTTGCGATATATTTTTCTGCATTAGAGCACTAGTAAAATAACTTAAAATTAAGTTTGGATGTACAAAACAAAGAGGATCAGGTGAACTGCATTGTAATTGAAGTCCTTCAAATCCAGTAAAAGCACATGCACTCCCTAGTGTAGACTTCCTGTTTCCTTCAGTTGAATGGAAGGCCTTTCTCTTTCATTGTATTGCTCGTATTCACCACTGAACGGCTATATTCCTAAATATTATGCAAGAGCATTTCAGTTGTGTATATGAACACGTTTCACGAGTTTGTGTGAAAGCTTTTCAGTAGTGTGTCAGAGCTTTTCAGTCATGTGTGTAAGAGCATTTCCGTAGTGTACGTGATAGCTTATAGTTTTTCAGTTGTTTTTGTAAGAGCATTTAAGTTGTGTGTGTGAGCGTATAGTTTTTCAGTAGTGTGTGTGAGAGCTTTTCAGTAGTGTGGCCCCAGGAGGCCTAAGGGCGAGACTGAAAATAATTTCACACCGAAAAGTGTGTCTCTGTCGAAGAACTTGCAGGGTACCTCCATAGCATCTACAAAGATGTGTGAGGTCAATTAAGTTGACAAAGAAAAGGCCCAAAGGCCCACACCAAAAGTATTTATATCAATATTTCCATGGATTAGGAAGCCTAACGGATTACCAAGAGGTCAGAAACCAATTAGATGATAGATCATTTTCTTAGTGTATTTTACAGCTGAAAACTGACTCGTTAAAATAAGCAATGGTACCAGAAGGCTAACAGGAAGGTTAAAAAATGTAAATGGCATGCACCTTAACCATTCGGCTGCCATTCATTCACAGACCATACGATTCATTAATTCAAGGCTCGATCTCAGTCAAGAACTGTTTCTGTCTGATTGCCACAAAACAGATGTTTTAAGTTGTTTGGTGTTGTTTCAGTGTTTTTTATTCTCACATGGTTTTGTTTTTAAATAACTATTTATAAAATTCTTTAACATAGAAATTATCTTCACATTATTGTTATACATATTGCTGTGATCCATAATACCACATTGTTGTAATTGCACATTTGACTTTGAGAAAAAATGGAGTGACATAAATGCACAAAGATTACTTTCTTTGGATTTTTAAATGTTTGTCCGTAACTACAATTATCCTAAATTGATAAGAGTTTGTAAAGGCTCTTGAAAAGCAATAACCATATGGTTGGTTTGTTTTCAAGGAAATTTCCCCCAAAAAGGCTTTTCACTGCGCATAGAGTTCATATTAAGACCCACTTAGAAACAACATTCTGCTTGTACCAAATACTTTGCGTCATCACCCTCCATATTTCCCAGTTTTTTTCTCCTCTGCAGCTCCTCCAAATGATGATCTCCCCACCTCTCTTCAACTCTAATCTGTTCTCAGACACTAGGCTAGTACGTACAGTACGATCCTCAACAAGATTTACACCCTGCCAGCCGCCCGATAGTAAAGTGTTTATCTGGACACAGTGCTCAGTATGTTGAAAACGGGGAGAGAAATATATCATGAATATGTTATTTCATCCCCCCTACTGCCCTGTTGGCAGGCACGACTGCAGACATGTCTCTGGTTTCAGCCAATTAACACCACCAGACAAAAGTCGAGGGCAGTGAAGAGTTTCATGTTGTGATCGGGGAGCCATGAATTGTTAAAGAGCGTCGGTGCTTTCACAATCCAAGTGAGTTGACAAATGCAACTGCTGCATCTGCCAGACATGCCACTAATTTGACCGTCTACAATCAGGGGAGCTCATATTATAGCCGTATCGATTTGAGCTGGGAGAGAGATGTGCACTAATGCCCGGCTCAGTTTGCTTTCGTTGGCTCTCCTAATGGGGAAGAGCCATAGCAGCCGAGAAAAGTGAGGAGGACACTCATGAGACTCATCTAGACCTGACTGCACATAATAGCAGCCTGTCTAGGATGCAAGTCAGCAAATATGTTACATTTTACATTTGTTAGGGTTGTAATAAACGTATTTGGAAGTAGTGCCCCCACGCTGACGGCAGGGCGACAAGCTTTTATTGACTTCGCCTGTCAATCGGTTACTAAACTAATCGGCCTCGTTATGGTTTTAAAGCACCGGATCATACATTTGATTGCATGCCAATGCTGTGTTCACTGGCCAAAAGATGTACCTTTGCTGGAATTGTGCAGACATTCCACTTGCCTTTCATTGGGTGTTTGGAATACTGTATATTTATGAGAACCGATAGCGTTCATCCTTTCCTTTTCAGAATATTTTATTTTTTACTTTGGTGCCATAATATTTACTCAGATATGAAAGAAGCGTTCCCAAGAATTTTGCCTTGTAACCTTCGATTCAGCTCAGGTATTTGACCCTTACCAAACCGCTCAGTGCTGCGACGCTCATGAAAGAATCAGCAGCAGCAGTTAAAGTACAAATAAAACAGAAGTCAAGGGCTGCTTTACAGGAAGAGCGCTTTTTCACAAAAGAAAGACCATTACACATGTAATATACTAAAGCTTGGAATTGATGGTTGAATAATTACAGTAAGTTTGTTTTTAAGGTCAAAAATCTTCAAAGCAACTCCAATGAGAAAACAAAGCAAGCCTTAACAAAGGCAATGTTCTGTTGCAATGTATGAACCTTTGTACTGTGGGCTAAATGTATAGTATTTTTTTTAAAAACACTTCACCCTCAGTGAGGTCTCGAGAGGTCGGGACCATGAGTTGAGACGTAGATGCACAAAAATAAAGAAAAACAATGATTCCAAACTTAGTCTTTTATTTATTTCCAAAAAAAGGACCCAAACCCCCGGGTGGGAATGTACCTCCCGTTGAGGACCAAACCTCTCAGGACAGCACACCTGTTACTGTAACCATCAAGCTGTTTGAAAATAAAGATTTGGAAAATCCCATTGACCAGTTGGAGAGCGTGTAATAGTTGCAGAATGGTTAATCCATTGAGACTTTTAAAGAAGAACCAGAGCACTTTGCTAGGAAATTGAGATGAAATATTTTTGATCCCTTTTTCCTTGTTCCTTATTAATGCTGAAACCAAAATGGCCACAGCTACCAAAAAATTGTTAATACTTGAGAAGAAGTGAAACAAGGCAACGCGTGCATCCGGTGGATATAGGTGAGATCATGATCCGGGAGGAAATAGATTTAACTAAAAACATAATTAAACAAGCAGTTTCATTTTTATGAAGGCTTTTGTAGGAGACTTGATTGATAGAAGGTTTACCGATGTCCATTTAAAGTCAAGCTTTTTCCAGTGTGTTTCTTGTTGTTTGCAAATCTGCAAAACTATGAATTCATCATTCATACATCATACAGCTCCAACTCTTAGTATGGAAATCTAAAATGAAAAAATTAGCCTGTAATATGAAGAGAAAATATTCCCCTTGGCTGTTTTCCCTTGTTGTTATGTAATCAACTTGGTTATATATGTATCATCAGTCAGTCTGCTTTGTTTTATCATAAAATAGTTTGTATCTCAGAGACAAGTGCTGTCTCCATACCAAATAAGGATAGTATTTGCCAAGATCTTTTTCTCACTGTTTCCGAGGTCTGTTTCTGTAAACACCCATGTTTCATTTGACATTTTATTATTATTATTTATTTCTAATTTCTATGATTATCCTCAGTTGTTTTCCTTCGTTTTTTTAAATCTTTGTAGAGCAGGATCAACAAAGCATGTAACTTATAATTCCATCATGATCATCAGTCTTGTATTTGGTCTAAAATGTAGGATATGCTACTATTTATCGGACACAAAAACCAGCCTGGGATGGGTACCCTCATCGCCAACAGTAATTTTATTGTAATCCATAAAGCGCTGCAGTAGCTTGTCTGCTCTAAATGCTCTTTGCCGACCAACAGCAGGAATCATACAGCACTCTAGCTGGCTGCTTGCCTGGTAATGAGAATTCAATATATGCAGTCGATATGGCGATAATGGTACTCTCTGGCTCTCTAACCTGTGAAAGATGCACTGTATTCACAGGTGGCAGATTTGGCAATTAGATGGGACGACAAAGTTGTTTAGTTGTGTCTGTGTGGAGCGCGAGGTATCTTTGTGCACACACTTTTGGGTGAAATCCCTTGCGGGACTGTTCATTTTAAGAGCTCGGGGTGTCCAAGAACACTGTTTCTCACACAAACCTCTAACCAAGCTCTGTTAGACAAAATCTCTTGACATGCTCACCCCACTGACTTAACATCACCATCAGGCTGTGGTGCATCAATCTCTACGCATTGATGATCTTGCTCCAGCCTATACTACCCAACCCTCCTTCAGCACATAGAGAAAAATTAAACGCTGGGCTTGTACCATGTGAACTCATCATCATGCCAAAACCCCTCATCTCTGTCTTCCCTACTTTTGAGCTATAGAGTTGAGCCCTCAATTGGTTATCTGCCTCGCTTAGTATTATGCCAAAACATTTCAACTTCTATTGGTCTAGCTATAAAAGGTAGGAAAGAAATCTTCTCTCCCTCTGTATTATTTGGGAGCAAGGGAGTGTGGAGGATAACTGGGACTTGATGTAACCATGGCACTAAAGAGCATCTCTCTTTCTCCTTTGATTCCAATCTGTTTTAAAATGGTGTGAGCAGTTATTTGTTTCATGTCTGTATAAAGCCAAGGCAAGTAGGAGACATTGATGAGGGATGGCCAAAAAATATATTTTGCATTGACAGCTAAAACTTTTAATTGCAATATTGACTTATCATACAAATTGATATTGGGGACAAAAACAACGCTGGAGTGAGACATCGATCTCATGAGTGTGTTTATGCGCTAAAAGACACAAGGGGTGGGGGGAAGCTAGATAGGGACAATCGATGACATGCCTGAAAGGGGGCGAGTAGTGAAGGACGAAGGGGACACTTGTGGAAACATCAGAAAAATAGTTCAGAAATGTGACGCAGTAAGGATAGAGGGTTTCACTCAATCGAATGTTCAAAGAACTGTATAAACTAAAGAGTATCAGCACCTCGTCAGTGTCTTTCCGGAAAAAGCCGTGATCAACCAATCAGCTACAGCCCCTGCCTTCTTCTCACCTTTCCCCACCAACAACCCATGTGTGAAGAGGATGCGAGTGAGCTCTTTCCCAGACTGAAGCTCTGCGTTCCACCCCATCATCCAGGGGATCCTTAAACCCAAACTCTCCTCCCTCACTGTGCCAGCCTCCACTTCAGTCAGAGGATCACAGGCTAGGCCGGGGAGAATCACATCAAGCCCCGCACTATCAGCACTAAATGCCCCCCCCCCCCCATCCCCCACGAATGTGAGCTTTCCCCACTGCACTTTTTACATTACATTACATTACACTTTTCCCTCTAAACCAATGCATCTCACCCAACTGTCAAACTCCTGAAGTTCACAGAGGACACAACGTTTATCAAGGAAGGTGATGACTCTGCGTACAGAAGGAAGGTTGACTAGCTGTCTTCTTGGGGGGGTCACAATAACAAGCTGAACAAGCTCAAAGCTGTGGAGATTACAGGCGACTTCAGGAAGAATCCCGCCCAATTCTCAAAGTGTGTCCAAATGTTTGACTGGTACATGTAGAAATATATGTATATATAGTATAATTGTGATTATATTGGTGGTCAATCATGTTGAAGCTGGCCCTACTTTTTTATCACTTTCAATAGTCCAATGAACGGCTGGACTGTGAATCAGGTTACCACTGTATTTAAGATGGTAGATATTGCTTTTGAAAGGTTTTTTTTGTATACCACGGTGAACAATTGTGTTCAATACAGCTGAGCACTCCTGAAGCGATGCATAATGGGTCAGGTATTCAGACAGGAGGTTTTGCATTTCTTTTGATCTCAGAAGCTTCTCTCTGAAAAGGTAAAATGGATTCTTTTGCCAGTATGTTATACTATCATGGTCAATGTACTTAACTATTTTAAGCTTTCTAAGCTCATCAAATTTCTCTGCTCAAAATCCTTTGCCACACTGCCTCCATTTTTTATTTTGAATGTGTACACCGCTTTGGCTGGAAAACAGCATTTAGACATATTTAAACTCGAAGTGATCTGTTCGCAAAACAATAGAATTTCAGATTTCAAAGACCAAATGGGCAACAAATTACGAACAATCAAAAATAATTCTAAAATGGTTTTCTTGTAACGTCTAATCGTCATCTATAAAATTCCTCATTTGTCTTCACTCGTTATTTAGTAACATCTGTCTAAATCCTAGATGAACTGACCAACTGCATGTGGCCTTTTTGCCTTCATGTTGCACTTGAGCAGACCATTCCAACGTCGCCTTCAACCACTGTGATGATTCCAAGATGAAGTCCCTGAACACAACCCAGGTAGCCAGCGGACTCGGCCATATTGCGGCTGAGTGTCGGCTGTGTTTCGGGTCAATCCGGCCAGATGTGAGCCAGTTTTGGCCAATTTCATTCATGCCATATCTGACCCAGATGTAGCTGTTACAGAGTCTTAGCCAAGTCGGGAACCGGACGCCGGCCAACGCGTTATTTTCAATTATGGCCCAGTGACAGTGGTGTCGTACGCCGGATTCAGGCCAGTGTATCCAGCCTGATTCTGGGGCGTCATTCATCCCGAGTCTAAGCCAACCGGACGCAGGCCGTCGTGTTTCTGTTGTAGTGCTGCGTTTGGGCCGATGCGGGCCCAGTGACTGCAGTGTTGTACGCCGGATTCGGGTTTGGATTCGCCTGATTCTGGGGCGTCGTTGACCCCGAGTCCCAGACGAGTCGGCAAACGGACTCGGCCCAACGTGTTTTTTCCGGCATGCCGAGCTCAAGCCGGATCTGGGCCAGGTCATTTTGGCTACCTGGGAAGACTCGGCCGGGTCCGTCTTCTACAGAAAAAACGAGCATACAGAAAATACAATCAATGATAACCCTCCTTTTAAAGATCTCATTTTTTCCCTTCCCCTTCTGTTAACAATACCATTTTTATGTACATTTTTAAAACTAAAACATTTCCACATTGGTCTTACCAGACAGTTCTTCAGCGAGCCGTCTGGCTGCTCACAACAAAAGGTAGACCTTGTAGAACTGTAGACTCTGTCGGCAGGCACCCACATCAGTTTTTCTGAAAAATAACTATTAGACATGAACAAAAGAATGTGTGCAGACCACAGCAGAAAAGGGGTCGATCACCAAATTGATATCAGGCCAATTTGTTTTTTGGTACTTCTTTATAAAAGTGGAAAGATGCAACCACATAATATTTGTCAGAAAATATCCAAAGCTACCCACAATACTGCACAATTAGTAGTGTCACTATAACAGCATTCAGTTATTCAGTCCACTTTCATAATAGTTGTGCAGATGTCTCAACGGTCGGTCCCAACGGTTTTGGTACCAGCTCAAATCTTATTTGGAACCCCTGCTCTACCACATTCCCAACTACTTTTGATTACCTTGTCTGGAAGGATCCTCTTTCCATGTGTTCCACTGTGTGTGTACAGCTTAATACGCTGCAATGAGCATCAGAAGATGACAGGGAGGTCTGCATCAGGTCCTCTCGTGTAACTTAGGTGAATGGTTTCATGTAAACGTTCTCCCTTCTTTCAAAAGAAGGGAGAACATTTGGCAAAATGTTTATTTAAAACATCAACAATGAAGTTAAAAAAAATATAGTTTGAGGCGTCTCCCTAGTAACAAAACGAACGGCATGTTGCTTAATGTCTCCTTCCTTACATGGACATATCTAGTGCACCTCAGGGGTACACACGAGTCACTGGAGATAAGCTAGCAGGCTAAAGCCTCTAGGTTCAACGCCAACAACACCAACGGAAGGCAAAGCACTTTGCCGAAAACTAATGGAATTGGTTTGTTTGCGATATAAAGAGTGTTTGCAACGTAGCTTTAGTTAGTTGGGAGAACATTCTGTCACAACCATGTTGTTACGTATCATCACGCTTTTGGTTAAACGGAGGTAGTTTAACCTTTTTCCAAGGTAGGCTATTTGCGTTGACTTAACCTTAAAAAAATGTGAAGTTGGGCTTTTTATAGTGTGGCCGTTCAGGCCTTCTCCCTCTCCCACTCTCTCAACCCCCTCTGCTACAAAACAATCACGTATTCTCCGTGGTGCTAATGAGTGATGATCAAAGTGTGGTAATCACAAGCCAGAGAGCCAGGGCGTACGGGGCAACTGACGGGATTAATACGTACCAATTACACTGTCGTGCAGGCCAAGAGTCCATCCTTGTGTTAATTCATCACGTTACCCAACAGGACAAGGGTCATGTAATGAGATTAGCATGGTCCCTGCTGGGGCTGTGCTTTCATGTTTGCCGCACACCTGAACACCATGTAGTTTAGCAAAATTATACATTTTGGTTTTGCTTGAGGCTAGATAGTCTCACAATTTTGAAAGAGCAAACAGGGATTTTTGTTTTAATTCAACCTTTCTTTTTTCTATATACTGACAAAGCATCCCCAGGTATAGCAGTTATAGACCCCATAACAGCAAACAAAGCTTGCTTTAACTGTTTAGCAAAAAAAAATAAAGATAAAATTTAGGAATAGCAATAAGGATAAAGTGCACCAGCTAACAGAAAGTGACAAGTGAAAGTGACAAAGTGTATGTGCATGTAGAGAGTGAGAGCCAGTCAGGGGGGGGGGGGGCCCACGCTCTGTTGATGAGCCCGACTGCCGAAGGGAAGAAACTGTTAGTGTGGCGGGAGGTCTTAGTCCTGATGGACCTCAGCCTCCTGCCGGATGGAAGGGGCACAAACAGTTTATGTCCAGGGTGAGAGGGGTCGGCTACAATCTTTCTAGCCCACTTCAGAGTCCTGAAAGCATGATTGATTTAAGACAATATGTTTCCTATTGAAATTAATGCCCTACAGTTTATTACATTGTGGAAGTATCCGAATTGAGATAAAGCTAAGATTTGCTAGCATAGCATTATAACATAGTTTTGTTGAAAAGAGACTTAGTTCCCATCCCACTCATTGCTCTAGTCACTATTATTCTTTATTCTTAACACTATCCATGTTTGCTTATAGTTAAGCTCTTAACTTGACTTTGTCGCTGTACCCAAAGCCACGTTTTCAAGCTTTCATATTCCGCTCCCAACGGTGTCTGGATGGCCCTGCAGAGAGCTCCGTGGTAGGGTTTTCATTCATCATGGCAGAGCGCCACGGAAAATTCTGGACAACTCTCAAGGCAAATTTGGTATGATTGTAGTCATTTCACCCTGATTTGTATGACGAAAGTCACTTCACCTTAATGAGTGCGAAAAAAATCTTTCCGATTTGATTTGAGTTATGTGCATGATAAATTGGCCGGATCGTCAAGCGGTGCAAAGACTGCTGGTTTTAGTGTAGTGTTTGTGTGACACTGCAACTGCCACTCATGTTTAATAATAATGTTGTGCTCAAAGTATGCGCTAATAGTTGACTCGGGGTTCATTTCTGTAGAGCACTTCAGACCTTTACTTGAATCCAACCTGCTTTTGGCATTAAGTAGTCCAATCAACACATGGTGTTATGTTAATTGGATGCTTTTCCAAAGTAATCTTCAGTTAAAAAACAAAAGAATTGTCTCCTCTAAGTGGCAGGAAAACCAAAGAAAACTGCAGGAAACTGTTTCAAGGAGAACATGTTGTTTTAGGCACAGCAGAGTGTGTGTGTGTGTGTGCCCTGATAACAGAAGATGAGGGAAAAGATTCTAAAACCTTTCAGTGAGGTTTAGAAAATGAAAATGCAATTTACATTTAACAATATTGGCAAAGAAGGATTTTATCCATGTTTCTCAAAGGTGAGAAAAGTCAATCATTGAGTTGTCCAACCACTTGTTTCCGAATATTAGATTAAATAAATTGATTTTGCAATGAAATCTTGGTCACCAAAGGGGTGAGGCCAATTTGTTTCTCTTGTGCCATCACAAGGTCAAGTTTTAATTTGACCATAAAACCTTGGTTTCGGGGATCCGCGGAATGGTAGCACTGTCTTATCACAGCAAGAAGGGCCTAATGATAATATAATAATCAAGAGTGGTCTGCAGCTGCAGGAAATCAATTTGTCTTCTTCTGAAAGTTTATGAAGTAAAGGGGATTTAATGTGTTAATCTGGTGCATTTCTTAAATTTGTGGTAGTCTTTGAAATGATATCCAATTCATTACACCTTCCTCTGCTTTATTTTCTGTCTACCTCAAACATCCCAGAGCGTCTAATCTTATCTCTATATGAAAAAAAATGAAAAGCAGTGCGAGTTAAAACAAAAGTTAAATCATCCTTGATCATAAAGAGGTGCTGTGTCATGCCTCTTTCCCCCAACCTAATTTTGATTTATATATCAATGTACCACACTGTAATTACTTTCAATCCTTTAAGTCCTGCTTGTCTGTCCATGTAAGTAAATACGAAAGGTTTCATTTTAATTCTCTAATATTGATGCTATATCCCATGAGTTATACAAAAAATAGATGTCTATTTTGGTTTAGGACTTTAAGAACATATTTTTCTCTGAACAATGTGTCACTGGCCACAGAGCAGGTACTCAGCAGTGTGTACTGGTAAATTGGTAGCTGTCGCAAACAATCATGACAAAAACTGATATGGTAACCAAGGTGCTAAGCACTGCCTGTGAACAGTAGAATTTTTCTAAGGTGTTAGCAGCTATCCAAATCTAACGTCCCAAACAGTGAGTGATTAGGTAGATAGCTGTTCTGTTAGCTGCTTTTCCCCCACAGAGGGTGGAACGTAAGGGATAGCAAAGAGGTTCATAACTATAGCTGCTCACTACAAATAGAACTGGTGAAGCTTGTACAAGCTTTAAATCATCCTGTGACAATTTATTATATAAAAGGGCAACTTCTTATCTCCCAATAACAATAGAAACTTCCCCCAAATAAATCAAACCTTAATTTGACAGCTTTTTTTCAGCAACTGTCTGATTAGAGAGATTTCCTCTATAGCTTAGAGAAGACAGGAGAACATGTTAAGCCGTTGAATCTCACAGAAACAAGAATAATCAGTTTTGGACATTCTGGTAGTTAGCTTGTACCAATTTGTGATTTGTTAAGTGCACCATTCCAACATTACCTAATCCTGGACAATCCCATCAGCAGTGGATGGGATTTTCCTTATCAGAAAAGCATTTCTCACACTGGTCAGGATTATTATTGTCAAAATGGTGTTATAGGGAGGATGGAGTTGTGTTCGTATGCAAAAAGCATACAGTAATCTAAATCTGGTGTTAATAGTTAGAATCTGGTCATACCTGCAAACATGAATCTTTTTTAGGTATCCATTATCCTAATCATTACACCAAGCAGATCTCTGCCATCATTTTGGGAAAGGTCTTCCCAAAGTGAATCAGGTCCCTGCCAACTCTTCTGCATTGACCATAAGACACGTCACAGGGAGAATCAAATATATCAAAGCCTTTTAGTACAGGGGCTGCTTGTGTGCAGGTTAAGGTGTCAATGATGTCCAGATCAGAAACTGGACTGGGTAAGATTTTCGGACATGAAACATGCAAAACCACAAAAGAAAGGAGAGTTCGACATTACAATCATTTATGGACTCCAAAAAAAGTTTCATTTGTGCGGTCTTATTTTAACACTATTATTAATGCATCCGGTCTGTACCAGCATGAAGAGACTCTAATCATTAACGTCATTAAGATGTGTCCTAGTTTGTCGTCCGTGGTTGGCCCCCGAGGCATCTTTGATTTTTGATCATTAATGTAACGTTTTTATTTTTTGTTTGGGTCTTGCTTCCACCACTCCGTCGGGACACTGGACAACCTGACTGACACGGTGACATGAGGACGTGTGTGTGCAGAATAAATAAACCCTAACTAAAAGACAGGCAGCTTCTACGGCCTAGGTACTAGGAACAGTAACACACTCACACCCATAATCTTCACTTAAAAGATCAAGGACCAAACACGGTTGAATCCAAGACAACATTGAACGTTCGTCTTGACTGACTTTCAGAGTCAACCGAGTGAAAAGTCACCAGGTGCAGCTGTTAAAACCAAACTGGTGTTGGAATGACTCCCACACAGACGGGATGCCAGAGGTTGATGGGGATAATGTAGGAGTTTCCACAAATTAGCTTCCACAGCAGTGATCTTATTTAGTTTCTTCTTTACCATTTAATGAGTTTAAGGGGGGTTTAATCACCTTTTAATCTTTCCAGCTGCTGCGTCGCACTGCAACAGTCATTTTGGTGTGATGCCAGAACATTACCAAAACACCCCCACCGTAGAGAGCTTTCATGAGGTGCCGTGGAGAATCAGCTCTGGTGCATATAGTGAACCCGCATATATCAAAGAGACCTTTTAACACAAGTGTAATGAGTCTTTGCAGTACCATTGGCTAGAAAAGGCCAAGTGCATATTGTATCACATGTCACAGGGGATCCATCCCTGTTATGATTGAGTTACATAACTTAATTCGGCTCGAGATGAGTCATGATGCAGAGAATATTGTGTGAAAAAAGGATGTTATCTAACACCCCCGTTGAATCCAACATTTTTAGTTGCACTGAACAAATGTTGCTTTGAAACTAATGTAACTAAAGGCAAACGGTACATAAAGTCATTAAGTCCCTGTTTACACCAAGTTAGTTATTACAACCCTCAATGTTTGGGAGACAGTTCCGGATGGCTCTTGAGAAAAACATCATCTTTTGCAGTTCTTTCTCTTATAAAACAAAACCCCCAAATCACTTAATAGTTCTGTAGTACATCTTCTTTTCCTCTTTTTTGTGGGCCAAGCGAGGATGGGCTCGCACATTACGCCTCCGAGGCAGGAGGGCCGAAAATAATAATGAAAAGTATTTGTATTTGTCATTTTAGAACAGGGCCACGTCGAAAAAATAAAAAGCAAATAGAAAAGCTCCTAACTGAGTTTACATGACCCGCGAGGCGGCCGCCACAATAACAGCTTCAGCATTGAATACTCGAGACTGTCCTTTACGAAAGGAACTAAGTTTTCTAACTTGGTTTGAGAACAACGACCATGCCCTGACTCGCTCATATATTCCACACAAGTAATGAAACACAACAGACCCATTCACTCAGCTTGTTCTTTTTACTGAGAAGTAGTTAATGCTGCCGCATTTAGCCGTCTCTAAAGAGAAGTGGCCTGTTCTGCACAGGTTTAACGATTCATGTTAATAAATAAAACAATACATGTAAAAAAAAAAAAAACTAGCTAGGCCTATGAAATCTATAAACGCTACCGAATGTATTAGTGCAAACATTATTGCACAAAGAAAATATTGATACCGATCGGGTTCAGTTTCATTGTTTTCTACTGGAAGCAGCATTGAAGTGTGAGGGCAACAGGAAGGTAGGAGCACTAGTTTCTCTCCTTCACACACCACGAGTGCAGCAGCCTGTCAAACAGGGAGCTGTTTATACAACCAGCATGCATCATGTTAATAGAATCATTGTGTTATGTTTTTTTCATTTTTTTTAAAGTCCTCTGTTGTAGTTTTAGTTCACTGAGGGTAGAGTCGGATTCTGAGCACCACAGTTGCCTTTTCCTAAATCTTTATGAATAATCCTTCAGGATATTTCTTTGACTTTGCGACCTTTTCCAAGATCAACAAAAAGTGTTTAGGAAGAGACGTTAAGAGATCACTGCATCCATAGGGTTGCAGACCAGACAAGAGTTATGGTAAATGGACTGTTCTTATATTAAGCTTACATAGAGCATTGTCAGCGTAATTGGGTTCTGGGCCGTTGCACCCGCATGAATTAAAAGCCTGAGCCGCAGCATTACTTTGGCTCTCAGACCTCCGCTCACTGAGCATTTCTGAGTCTCCTTGGCTTTTGTCAAATGGCATTCACACACCCAATCCTTACACAGCAGACCTTAGAGACTCCACCTATCCATTTATTTCATTGAGTGGTCTTGCCAACGCAAAGTTGAATGTTATGGTTAAATGATGATATGAAGCGACCCTGCTCGAACTGTTGCCGCTTTGCCCCGACCCCGGATAAGCCGTCGAAGATGAGATGATATGCTTTGAATGCCCAATATGCAGAAGAAGGTTAAAAGCGTTTTTAATGTAGCTTCTCCTGCATGCGAGATTAGATCTCCTTGGTGAGATGATTTTCAATCAAGATTCAAAGTGAATCAACTTTCACCTGTACTTGTACGGATGATAAAGTAATTACAGAGTTAATCATAGACACATGTGTGAAGCAGTCCCGCAATTAGAATTTGACTCACACGCTTTTTAATAAGAAGTCAACACATTCTCTAGAGAATATGGAACTGTGTCCAGCCCTGCTTTTGTACCTAATAGGCCTTTGACTTTCTGGTCCCTTCAGAGGCTGAGGATTAAAAGTGTCCAATGGGAGCTGACCGTGTGACACAATATCAAGAAGATGTGATACTTTCCATTTTCTCAAACGAGAAACTTCTTATTCATCCTCAACACAAAGGCTCTCACAGCTCGTAGTTATGGACTCGTGATCACGACCATGCGCCCTAGGTCACACAGACTCCATCCCTGTCCCATCACCAACGGACATTGCCTACACAATAGCAAATAATATTGAAATAGAAAACAACTTACAACTAACAGTGAACTAAACAAATGGGGGACAATACAATTGAGTGTCACGAACCCCTCCTCGTGAGTCCTGCTGGTGGAAGGCGTCGCAGTGGCTCGGCCCAAAACACCAGCTCTTGATCACAATCAACGAAAGGCGCAAGAGGAGCACCTGACATCCAGGCCCCGCCGGATCGGTGAGTCACATTTGTGCGTCGATGGAATACCTGCCTAAACGGCTTTCTGACCCGGCTGTTGCGTTTACCTTGTTTCTGACTCAGTTACGTTCTGCCCATAGGATTACTACCACTGTTTGGCCCCGACCAGCTGGGACCCTTCACTCCTCACCTTATCCATGAATAAATACCTGTTTTTGTCTCTGAGTTCCAGTCTGCCTTCCCTGCGTCCCTTCCCGAACCCTGACATTAAGAGCAGACCCAGGTATGACCATGTCATTTTTCAGCTTTTTCTTCTCGGCCGCAAGAGAAATTAGCCTCTGAAATCTAACAACCTCAGGCCCTAATCACAATAGCAATTTACATATTTTAGACTTCCAGTTGTCACGGTTTGGGTCCTCTTCCTGTCTTATTTTGTAGTTTTCTTGTCTCTCGTGTCTCTGGGTGAGCTTCACTTCCTGTCCTGTCCTGTAATTGCCTGAGTGTTACCACCTGTGTCCAATCACCTGTACCTCCCTCGTGTATTTAAGCCCCGTGTGCCTGTTGTCCCTCGTCGCGTCATTGTCAATGACACCCGTCGTTGGAGCACGTCCTGCCCTGGTTTGAATACAGAGCACAGTTTTCGAGAAGCCTGCGTTTGAGTCCTGCCTCCTTCCGCCTGCAACCTGCTCCAGCACCCCCACTCGTGACACCAGTGGTGCTAGTGTGGATGCACTGGATGGAAGAGAGATACATTTGGGCAGTGTAATAGTGCTGTGTGGTTGGACTGAAAGTGGTCTCAGGCCTTCACCTCCTAACTTCCTGCTCTCCTCCACCTTTAGAGGTGTATCCAGTTGTGTTGTCACACATTGTCCATAAACTGCATTATTCATTCTGACACTGAAAGCAGTGCTCACAACTGAATGGTGTAAATCCTGAAACCTCCAAGAGTTTTTCAAATTTTAATAAGTTTGTAGTATATATTTGTATCATCCCGTTAGTCTAACGTGTGTGTTTCCTCTTGTCATTTCAAATACTGCCCCAAGTGTTGCTTCTGATTTCAGACTCACTACACCCAAACTCACCCTACGCCTAGTTTTTTCCCCTGACCACCCCACAAGCATACAGCATGTACTTGTACAGATTGTCTTTGTGGTACCCAGTGCGTTCATCGCCCTCCAGGATTCTTCTCTGCTGTTAGTTTCTATGGTTTGTGACTTCGCCTTTGTTCCCGTTTTGGGGATTTGTTCCTGCTCCTTGTCAGATTTGTTACCCTCTATGGACTGGCTTTCTGTGTACGACTGCTTGGTGCCTAGTGAAAGACTTTACCTTTAACCTCGCCTGTCCATCCCTGCTCTTGAGTCCCTGGTCTGCACCAGAAATCTGTTTTGACAAATAGAATTTCTCCTTGCTTGCACGTTTAGATAGATGTCCCAAGGCCATTCAGCCGTTTGTTTTGGTTCTTAGCAGTCTGATATTTATTTGTCTGTAGCAAAGCCAGTGGCCCCCACCCTGACACTCTTTTTTTTAATCTAATCTTAAACCCCAGAGGCCTCTTTAAAGGGGGCCAACCCCCTAATATAATAATGCGTCACTTTGTTGGAAACATCCAAGACTAGGCTACAAAGCAAACGTATCTATTTGAAAAGGAGCTAGAAAATATAGTAAACATATCAATTTGTCTAAAAATTCTACACAAGGAGGTTCATTTGGAACCATCAATGGAAGCCAACAAAGAAACCAAGATAGCAAACCGAAGCGTACAGTTTACCAACTTTACTCGCAGTGGTGGATTTAAACAAAGCCCAGCAGCAGGGAAGAGCCCCAGCAGCAACAACCAAAATAATTATGTTTTACAACGCTAAGCAGGAGTCAGTCTGTTGGGAATTAACTTGTTAGGTCAGATTCATCCCTTTCCTTTACTACAACCATTACCAGATTTTAAAGTGATTTTATTTTTCAACTTTATTCTCCCCCAAAATAATAGCCTTTTACTTGAAAACGTGTGTGGGCCATCATTCATGACCAACACGTAATGTGCTTGCTGCACTTTGGCAGAGAGACAAATTTGATATCACAGCAGGCCTCATTATTTATTCATGAAGTTGAAATTAAAAAGCCTTTTGACCTATGTATCAAAATGTGCTGAAGCGCTCTTTTCCACTGAGTGGCTGGACATGCTGCAAGGCTGACTTAAAATTCAAACCCATTTGCAAAATGACAGATAAAAGCTAGCAACTCTTGGAGATCAATTTGATTAAAAGCTTCTAAATGAAAAGAGATATGTTTTGACATTTATTTAATAAGCAGGTGTTTTTGGTTGTTGTTTTGGGGGATGTTGCTTTAATATATTTTTTTCAAACGTGGATTTTTAATATGAGAATTTATGTTCTAGGAAATTGTCTTGACATTCGCATCTGGGTAAAACTAATGGGGGATTGAACATCAAGGGCGGTTGATATATTAATACTAGTAAATCTCTTGAATAACACACAGTCAATATGACCAGAACAATGCCAGTGTTGCTAGCAGCAAATAAAGTCTAGGAATAAAAAGAAAACGGCTGAAACCCCGCAGGACCACATAACACACCTGCCTGTTCCTAACAAACATAATTGCCTGCATCCATAATCCAGTACTGTGCTTGCTTTTACTCTTTAAAATATGACTATGTCATTGATTTTTCTTTTCAGTGAAGTGTGTTGTAGTTTGATTGACCATAAAACATTGTGATACTGGCATATATACTGTATATTATCTTTACTCACTGCAGCAGCAAGGGGGGTGCATTTCCTGTATCGTTGACTACTCAACTTAGAATAGTTGACTAAGTAAGTAACTCAACTATTACTCAGTGTGAGGATGAAGGAGTGTTGAAGGAGTGGTGAAATATAAGCTCAAATACATTTAAAGGTTTTCCCTGTAGGCTGGTGGGTCGAATAACCTAAGACTGTACTCAAGAAGAAGTAAAGTCATACAAAATAAATGTGAGTTGCTAAGTGTTGGAGATGTTAATAGTGAATATCTCTGCCTTTTCTTTTGACAAAGTGAGGCTATAGGGCCCTCAGATTGTGTCAAAGGATACAATGTTCTTCTGCGAGAACAGGGGTATACCATCACACACCACGGTGAGTTTATAACCAGCGGGCGGTACGGCCGACGGTCCGCTGACTGATGTGACGGCTGTCACCAGGCGCACGCACTCCGCCGGCGGGCCGTATCTGGCCCGCGGGCCGCGAGTTTGACGTATGTGCTCTAAGTGGTACTCCAGATACCGTACCTCCCCCCCCCCCGGCATCTGAACACTACTTTGGGCTGGGGGTGAGCCAGCTGCACCCGCTGCACATGCGTCGCCCAGGTGGGGCTGTCATGTCGATCATGAGGCATGGTGTGGCAGTAATGGCAACTTGCCGAATGCAGTGAAGCTGGGGTGACCATGATCTCCAGCCACAAAAACATGCTTAAATATCCAACTGTCACAAATTCCCTTCCCGCCATTGTATATCGCTATCTATCCCTCTGATAATGATCTTTGATAACCCTGCCATGCATGACCGCGGATCTACCCTTGCAGTGTGTACCAAGCGTTGTTTTTGTATCGGGTTAGTGGGACGGAACCCAATAAAGCTCTACACTTAAAACCTGAAGTCCATTAGCTGTTAGCTGGCATCATCTCCTGGGTTCATCGTGCATGACAATCGATGGCTCATTTATCGCACAATTGTCTACCATTTACCGGTAACATCCAATATTGCGGATGCAGGTGAAATCCTTCCACATTCGGTATCCAAAACAAAGGCATGGCATCATAAGTGCAAAGCAGTGAGTTAGAAAACTTGTCGTGAGTCTGAATTAAGCCTGTCAAATAGTTATAATCTTCCTATATAGATGTATAGATATCCATTAATTATCATGATATTAGATTACATCACTGTGCTGTATGAGTCTCTACATAAGGCCACGAGGCTCGGGGGAGTGAGGCTGGAACCACTGTGTTATGCTGCATTCTCTCCATTTCTCCTAAACTAAAAAAAGAT
Organism: Pungitius pungitius; assembly: GCF_949316345.1. NCBI lineage: Eukaryota > Metazoa > Chordata > Actinopteri > Perciformes > Gasterosteidae > Pungitius > Pungitius pungitius. The sequence goes on from NC_084920.1 coordinate 10,587,726, forward strand.
CACTGCTCTTCATGGAGATTTGGCAGTCTCTAATTAACACAGACCCCCCCCTTTCAATTTGAACAAATCAGCATGTGCCGTTCTTGTGCATCCATGCAGAACCAATCAGCTGAAATGGCTTAATCAGAGAGAAAAATGGGCTAATATTATTGTACCTGTAGTGTTCTGTGCAGAGCTGTGAGATGGTCCCATCTGATTACCCCCTGCTGCTAATTTGGGATGGTTGGTTGAGGCAGGATCAAATATAGTCCAGAGCTACAAAACAACACAGATCAAAGTCATGTGTTCCTTAAAAGTCTTGATCACAAGATGCTTTTTTGATAAATCGAACAAAACCCCTGTAAACCGCTCCTCCTGGATTCAGTGGAACCCTCGGGCTCCATACTTGGTAACTCACATGATAACATGACAAGTGTGAACGCATAATAAAAAAACAAAACATGAGCTATTTTGTTTCTCCATCTCCTTTATGTGCAAAGCAGGATTCATCCTTAGCACCATGGCAACAAGATAACGTCTTCAGCTCAAGCAGACACTTTCAAGGACATAGCGGTTCTCTGGGCAGCCCCGGGATGTACCTCGCGTCGGTGGAATAGAGACTCCGAAACATTGTTGATGCCAAAAATGCCATGAATCTCAGGATGGCTGGAGGACATTCTTTCATATAATTCTGAACGCCGAGTAAGGTCAGGACAAACACAGATCCTCATTTTCCCATGAAGCCCGTGTTTACCAGAGTGAGGAGTGTCAGCTGTAGGCATGCACTTGGCTGTAGTGGTAGGTACAAGAGGTTGGTGTAGCGACTACTAACATGCAAATACCTGTAATCTATGAAAAATAATTTGTAGTTGTAGTTCTTCTACGCTATTATTATATTTTTAAGATTTGGAATTTATAAAAGGGAAACGTACATGGCAGGTGTTTTATGAGGGCCCATTCATGCACATTATTTGCTTTGTTTATGTTGTTATGCTTTTACGGTTTATGTTTTTACAAAACAATTAACAGGCTTTTGGCCAAATTTAAAAAAACAATATTAATATTAAGCATTAGTATGATTTTTTGTTGTGACTATTATTTTGGAAATAATTCTTGCTTTATTCTAATAATGATCTAAATTTTTTTTAAGGGCTTCCTCCTTCTGCCAGCAGATGACCGTAAAATGACACGTGCACGCACATACAGGGGAACACACTCCCGACGTGGGCCCGATTGTCCGCAACCCCCTTGCCCCCCCTCACCTTCCCTCTCAGAGTGGGTCCGTCCACAATGCCTCACCCAAGCTGCTAACAAAAGGGGAAACATTCCTGTACTGCTATACTGATTGTCGTCAATGTATTATTTTGGATCAATATAAAGGAAGCCAGTCAAAACCTATTTAGATTATTGTTATTACAAGAATTCTTGGACCTCTTTATTTCTATTCTTGGATGTTGGATTGTTTCTGTCATTGCAATCTATTCTCTTTTCCAGCAGAAGTTTAACTCAATTTGTTCCCCGAATGTTAAATATGTTAAATGGCCTGAAGCTTGTCATGGAGGTCCAAATGGTTTGCTGTGAATGCCATGTTAACGTTACACACAATTAACAGTCTAATAAATGTCTCAGGAAGAGATTAGTGCCACATTAGATGAATTAGAATTATTATTTAACATCAATTCATACTTTCTCTTTTTGCCCTGACCAAAACAATTACATGACACAGTGGCATGATGACTTCAGCAATTATACATCTCCTATATAATTAACTTCACAACCTATAAAGACTTATATTGAACTTCTTATTCAAGCATCAATTTGTCATTAACTGGGGTTTTCAATAAGTACAAACAGTAAGTCTCACTGCTGCGTCATTCTCTTTGACGCTGCAAATCCTACTGTCTACACATGATATGAGCTAAAGGAAGCCTGCTGGGAGCCCCTCCACAGAGGTTACAACAGACGGTGGTGGGGGCCTGCCAGCGAGCTTTGAGTTGGATGATGTGGGAGGGCTAGATGCGTCAGAAAATGGATGAGGGAGTAAGTTATTGAGTGGATAAGGGAGAGAGGGAGAGGGCGAGGTTGTCGGATCTCCATTATCTAACAGTGCCAGTTCAACAATGTTCTCCTACGAGTTTGCTCTGATCCGGCAGCAGTGGCTGACAGGCTCACTGTGAGGCAGCGCCGCGAGCCAAGGAAGCTCTGCACTAAGAAGGAGCGGTGTATTCTCCTCAAGCTACTGTTCTCTTCAAATAGTAAATGTCGAGTCACAAAGTGTTAAATGCATTATAGTTATTTGCTGCAATCGGTCACATCATTTAACTGCCCTAAAACAAAACAAACCAATGGGTGATCCAACGGTGACCATGTCCTCTTCTTATCCATAGTCCTTTCACTGAATAGTCTGGATTAACATCAGGGAAGTTAGTGGGACAGTATTTAAATCACAGTGATGGGATCATCACCAACATCCTGTTCAGCCTCATATTGATATCAGACAGACAATGATTGCAACTGAAACTTTATCAAACCTGTTTCACACATAGTGCCACAGAGGGGACCGCCACAATCATTGAAGTGATCATTCCGAAGTTACAGGCTGTTCTTTGTCACCACTGACTGTAAAAAACTAAAAAAGCACACAGTGAGCCAACAATCAATTTTCACTGTTTGTGTTCTGCTGCTTCTGGGAAACAAAATCTGTCCCTGACCAGCAGAACTCTGATTCCCAAACTTGTCCAGTTAGTCCGAATGTGCAACACTCGTCGGGCCCAGTGTGCCACTGTCAGCATTACTGTCATTTTGTGTTGAATTTACGTTATATGGATTTTTACCGATAACGTGACTTGTTTCGAGCTAAATTAAACGTAACTCTCTGGAGTGATAACTTTAATATTTGTAACATTCCGCGTTGCCAGCGAGTTATTTTCATCGACACCAGACTTTATTTGTCAGCAATTCAATCAACATACAAAGCACAATCGTATTGGACGTGTTTGCATTTTGAAAAGGTTTCATTAGCATAAACCTTAAACAAAAAACAAATATTAAGATGCCTTCACAAGCCAATCAGATTGAAAGCAATTCATTATGTATTCTCCAATCCAGGCGCAGATCCAAACGGTCCATTCAATTATAATAAATCACTTTGTACATCATTCTAAGGTAAAGTCTATGGTATGTTTCCGTCATTCAACAATTGGAGAGGCTTCCTGTCCCTTGTGAAGACGTGTCGCATCAACTTTGGCTGTCTCACGTTGAAACTTTCATTTATTGTGTCAAGATGATTGGAATCAGGATCTTCAGTAGAGTCTGATGTAGCTTATGTGTTTCTTTTAGTTTTACTGTGTATGAGTAATGTTTAAAAACTGTTTTCCCTCAGTTGTTGTGTTTTATACCTTCTGAGCTCCGAAAAAGAATGTCGGTTTTTACCCTTTTTGCTAAATGCCCAAGAATAACCTTGCGTTGTAAAGAGGGAAACGTACTTCCTCAGTCATTTTCTTTGCAACCCTGTTTCTCAATGTCCTGGATTGCTTTGGATCTTACTGTACTCACATTTGCCAGAGCGTGCAGCTTTAGCAAAAATTGGCTCTTTCTGAAGCACCACACCGGGGATTCGTGATTGTAATTTAATTTCAGTCACAGAGGGTCGAATGCCTCAATTAATCCCAGTGTACAGAGAGATGGTGAGTGTTTGGACGAAAGACGGGGAGGATAGCTGAAAGACAGAGTCCTAATTGTGAGGAGAGGGGAAACAGAGGGAGAAGGGGGACAGAATGCTAACACGGTATACTGAAAAAAGGAGCACTGGCTGAACTCTTTGTGGAATCCTTACTTTGGGGTTTAGGGTTTTAGGTTCCCGGATGAAAAAGATAAAGTTGTGCAGGTGTTCCAGCATAAGAGTGTCCCAAAGTTCAGTATCCTCCTTGAGGAATATATTTCACAATGGAAGAGCTTGCATTCCAAATTAGGATAGTTAATTCAGACCATGTTCAATTTAGGATTTTAATAATGAGGAAGCAGGAAGTACATTTGTGGATGTAAGTTAATTAGGATCAGTGCTAGTTTGAACCCCACTGCATAGTCTCTCATTGTTAACAAATCAAATAAAAAGACCCAAACCGACAACGTGTTTCTGTCTCTCATTACTTTCTGACTTTCTGACTTCCAAACCCTGCCTGTACCACTAAGCTCGAAGAGCATTAGCCAATAAGTGAATCTATGCAACGGCTAACAATTATGTACCATGACATGTCTTTTAAAAAGACTAATCCTTCTAAATACTAAACCTAAACAAGTCATTTGCTGTCATTTTTATCAGAAGTTAAACAGATAGTTTGTTTGTTGATGATTATGTGGAATGGATTGCCATGGTTATATACAGTCTAAACAACAAGTAGAAACAGTATATGACAAAAGAACAGTGTCCAGCACAACCTGTAATTCCCTGTAATTCGTCTGCAGGGGAGGCGATGAGTCTGCATAAAGACGGAAAGATGTCCAGCTCGTCCTCTGGTGTGGTCAGAACCACCTGGATCTGAACAAGTTCCAAACTGTGGAGATGAGAGTAGACTTCAGGAAGAGCCCCTAAACGCCGCCCCCACTTAGCACACGCAACAACACTGTGCCTGGTGTGGAGACCTTCAAGTTAGACAATCCCCTGGGACATGAAATGGGCCTCTGACAGCGACACCATCAGAAAGAAGGTCCAGCAGAGGCTGTGATGCGCCAGCTAAGGAAGTACGACCTGCTGGTCATGAGCTGTTGCTCCTGTTCCTAAATATTAGCAAGCTGCATACAGTTTTTGCTGACCAAATGCCATGTTGATTCAACTCTTTTTGTGCTAAAATGTCTTTCCTTTATTTTGTCCAGCCCTATTGAACAACATCACATGGTTGATGATTCATTCAAAGTGTAGCAGTGATTCAACCATAATGTCTCGCAAAGAGCATCGGTTTAAACATACCACTTAGGCCTCATGACTACACACGGTGTTTGTTCCAGAAGTATTGTCAAAGCATCTGAAGATAGTGAACAACATGGAGAAATACAGATGACAAATCACTTCAGGACTCTTTTCCATTGTTCCAAAATACAGCCAGTCAGCCTCACTGATTGCAGTTTGTTGTTGAGAAGCCTGATGGAAGAGAGAAGTAATGTACTGCTCGCTGCTGTTCTCTTGAAGCCCTACAATTGGGATAAACTGTTGCTTGAGATGGTTATACTAGTCAGTTTCTACGAAATATGCTCAGTATGCTTTGAATCAGTGTTCATTTTGGCCGCTATTTTTGATTTTGTCTTTTAGACAAAAATGCATGTTAGATTTAGTCACATTGAGTCATTTTAATTCTTCTTAGTTTTAGTCTAGTTTTCGTCCATGAAAACAAATTACATTTTAGTCTAGTTTTAGTCACATTTAAGCCCATTGATATATTTGATAAATTGATAAATGAGTTATTGTCATTCATGGATGAATATGATAATCTTGTAAGACTATTGAGCTTAATGTGAATCTTCATCATGGTCAGTTGTAAAACATGCACTGTGATCATGCTGATTTTCCGAGGTGCTGAAAGAAAAATATGTGTGATGTATACAGACGTGCACTAAATGAAGCTGTCACAGTGAGACAGGTGCTTGCAGTATTGTTACTAATGAAGAATTAAACGGGGGCTTTAACAAGAGGCCTCAGAGAAGTAATCTTAAATGGGCTGGAACAGATGCCTTGCTGTTTAATGGGTTGCTCACAGAGTTGGGCCTTTAATGCAATATTAATAAGCTCTGTTTTAGATGGAATGTTTTTTTTTCGAGCAAGCATCACACCTTGAAGTGCGTGCAATAAACAACTGACATGGGAACATTCATTTTGTGGCTTTCATGGCACAAACTAGTTTTGAGTATGCAACTCTGAAGAAAACATCCCACCTCTCACACTCAACCTTGACGTAGAATACATTCAAAGTGTCTGCATTTGGAATTAAACCTCAGCGGAAGGTTACATTATTAACGTCAGTACAATATGTAGTTTCAGCAAGCTGGATTTGCCAGAAACAAAGAAGCCTTCACTGCTTTCAAAAGTATATCATCAAGGACATTTACAAGTTCAGATCATGGACCTAATATGAGTGTATATTATTCCCTTTATTGTTCATGAAGCCTCTGGTGTGGCATTCTGACCGTAGCCGTGTTGGTTTTTGTGGTCGCCGCTTTAGTATTTTGGAACCACAAGTGACACAAGTTGGGGAAACATAAGGTGCTTTTGAGGAGCTAAAAACACACATGGGGAAAGTTCCATGGTAAAAACACCGACGACAGCCAGAAACTGGGGCTGCTGCCTTAGAGGTAGCTGAGTTTGTACCACAATTGACGAATGTGTAAGAAACTACTCTGGCTGCTGCCTTATATTTGTTTTTTGCAGACGGAAGTGATGTGTGTGCTTACTTGCATTTAGAGCAGTAACGTGATTAGATTGACCAAGACGCATGTTAATTCCACGTCTGAACACAGCCTAATATTAAAGCTCAGGAAAAGGACATCTTATCCAAACTAAGGTTGCAAGCAATACACTCAAACATTGTTTAAGCAATCCTTTTAACGCACCATTGTCAATCCGTGATCTGTACAGATACCCCCTTGCTTGGCGCCAATGGGAACAGCTATTTATTTACCAAGTATGACCTCCCTATGTGTGATAAGAGTTATCCACCAATCTAACTTCTGGTTAGGTTACATTGTAAACAACAGATCCATGTTCGAGTGGACTGAACAGGTAGCTGTGTTAGCAGGGATAAGGTATAGCTCAAGAAAAAAGACTATCGAGCAATGGTATTTTTACGTTATTATGATGTTTATCTGGTAAGATGTAGTTCATATGAGAAATCAGTATCTCTAAATACTGTTGTTTTCAATGTGTTCTTACACCAACATGAATCAACATTAAAACTTACATCAACGAAAATACAATTTCATTCAAATAACAACTAAAAGGATCTTGATCTTGCGGGTACAGAGCTGTCATTCCTACCCTGTCATTTCCACCTCTCACTCTACCTAATTAGTTCATTCTGTGCACCTGCTCGTCACATTCACTCCCTTCAGTATTTAAATCCCAGTCCTTCTCTCACTCGCTACCAGATCATTCTCTGCATTCACACAAGACCTTCCAGCACTTTCTTTTGGACAGATTCCCTGTTGACGGCCTTGTCTGTCTTAGACTAACCCTGACCTGTTCCTGCCCTGGTAATTCACCCAGCCTTCTGTCCCTGACCACGTCTTTTCCCAGTGTCCTTTTAAACCGTTTTTCTGCGTTGAGGAAAATAAAAAACTGATTGAAACGACTGCTGCTGTCTGTCATACTGCATCAGATATGATCCTATATAGATGACCTGTAAACGCGGTGTCATACAAATTGCCCTGTATTCATGACTTAGTTCTACGCCTGTTTACTTTTGTGATATGTGAAGTTTTCAATAAAGTTCCCCATGTGGCCCACCTGTAACCGCACTAGACAAATGCGACCCACAGTTATACTCTAATCACTGTTAATATTAAAAGGATTGTTTAAAAATGGGTTCTAGGGTCTAAATCCAAGATGCAAAAAAATATCTCTTCAACAAAGTATCCATAGCCATCATGCACAGACATTAGAAAGAAATAATTTGAGACATAATTATCCTCACTTTTTTATCTGTGGTTTTGCAGAAGACCAATATGCCAACTGAGTTTTATGAATTACTGTTTACAGCTAATGCATGCATTACAACCAGAATTTAAAAATAGATATATTTTTTCCTTAACAAAGTGGCAAAATTGATGACCTAAGTAGAAAACGTATGCAGAATAACAGTTAGTATGGTACATTTGCCACACCATAAATCAGTAAGTAAACAAACAATGCATTTCTCTGAACTCCAATTGTGGATCCAATTTCACAAAATAGCATGCAATGCCAATAAAGGCAAAGAAAAGGAGGCAGGGATATACAACGTGCACTCACATCACACCACATACAAGAGTATTGTGCACTGCACTTCCCGTGGGAAGTGAGGCAGTTCCACCTCAGGGAGCTGTGAAGGCCGGGCGCTCGACAGAGTCAACTCTGAAGCGTAGGCCCGGATGCATACTGATGACTGGGTGCTTGATTGCTGTATACATTGTGTATGCTGGGATAAAGGGCAGAAACATGCCACTGAGGGTGAGGTGGGTCTTAGGAACAGATGGTGTTTTCAACTGGCGAGCGGATTGTGAATCAAAAGACGGTCCGCGGGTTGCTGAGAAAACGCAGAGAGACTAGTGATGTCTTGTCAAAAGAATCAGGTTCTGATTTTGAGTTTGGGATGAAGAGTGTGAGTCTTGACTCAAGCTGCTGCTGCTGATGTCCAGTTACCGGACTTCATTCAACCGTTTGTTTACCTGATGAAGCCTACCCCTGATTCTAGCGACCATGACATTATTTTCATCCGAAACACCTGATTCAAAAGCAAATCAAAACAGGAAACACCCTGTGATATAATAATAATCAACGCTGTGCCATTTATTTTATACGAGGATTTCCCTATCCCTAGCCTGATGAGGCATTTCTGCTGCTCTCAAGTTGCTTTGGGATAATGAGGAAATATACTTCCCAAAATGATCCAGTCAAAGATCGTACTAGTATTAAACTCAACATGATCTCTGTGAAATTGTTCCCCAATTACAACTGAAAGCTCCACAACATATCAAAGTTGGAAGAACCACCTTTTTATTTGTGGGGAGAACAATCTCCCTACTCGGGATCGAAGGACCTTCCCAGAAGCACTTGAATGCAACGTTTGGTCGGGGGCTCCACAAGTGATTGCCATAGGACCTTTCTTATGAATTGCCTCTTTATCAAGTGTGTTTATGTGTCCAGGTCTACGTAAACTACCTGTGGCAGGGTCAGTCTAGGGTGAACTATGTTATTTTCCTGCGACCTGACATTAGTCAGTGATTACCTTACCTTAGCTTTCAGCGGCTGGTCTGGCGATGGGGAGACGATGAGATGCGCTCCACACTAGCAGCACTTTATCAAAGCCGACATGTTGACCTCTTCAAGTCAGCTCAGGAATAAAGTGTCCCCTGCAGGGTAAACTAGGTTTTACAGTATTCCTTTTGTTCATTTCTCCATGGTTAGAACAAAATAAATTATCCCTAGGGTATATTTAATTAGTGCTAGGCCTGAAGGGATAATGGGAGAGTAGGCAAATATATTTTTAAATTACACTTCATCGCTTTCGCATCAAAAAGGTCGTCTCCATCCATCGTTACAGATTACAATACATTTACATTAATTAAATCAACGTTTTCTCCCGTACGTTTTACATGAGAGCAGACTATGTTTTGACTGCGTGGTAAATTTAGCGAGTTTGGTTTCTTTTCATTAACAAAAAATATAATACACTTCTTCATGGTCACAATGTTCAGGTAAGTTCATAGGTTACGTTATGGCAAAAAGGTTGAAAAAAATGTTTGGTCATTGGTTTCTGTTGACCATCACTGGGATGCCTCCTGGCGCTACTGAGGAAAATGACGGGTTCAGCTCTCTTTGTTACAACAAAGCACTATATCAGTATCAAGTTAAATATAACGGGAACTATGGACTATACCTGGAAAAAAAACTGTCCTCAACCTGTACAGGGCAAGACCCCTCTCTCCAGAGAGGGTGAACCTTAAAACCCAAATTGACTCAAAGGCTTGACTGGGATAGCCACAGATCTGTTTAAAATCGGTGTATCAAATAACACATTAGGGCTGCTCAAGCTCCCCTTTTCTACAAAATCCATCCAGGCGAAGCAGGCCTACCCTTTTGGACCTCAAACTATACCTTACAGCCCGTTCTATGGCTGTGCAAAGTGTATCTGTGAACTATGGTGACCAGGTTAGCAGGGGTTAAGTGCCAAGATGCACACTGCCCTTCACTCCCTATCCGCATCACAGCAGGGCCACTGCCCACTCAATATGTGGACATCGCTGCAATAACAACCTGCAGCTGGGGGTGTGAATTTGTGTGAAGCCAAGAAGAAACAAGCCAAAGGATGTTTGGAGATGGATGAAGATGGAGTTATTGGAGACAGTGTAATTTTTTGTTAACTCAACAGTCACTGGATACATTAAGCATCCCGCTCAGCTCGGCCAGCTCTGGAACTTCGACCATCGGCAGAGAGCTCAGCTGCCCGACATTGCATACATTGATCTCGGGGTTAACAGGGATAAACACATCGATTCATGTCATGTCAGCGTGATTTGTGCTCGGTTTGCATTGCCTCTGACCCTGATTCGTGAAGCACCCTCTCGACTCATACAGATGAAGTTGGAGCAGATTGTGCAAGGACAGAACTGCCGATGTTTTGCACATGATTTTCACCAATTACTTTTGTGACTTCACTTTTATATTCTCTTTTTCCTGAACTTTGCTGTGTTTTTGTTGTCTACACCTCACACAAAAGGTTGAAATGTGTCCTTGGCCATCATTTAATTGGAACACAATCATGGTTTCAAACAGCTTTACAGACCTGGCTGACGTTGAAGATAAAAACAACAAATGCAACAGAACAGGGGGTTTGAAGAGCAGCAAAGGAGAGGATCCGAGAGAAGAGAGAAGGTTGACGTCATATTGGAGAGGAGAATCGAGAATTAAAACAGAAGAGATTCATGTGGATTTTCATAGCAATGTCTTTTTGTTGGATTTAAGTTTACATTTCTTGATGAAAACAGGACTTTTAGGTTTTTAGACTTAATGGTTTTGTCTTTATTTTGAGAATCCATGCATCACCTCATGATCCCAACCTTTTGAGATGTCACAACATTATTTATATGTATATAATCTATTTACAAGACTTAGACTACAGTACTACTTACAGTACTACTGAACTGTTAACTAGAATGACAAATCATTAGCTTGTCCACTTAGACATAATGTATGTAGAGTATAGAGGATATAAAATATTATAGTCTGATTTTAATTAAGCATTGTGGTATCAATTTGTTCTGTATGGTTGTCCAAGTGAACGTCTTGTGTGTAACAACAATAATTACCCGAGTTACCCGAATGCAGACGTCAACAGCTGCCGTTTTTGGCACCGCTCAAACACAGGCTCCCTTTTTCGTTTTAGCTGGGCTAGGGACAGCCTCTGGTTTCAAACGGAAAACAGTGATCCCTAAAACGTAGTCATCTGAGCTGCAGACACAAGTGCTCCCATAGATATGAGTGCTCCCCTTTTTTAATGCTAAAGTTTGATCCTTCATCCCGCTGGATAGCCTGAATCCATTTTCGTCGAACATCACCATCAACAGCGAAGGAATGAAACAACAGATTTGGCTGCTTTTGGGAATAACAATAACAGCGAATAACAGTTCGCTACAATAACTCTTTCTCGTTGCTTGCGCCATTTGTTTACTGTGCTCTAACCAGACAGGAAGAAGATTCCCACAACGATTGCGTATTTCCGGTAACAAATACGGGAGTTGTGAAAAGGGTCTATTGGAGGTAGGTGTGCAAGTTTTCTCAGTGTCACCTTTTGATCTGAACTCAAAGGGAAAACTGAGGTTCTGACGGATGTTCTCTCTGCAAAAAGAAGTCTTTAGGTTTTGACATGTTTGTACTTTGCTTACATTTGACATTCCACACCTTGCGTTGGTCTCGCAGCACAGGAGCCATGGTCAGAAATAAACCTGTGAATGATCACTTCAAGTGTGGTCTATAACCGCCAAATGGTGAGTGGGTGGAGTTTTCAAATATGTGTTCACAGAAAACCCACCTTTCCTACAGCACTGCCAACAGGGTTTTTTTTGTCTGCTGTTGTATTTATGGAACACAGACCCTTTCCACTCAGAGAACGTTTGCATGAGGAATTTTGGAAAAGTCAGAAACTCAGATAGCCAGCCGGAAACATCCATGAAATCCCCACCATCTAAATGTAACTCCGGCGTGAAACCCCACCCTGATTTTTTTACGGGAATTCGCTCCATTTTCACACCTGCATTAGAAACACTTCTACATGAAACCATACTGTTTGCGGCTATTGTAGTCCAGCACAACAGGAGGCTTCAAAGGCATCTGTCTCACTCAGCTGTGTTATCATTGTTGAGGGCTGCTTAAAAGAGCATCCTGGTCTCGGATTTGTTTTGTGGCCACAATGAAAGGGATCATTTTAAATGTTGAATTTTTTTTGCTTTTTTTTTAATGGATGACTTTTGAAAAAATAACTAAAAGGATTTTTGGTGGCCAGATTATGAAATGTGCTTGGAACCTTTTTCTATTTTCAAAAAAAGCAAAGAAAATACGTATCTGTTTACAAAAGTCAGGAAAAAAGTGTTCATGCCTTCCTGCATTTCAAGCCAGGTTCATTTGCTGCCAGACAATTTACATAATAAGGCAACCTTATTAATGCTTTAAGCTAAGTAACCAAATTTGCCATAAAAGCACATATGGGCTTTTGCTTCAGTTATTTGTGTAATATTTTGAGTGCTGTATGTTCATATTTGAGGGTCTTTATGGTACGTGGCACTACTCCTCCTGGAACACAAACAACACTTTCCTCTTGTGAAAGGGCTTTCTAATGGAGAGGACGTAGCTGATTGGTTGGCTGTGACTGTTGCCAGCTCCCTTCAAACAACTTATGGTTTTTAATCCCACCCACATGGACTGGTTGTTATGGATGGGACTGTGCTGCCACCCATTTGAAAAATAGACAGATTCCTTAATATGAATGAATGAAATGAACAATTAGTTCAGAGAACGGCGGCAAAAGAATGCCAAGAGGACTTCTGAAGCTGTGTCTCAAAGGTGCTAGGCTGCATCCTTGTAGCCTCCAGCTTTCAGCAGCCTTTCCGGTAGACCTGAGCTAGTTCCTCCAACGGCCGCATAGGCTGAACCGAGCGGTCTTTGAAATGGGACGGTCTGGCCTACGGGGGACTTCCTGCTTGCGTCATCAGCATTACCTCCACTGGTCTCGTTGCCTAGCAACCTGATGAGCTTAACAATAAAAGCCAGAATGGGACAGCGGAAATGACTTATGCGATCGGCAAATGCGTCCCTAAGGATGCAACCTAACGACTTTGATGCATTAGCATAATTTTAATTTAATAATATAATAATTTTATAATTTCAGCGGCCAGTCAATCACAAGGTAGCAACGTCAAAAAGCATACTCCCCTTTATGGTCTATTCAACTCTGAGTGGACCATCATTTAAAAAATGATCAACTTGCTGTTGAAGAAGACTTGAAACTAGAGATTGAGACCATACAAATGCGTTTATGATCTTTACTGAGGTTGTAAAACAAGAGGAGTAAAGTCTCTCTTCAAAGCCATCAGAGGAGTCACCCTCTGATGGAAGGAGCCAGGCCAGCGTTCATCAAGAATGAAACCCCACATCTATTGGCTCGAGTTTGGTTTGAAGGCAACTGACATAGTGAAGAGGGAAGAGAAAAAAACATACTTCTATGATAAATATGGTGGACCATGGTAATCCATCCATCAGCTCAAAATAAAATTCAATCAAGGACTACCTGCAATGTGAAATTGGGGATTTTCATTTAAAATTGAAGTGGCAAAAGACACACCTCTCATTAACAACAGAAATTAAAAGTATGCTTAACAGAATTACACATTTCCATTTTGGTGATGAAATATTCACATCAATCAATGAAACCATTTGCCTGACAATGGAACAATTTCCATTAATGGCAATAAGCTGATAAGTGTGCATATTTTTTAAGTCCCTCTGCAATTGGTTGATGGATCGAGGAGGTATTGTAGTTATTAGGTAATCTCTTTCTGATGGACACTTTGATCCGAATGGCTGAAGTTTGAGCGTGTTAACTGTGGAGCATTTGATCAAAAAGGCCTCTGTATTAATCGTTTTTTCAGAAACAGCTTGAGAAACAGCCGGCAGACAAACCTCAGAGAACACCTGTACTTGGGACAGTCTGACGTTTGTAACCGTTTCAAAATGTCGACTTCGATGATAAAGTGTCATCACGATAAGAGGGATTAGAGAGAGAAAGAGCAGAGCTGAAATAAATTACTTGAATTCCTTCTCAGTGATGGCTGGTTTTCGAGGTACGGTGATCCAATCAATTTCAGCAAACATTGTTGAATTCCATTTTTTTAAATGGTAATTCATGTTCATGTTATGCCTTTCAAAAGGTTTCTCACACAGGTAGTGTCATTTTTGCTTTCTTTGACAGACACAGTGAATGGTACACTAGGCAAGAGAAACAAAACCCTGGCTGAATGGTAATGAGACGTGTCATCTATGAACAGACCCATTCAGAAAAAAAACGTAATAAGCCTAAGTAAGATCCTTCAACATGTTTCATGTTGCAACTTCTCCCCCATACAGCTAATTCCTATCTCTCTCTCCCTTGGCTGGGCATGAGCATAATTACTGTCTTTCATCTGCATAAATTTGACCTCTGAACCACAAGAATATTGACCAGGCCCTGCAAGCAGAGCCCTACCTGCAGACCTTTAGAGTGAGAAGTTTCTGCCATTTGTAATTTTTCATCCAATCCGGTATCTTCTCCAATTGAAACGCTTAAACCGAGACGTATCAAAGCAGCACCACAAAACAAAATAAAGAAAAGTAAACTACTAGACTAATAATGTTTAGATAATTCACCAGAATTATTTTTACCTTACTGTAAACAACAATAGGAAATATTACAGAAAGTGAAAAGTCACCAACTTTGCTCCAGTGGTCATCAGGGGTAATGATGTCCAGTAGAATCTTGTCCTAATACCGAGATAGACATGGTCTATGTCTTATGAAGTCATCTCCACTGCTCGAGAAGTAGCTGTAACGCTGTTTAACTGTGCACCCTGGAAGGCACGCCTTCACATCCAAGAGGTAAAGGGATCATAATATGAATTGCTTCGTTTGGATCGAGTGTTCGCCTCCTGATTATGTTGGAGTTGATCCTAACATCTGCCTGCCCCCTAGTATCTGGAATGATTTCTACCAAAGGAATTAGGGAACTTCTCACTTTTAAGTGTCAGCGAGTGTAGGAAATGTGTGCCATGTCTCAAAACTTCGGCAATGTTTTTTGCTTTTTAGAACAACATGTGTTATTATGTTTATCGGAGATTATGTAGGTATGTTGTACAGTTTGTACAGTACAGTTTCCCTTACCATTGAACAACAAGAAAGGCTGACATTTTTTATTCACATTTACAATTGTCCATTCCTTGTGTAACAGGATGATGATTCCATTTACCATCACTACAAATGCAATGGATCATTACTGAGAGGCAGGTGGGCAGTCACATGCACGCTCTCTAGTGGGCTCCTGCCGATGTGGGTGGGGTAGCCCTATCGTAACGTTAGGTGGCAGCACGCTATCTAAGTAGTAAGTTGTAGTAAGTAGCAAGCTCTGTTGTAACAATTTAAATCAACAGAAAACTTAAATTCTCCATGGCAGCTATAAAAGCTTGGTGCCCCGAGATGTGCTATGAGGACGCTAACTCAGATTACACCTGTATGCTGTACCCTCCAATATACGGTTTGTTGGAGACAAAAAGTGACTCGAAAAAGGGGAGTAAGTTGTAAGTCTTTTCCGTTGGTTTGCCTTTGGGTTTTTATTTGCCACGGATGTGCCTTGTCACCAATTGTGTTTTTGGCATTAATGGCTAGATATTGAGGCGTTGTCGAGGGAAAGAGGAGTTATAGTTTGTGGTGCTGCGGATTTTATTATTGTGTTTTTGCAGATGATGTGTTCCTAATGGCATCTTAACTGTGGGAACTCTCCCTGGAGAGTTTTTCAGCCGAATGTGAAGCGGTTGGAATGAGGATCAGCTCCTCTAAATCTGAAGGCCGTGGTTCTCAGTAGGAAACCGATAAATGGCCTTATCCAGGTAGGGAATCTGTACTTGATGTGAAAGAGTTCAAATACCTCAGGTGAGGAGAACATTGAGTGTGAGATCGGAGAAGCGGCGGTGATATTGCACTCGAAAAGAGAGCTGAGCTAGAACGCAAAGTTCTGGATATACTGGTCAATCTTCGTTCCAGTTGACTGTAAATCAGTTCAGAATCCTATGGCTCAGAACTGACCTTTGTGATTGGATCCTGAACCTTCTGACTGTGCAGATCCAGGCAGTGCGGATAGACTTCCATCCCAATCTCTGGGGGACAGTGGAGCCCCAGTTTCATCTCCTCTACTTTATGCACGACTGTATGGCCCCCCAAGGCCCATCCTTCATTTTACTGTCAGAATGATCACTGGACTGACCAGCAGGATCGACATGGCTTCCAGAGAACCCTTTTGTGCCAGGACAAAAACATTCATCTCAACAGCGGCAAAAACAAAGGCGCTGATTTGTGGACTACAGGCAGAGATGGGTAGAAGGACTGACAACATGAACATTGGACTGATCGCCGATGGCATTGAGATTGCCTAAAGAGAGGTCAGAACGCTTTGTAAAAGCCCTTAATGTGGATTACTGGCAGAGATGGTACAATGGTACAACCTGAGGTAGAAGGACATTACCCAACTACAGAGTCAGCAGCATGAGATTCCTCAGGGTTCAGATCAACAAGGACCCTGACTTGGTGAGTTGGATTGTTTTGCTTTAGGGATGCATGAGATCTAAGATTTTTAAATAACTTGAATTTGAAAAATTGTCTTCTCTTATTTCCAACTGTTGGAATTTGATCCACAATGGGAAATCTCAATTCAGTACAACATGGACCCAATTTCTTTAGCTAGGAATAAATTGATGTTTGAAAGTCTATTATTAAGGCTATTTTAAAGTTTAAAGGTAAAACATAACTGAGCAAACATCTCCACATGGAAAGCGTCTAAACGGAATTTGAAAAAAAAATGATCAGACTAGATTTGATAAAACAGGTCATTAAATGAAGAGAGAAGGGGGAATCCGATCATAAAGGTGAACAAGCAATTTCCTGCTGAATAACAACCCTATTGGTGGTTGAAACAATATACTAGTGTGTGCTTTCCAGGAGAATGTGAAAATTCAAAAGCCCTCCTTACAAGGGCCCAAACATGGGAAAGAGACACAAGATGAGACTTGAGGGGTATATGCATTTAGATACATAGGGACTGTAGAGTCTGCAGGGATTCACCTCTCTGATGTGGAAAAGTAGCACTTGACAAAAGCCAGTGGTGTACGTTATTGATTGTCTGTCATTCTCTACCTCCTGCTTGGCCATCACAGAGGCCTTTAGCAGGAGGAATGAATGGAGCAAAATCCTTGCGTTACGTCTGTCCTTTAAACACCTTGTGAGGAATTTCTAGATTTTTAAGAGAATAACAGGTGAAGTATGTTGGTATTTCCTTGTGAGAAATATATATTTTTCCCACCTCGTAGCTGGGCAACTGAAGAGAGCTCGACAAAATATTGGTTTCCATTTAAATGAACGGAAAAACTCCAACACTAAGCCCTGTATCAAGGAGTATGCTAGCTGTATCCAATATGATACAAGCCTTTTGTTAGTTTGTGAATTAAATTTTAAAGTGTCTTCCCTAAAATCACTCTTGATTTGAAAGCTTGGTTTTGTCCAACACTAAAACATTGTTTGTCTTCCATATGAAACAAACTTGACGTTGACTTATTTTTAGGGCTGTCAAATGATTAAAAATTTTAATCAAATTAATCAGAATTTTCAGTGGATTAATCATGATTAATCACACCTGAATCCTAACCATTTTTTCTTTCTGAAATGCATACTAAAGATAAATAACAGGACACAGATACATAATTATCATTATTATCATCATTATTATTTTTTACATAAATACATGTTATTGATATTTGATTTTTTAATTCATTTCAGAAAATAATCAAAGCAATGTTATTTGATAAGTCACAGACTGATTTCCCTGCATGGCTCTAGAAGGGTCTCGAGCCTCTGCAGTTTATCCCACTCTGCTGTGAGTTTGTGCTCCTGATGGTTCAGGGCTGCGATGACCAGACATGACCAGACATGTCAACCCTCCCGATGTTTCAAAGCCCCTCCCGAAAATCTCCCGGACCGACCTTTCTCCCGATTTCCACCCGAACAACAATATTGCTGCACCACCCGTCACTGGGCGCGCCGTTTCAGACCGAACAATAATAAAGGTTACACCTTGAAGTCGAGCGCGGTGATTAGAACGACTGGCGCTGCAAAGAAATCCGCTATCACCCCCCATTTCAGTGTGAAATATTCCCATACCTGGGAGGATTTAGATCGCATTGGCTTCCCTTCCTCCGCATGTTTCAGAACAGTATTACGGGTCTCTCCGATGGTCCTCTATCTCAGCGCTGCTCTTAGCAAAGCTCTGCTGGGCGGAGCTTTTTTTCTCTGTTTTGCTGCGCGAGAACGGGGAGGGGGGGGGGGGGGGGTGCGGGTCTCTGGCGCAAACGACATGCTGAACCTGACGTCCTGACATATGCCTGCAGGTGGCAGTAATGTGTTGTATAGGATGAAGTGCATTCCCTAGAGGAAGAGGCACTTTACTGACCTGAATAATTTGTCACACTGCGCATGCGTGAAATGCGTCAAAAAAATTGACGTAATTAACAACAAACAGCTGATTAACGCCGTTAACGCGCTATTTTTGACAGCCCTACTTATTTTACATTACTTTTGTTATGCAACGTACCTAACAGCCAATCTTACTCAATCTAAAGACCCATAAAAACAATTACAAAATACATACCTGTGTAATACATTAGGAATCAGAGGATTTATCTCTCAGATTTTATAGGCTCGTCCAAATATCTGGAACAAACTCCTGGAAAGTTACACGTCTGTGGGACTCAAATTAGGATTGAATACTTTTCTGTTTGCGGCTGCCTTTAATTTAACCAGATTGAAGGATGATGCTTTTCAAAATCTTTGATTTAGGAAACTAAAAAAAGCATAGGGCATAGACTGCACTGCAACCTGCTTGTTTATGGTTTTAATGTTTTTAATGTTTAAATTAAACATGTTTAAGTTTATTATTTTTAAATGTCCTTTTCTGTTGATGGTTTTAATGGTTTGATGTAAAGACCTTGGAAATGCCTTTTTTTTAAATGTGCTCTACAAATAGACTTTCTATGGCTACCATAATGCAAATTATGTATTACAAGGACCATACAGACAGTTCCCTCTCAGGGAACTCGAGCTGCGTAAAGACACTGTGGGAACGCCCCTGCGTGACCGCGTCATAAAGCACGTGTAAAAACTAGTCAATGGCAAGCTGGTACGTCATAGGCGGGGACGCCGGACCAGGGCGCTATAAAGGGACCCGAAGGGCAGGACCATTCATCTCTGTGCCTTCATCTAGTACGTGTGAAGTTTTTTCCACGGAGATAGAAATGGCTGAGCGGTTTGTCCAGTGTGTTCCCCCTTGCACCCGATTTATTACGGGAAGAGACTCACACGACTTGTGTGTTGTCTGCTTAGGCATGGAGCACGCCCAGCTAACCCTCGAGGGGGCTAGCTGTGCAGACTGTGAGCATTTGCCGTGGCAATCTCGCGTCTCCCGTCGAGCTCTCTTCAATGAGGACGGATCGACGAGGCGTGCTCCCCGCAGCTCCGCTTCGGCTCATGCTGAGGTGGAGCCCCGGATGCCTTCCTGGGGATCACAAATGGATCTCACGGAAGATTCCGGGACGGCTGACGCCTTTTCCCGGCCCTTCACCGTGGGATCTAGGCGCTCGCAAAAGCGGAAAAAACTGCCGCTGCCGCAAAAGAATCACTGGAGGTCCTCACCCGAGCCGCTGACAGATATGCATATTGCATATTAGCTGGCCGGCGGGTAAGCAGCAGCCGTCTGCTCCCGGTAAACTGCAGGAGTGGTTCTTACCTTCCCGCAGAGCGCCTCCGCGCCGGTGTCTGCCGTTCTTCCCAGACGTCCACACTGAGGTGTCGGCGTCCTGGAGTAGGCTGGTGTCTGCTCGCGTGTACAACCCGCGAACGGCATTGTACTCGTCTTTAGCTGAGGCTAAGCGACATGGCTACTGAAGTATGCCGGCCGCGGAGGGGGCACTGGCGGGCCATGTTTCCCCCGCGGCCGTGTCGCTGAGGACACCGGTACTGCCCACCAAGCCTTCGAGGACTACCTCGGTTCTAGTGGGCAGGGCTTACTCGGCGGCAGGGCAAGCGGCGTGCTGCCTGCATACGAATGCGCTTATCCAGGTGTATCAGGCAGAGCTGCTGGCCGACGTGGCCGAGGGGACGGAACTAACGCCGGAGGCAGTGCGTGAGCTGAGGCACACGGCTGACCTTGCGTTAAGAGCCACGAAGGAGACGGCGAAGTCCGTCGGCCGCTCAATGACAGCCATGGTGACTACGGAGCGGCACCTTTTGCTGAGCCACTCCAGCCTGCAGGAGAAGGACAAGTCCTTCCTCCTGGATGCCCCTCTCTCCCCCACTACCCTCTTTGGAGGTGCCATTGGGGCCGTGGCGGATAAACTCCACGCTGAGAGGCGACAGGTGGAGGCGCTCAATTAATTCCTTCCTCGACGACGCCACGTTCGCGGGGCCGCTCGAGGGCGGCCCCCGTCGACGAGCTCACACCAGCAGGAGAGCGTCGTGGTGCACGCACCCTCCCGTCGAGGCTGGTCCGCAGCATGGCATGCTCGGACGAGGTTCTCTCGCGGCCGGGCTGGTCTGAAGACGGCCGCAGCGGAGAGGACTTCGTCCAATAGGCTCTGACACCGTAAGCGTCAGGGCCCGGAGAGTGACCCCCACCGGAGGTGGTAGGGTGCCACCGCACTTTTCGGTGCCCCCTTTTCCCCTGTGCTCTCCGGGAGTCGGTCCATTGTCCCCGCCGCCGTTTCGGGGCACGACCGGGTCCAGCGAGCGTGAGCCCGAGGGCCGTTCGTCCCCTCTAAGGAGGACTCCGGCTCTACTACATCAGCACTTCCCTGCCAGTACGCTGTTGCAGGGTGCGGTGTCTGTAGACCCGGGACTTCCAGAGCCCCTGAGAAACTTTTTGGGTGAGTGGCGAGCCCTCCCCAACGTATCTCAATAGGTCCTGCACACAATTGATGTCGGCTACGCCATCCAGTTTAGGTGGCGGCCGCCTCGATTTCGGGGCCTACTACCCACGGTGGTAGACCCCCAGCAGGCTCTGGTGTTGGAACAAGAAGTACAGACCCTGTTGCGGAGGGGAGCCGTAGAACAAGTTCTCCCCCCAGACAGAAAGTCAGGCTATTACAGCCGGTACTTCATCGTTCCAAAGAAGGATGGGGGTTTGCGTCCGATTCTGAATCTCCGCTTTTGCGAATTTGAGCTTCAAGATCCTCACTCTCAAACAGATCGCGGCACATATCAGGTCCGAGGACTGCTTTGTCACGGTAGATCTCCAGGACCCTTACCTTCATACCTCCCTCGACACAGGAAGTTCCTGAGGTTCACTTTTGGGGATAAAGCTTACCAATACAAGGTCCTTCCTTTTGGCCTAGCCCTCTCGCCCCGTACGTTCACCAAATGCGTGGATGCAGCTCTGGCGCCATTGCGTCTCCAGGGCATCCATATTTTTAACTACTTGGACGACTGGTTGATTTTAGCGCCCTCAGAGCGCCTGGCGGCCCAACACTGTGATGTTGTGCTCACTCACATCAACCGTCTGGGGCTGAGACTCAACACCAGGAAAAGCGTGCTGTCCCCAGCACGTAGGACCACGTCCCTGGGCGTAATTTGGGATTCGACCACAATGCGGGCACACCTGGCTCGGGTAGTTTCGATCCTCTCTGCTGTTCAGCAGGCTAGGCTAGGCCAGCCACTCACTGTGAAACTGTGTTCAGAGACTGTTAGGTCTCCTGGCAGCGACATCCAATGTGATCCCTCGCGGCCTGTTACACTTGAGACCGTTCCAGTGGTGGCTCAAGACCAAGGGGGAACCAGCACCGTCTGATCAAAGTCACTCGGCGCTGCCTGAGGGCCCTGGTCATATGGAGGCACCCTAGGTTTCTAACCCAAGTCAGTGTCGTCGGGTCACCCTCACGACAGACGCTTTCCTCACGGGGTGGGGTGCGATCATGAGTGGTCACTCAGCCTCGGGGCTGTGGCAGCATCATATCCAGTCCTGGCACATAACATTTTTCACAACATTTTTCAGAAATATAGTTTTTGTTGTTTTGAATATCACTGGATGGGAATACTTATAGGCCTACACAAGCATCATGAATAAAAATTTCTAGCCAGAAATATCAATGTTCCTTGGAGTTATAACATTTTAGATTTTCCGGGAAATCGTCCAAAATTGACCAAACTGGACGCAAGTTCACGCCCAGGTAGTTTTATGTAAACTCTTGATATTAATAACTTTTGACCATACCAGAACCACAAGGCCAGGACAAGTGACATTGCTGCAGCCAGGACATCAGCCGGTGGGTGTCCACAGTGCAAGAGAAGACCTGAAGCAGGGCCTTCATCCTGCCAAGGGAACTGCACAGTTGAGGACACAAGTACTCTTGGTGAATCTGTAATGTCGGGTTGACATTCATTTTGGAGGGGAGAGTGTGGGCTCCAGATTGAGTTGCTACAGGAAGGGGACACACCCCCCCCCCCCCCCTGTTGCATTATCTGTTGATTTGATTTTTCTTGTAAAATCTTTAGGGAACCGGCATATGTTTTTGTGCTTGGGATCATTATATATATATGATTAGGTGCGAACGGGGGGTGCCCACACTGGCACTGAGGTCACCTTACGGGTCCTTGGACAAGAAGAGAAGCGGGAGATGTGTTTTGGGGGTTTTGGGGGAAAAAGTAAGAAAGGAAGAAGAGAGAACAAGTGTATCTGTAAATTGGCGCTGATGTGCACTTCTCCCACTGTTCATTGGTAAATAAAAGATTCATCGAAATCAATGCACGCCTGGATGTCATGTTTGACACTGGAATGGCCAATCAGGCTTCTACCTCTCCTGACCGGAGAGGCGCAGATGGCGGCCATGGGGTTTCCACCGGCGGCCCGACGAGACTACGCAGGCGTGCGTAAGGCAGTAGTGGACAGACTGGGGCTGCTGCCCGAGGACCACCGACGGAGATTTCGGGGGGCCAAGTTGGGGCCGGAGGATAGGCCATTTGCCTACAAGCAGCGGCTCAAAGATGCCGTGGCCAGATGGCTGCTGCCGAACAGTGCGGGAGGGGTGCAGGCCGTGATGGAGAAGGTGGTACTGGAGCAGGTCGTGGAGGGTCTTCCGGCCGGCAGGGTAGGTCCAGTACCACCGCCGGCCGACGCTGGAAGCGGCCATCACCTTGGCGGAGGACCACCTGGCGGTGCACCCCAGCGGGCAAAGGGGCCGCAGTTCATGATACACCAGAGCCTGGTTCGGCCTAGGGCATTGGTGGAGGCATAGCGGGTGAGAATAAGGTGTGTGCATGGGGACTTTCACGAGTATCCGTGGAACTTAGGTATATGGAAAAAAAGGCATAGCGTGAAGGTTACGCATCCCGTAATTTTGGGAACAGATTGGTTGGGGTTTAACAAGCTAATGGAGCAGACTGCGGGGGTGGGTTCACGGCCGACAGGGACATGCGGTATGTGTGCTGTGTGATGCCGCTTCTGTCCGCCCCGCTGGTGGGAAGCCAGTGCCCCTCTCGCTCTGCTAACTTCTATCGTTCTGCTCTCCCTGCTGCCGGACCACTCTGATGTGCAAGTTGCTGCTGCTTCGTCTCTTCCCCCCTTAAAGCCTAGTTTATGCTTCTGCGTTTTCAGAGAAACGCAAGGACACGCAGACGCATAAGCCCCTCACGTGCCTTTTTCACCCCCTTTTGCATGCCCGCAAGACTGTGATTGGTCTGCTAGCTGCATGCTTTCCGGAGTCTCACTTTTCCGGTTTCATAGCATAACTCCGTCATTATTAAAACTAAAGTTTTTTACGAGAGAATGAATAAGTTTGAAGAGTTTTTGTTGGAATAAATCTGTAAATATGACCTCTGATACGACCCGTCATTGGCGGACTATAAGAACGCACGGATGGCCTCCAATTCATGGACACAGATCTCCGCAAACTTCGAGGTTGAGGGGTGCACAAAGTACGGGACAAATATGTAAGCGTGTGTAGTGTTCTGGCGGTGAATTGCTTTGCAACACGTGCAAGCCTTTTACAATCATTAATTGAAACAAGTTCGTCGACACAAGACGCACACACATGTTCCAGCCTTGCTCTGTCGTAGAGGTTGGCTCGATGGTTAGGAATTTATAGATCTGGGTTTGATTCCTGGTTTAGGCACTTACGTTTTTTTTCCTCTTTGTGACCCGCGTTTCCGGCTGACCGCTGTCCCCCCGACGTGCAAGGAGAGGCGAAGGCCCGTTCATCGCTGCTCACACCTTTAATTGTCGTTGGGATTAATGCGATAAAATATTTGAACGCAGTCAAATTTGTTTACCGGTCCGCGGGCCGGACCAGTGAAACAATCGGCGATGATCCGTTCGACGGGCGGGGGGGCACGATCGAGGATCGTCCCATAGACAAAGATTGTTGCGCGACCATCCGCGTCTGTTCCCCACCCTCGTTGTCAGTTTGACGGGGGTCGGGGCCCGTGCCCCCCCTTGCCCTGTCAAACGGACCATCACCGATGGTTTCACTGGTCCAGCACCCGTGACATAAAAGTGGACTGTATGTGGCCCCGTACCTAAAATTAGTTTAAAACCCCTGCTCTAACACATAGCATGTATTTTATTATTATTTTTTAATCTTATTGCTGCACTACATTATCATTATTGTACTGTCTTCTGTCATGCACCAACCGCCAAGTCAAATTCCATTTATGTCTAACATACACTCACCGGCCACTTTATTAGGTACACCTGTCCAACTGCTCGTTAACACTTAATTTCTAAGCAGCCAATCACATGGCGGCAACTCAGTGCATTTAGGCATGTAGACATTGTCAAGACAATCTCCTGCAGTTCAAACCGAGCATCAGTATGGGGAAGAAAGGTGATTTGAGTGACTTTGAACGTGGCATGATTGTTGGTGCCAGAAGGGCTGGTCTGAGTATTTCAGAAACTGCTAAGCTACTGGGATTTTCACGCACAACCATCTCTAGGGTTTACAGAGAATGGTCCGAAAAAGAAAAAACATCCAGTGAGCGGCAGTTCTGTGGGCGGAAATGCCTTGTTGATGCCAGAGGTCAGAGGAGAATGGCCAGACTGGTTCGAGCTGATAGAAGGGCAACAGTGACTCAAATAACCACCCGTTACAACCAAGGTGGGCATAAGAGCATCTCTGAACGCACAGTACGTCGAACTTTGAGGCAGATGGGCTACAGCAGCAGAAGACCACACCGGGTGCCACTCCTTTCAGCTAAGAACAGGAAACTGAGGCTACAATTTGCACAAGCTCATCGAAATTGGACAATAGAAGATTGGAAAAACGTTGCCTGGTCTGATGAGTCTCGATTTCTGCTGCGACATTCGGATGGTAGGGTCAGAATTTGGCGTCTACAACATGAAAGCATGGATCCATCCTGCCTTGTATCAACGGTTCAGGCTGGTGGTGGTGGTGTCATGGTGTGGGGAATATTTTCTTGGCACTCTTTGGGCCCCTTGGTACCAAATGAGCATCGTTGCAACGCCACAGCCTACCTGAGTATTGTTGCTGACCATGTCCATCCCTTTATGACCACAATGTACCCAACTTCTGATGGCTACTTTCAGCAGGATAATGCGCCATTTCATAAAGCTGGAATCATCTCAGACTGGTTTCTTGAACATGACAATGAGTTCGCTGTACTCAAATGGCCTCCACAATCACCAGATCTCAATCCAATAGAGCATCTTTGGGATGTGGTGGAACGGGAGATTTGCATCATGGATGTGCAGCCGACAAATCTGCGGCAACTGTGTGATGCCATCATGTCAATATGGACCAAACTCCCTGAGGAATGCTTCCAGCACCTTGTTGAATCTATGCCACGAAGAATTGAGGCAGTTCTGAAGGCAAAAGGGGGTCCAACCCGTTACTAGCATGGGGTACCTAATAAAGTGGCCGGTGAGTGTATAATGGCAATTGTACTGACGAAGTCCTAAACGAAGTCTAGTACTGGTTACAAATAAGGCGGATAGGTTTAGACGTGCGCCCGGTGCGCTCGTACACAGCAAAAACGGAGAGTTCTTTGGTTGTTCCAATTAATTTGTATGTTTATTTTACATGCAATTTTATATAGCGGCAAACTTTGCTCATAATACATTTACCCCAAAATAACAAACCGCATTGCTCAACACAAAGGCACACACGCACACTGGCACAGTCGAAAACTGTTTGCTTCCCAAATTAGCAACACCTGTGTCTGGGATTCCTGCAGGTTAAATGGCCTACCTGGGCTGATCCGAGGTCAGCTGAGCCACAAAGCACATACAGCCCCTAGTGGCACAGAGCAAAATTAAATTAAATAATACCAAATGAATATGGCTCCTACAGCAATAAACGTTTCCTGATTCCTGATAACGGAAGCTAATTCATTCGGACTTGCCATCTTGGCTTGCATGAATTACCATAAATATTGTAATGTCCAGTTGTCATGTCTTACACGCAGACTGAAAATTTACATTTATGCAAAACATTTAACATTTACATTCATATTTAACATGTATATATAACATTTAACATTTACATTGTTTTACAACTTTATGAATTTCTCTCTAAATGTTTGAAAAAGTGACATATGAATATTATCATGCTTTTTTTTCATATGATAATGCTAAATGTACCAAAACTGTGCAGGATTTTAGAACATGCAACATTTTACAAACTGCGCCCCAAACTATTTCTACGCTTTGGTTGGAAGAGGCAAAGGCACAGCCACACACACACACACAACCTTAACTTTTTTCGTATGAAATGAGCAGATTGGTCAAGATACTGCCAGTCCTTTTTGGACATCATCTGGGAAAATCATTGAAGTCAAAATCTAATTTTCTCCAGTCACGCATACCACTGCGATACCACACGTGTCTTTTGCAGCTTTTCTGGCAAACGGCTTGTGAGGTTCAGTCAACACAAACAAATATTCCAACACCTAAACACATTTTTTTAACTGCAGTGCGCGGTTTTTATCGTCCCCCCCCCCCACCCTTCACATCTACACGCGAGTGTGCGCGCCTCCACTGCGTATGGCCGAGCGAATCTTAATACCGTGCGTGCTGAGCCAGACCCGCGGACCTGAATGGCATCGCTTGGTGCCCGGTTCCTGGAGTTAAATTACTTCACTGCTCGTTATTGTGGTCGAATCCTTTGAGGCCAGATTGTATTTTTTCCATGGACAAGTTGGATTGCTTTTAAATTCCCCCACTGTCTTAAGTTCTCAGCACACCGTCCCAGTTAGAGGACGGATCTTTCTCTGGTGCGCCAAAAGCTGCGCTGTAGGAGTTTTTTTTTCTCTGTACACTGTGACATCCGGACCAATAACTGCGCTGATAACTTCGAAGAATCTGCGCTAGAGTTGTTTGTGTGCGTATGTTTGCCTCGGCTGTTTGGTGGGATGGCGGAGCGAGGCAAACCTTTCGATCAAGTAACATGTAAGATGACCGGAAATGAGACCGACGCGTGTGCAAATTAAAGGCATAGATGAAAGAAACAGTCGTGTCACAAATTAAAAGGGTAATGTAAGTGTTCACTGTGATGTAATGTTAGATAAAATAGTGTATGTTACTTCAATGACTAGTGAAAAAAAACGTTTTAAATTAAATAATCTGGACACACTGATTTAGTTGCCCGCAATCACATTGCTAGAAATTGAATCCCATCATTGAGTAAGATATTGAATGCCATCGTTGCCGGATAAAATGTTGGGCACGGTACGAGGGACTCTGTATACCTTTAAAGCTTTTATTGTGACAGTCCGTGCGGGAAGCCTTGATTCATTCCGTGCCGCTCGACATTTCGTAGCTCGTCGGTGACGGCAGTGAAGTAGGGATCGGAGGCTCGCCACCTGGCGATGCAATTTACTAAGTTGCGAAGCGTCTCCCGGCGTTAGTCCGACTCCACAGCGGCCCCACCTTATTAAACTACTTTCTCTCTCTCTCTCTCTCTCTCAATCCGTCCACTCAGAGACCCCCGAGTATGTGCGACTCCCCGCGCTGACAACGGGATGCCCACTCTGTGAAACGGTGCCGGATGGATGGGCGGACGTGTCGCGTTCCAACGGCGCACAGGAATAACACAGTGAACTGACAGGAGAATCAGCGTCCCTTTGCTCGGTGGTTTTTCGCCTTGGGAGTTCAGCCGTTTTTTCCCTTCCCCACTGCCTCCTGTTCCCCACCACCATCTCTGGATTTTTTTTATTTATTTAGTGGTGCAACATTTATTCTTTAAAAAGGTTGTGATCACCTGCTATGCGTCTGGCGTGGAAAGTACCTGGTGGAAGGTGTACAGCGGGATTCAGCCTGGGACCACAGGACATCCGCAACTGAAAGCAAAAGCCCTATTGTCCTCTTTTCAATCTTTCAGATTTGTGCGTAATGCACGTGGAATGAAAACAGAGGATGGATATCTTTTGGGAAATATTGATCATTCTTCATGCCAATGTTATCGTCTGCATATCAGGTGAGTTATGGGCGTCGTTGGTGTCTCTTGGGGGCACGTGCGTCAGATGAGTGTTTTTTTAGTTTTCACTGGTGTGATTGAGGTGATTAGGATCGAGCGTGGGGTAATTTTTAGGAACCTAATGGGGCTTGTGTGCTATAACATGGAACGATAGCCTACGGCTCTTTTTAGTCTTTCGTTTTAGATCGTTCAGCATGTGTGTGTGTGTGTGCGTGTGCGTGTGAGACTCGCCGTGTACCCTTCCGGACTGGATGCACGAACCTTCTGACGCACGCGTGACACGGGTTGCCTTAAGAAAAAGAAGAAAAAAAGTTGTAAACCACAGTGAACATTACGGAATTTTTAAAGGAAACTGTATTTTGTTGGATACCAGCCTATCCCCTCCTTCATCGTGAAGTGTCTGTGATAAAGTTATTATCACATGCAAAGCACGCAGACGTTGTGCGCGGATCGGTGCGTTGTAGGTCACGCCGCGTGTTCGTCCACAGCTCGGCCAATGTTGCACCCCACGGCAGCATTTTCGCTACAATGCTGCAGCACAATTTAGTATCTTTACTGTGTCAAACGAATACAGCAGCTGGCTGTATTAGAATTGTATGGTAATTCAAAATATTTTACTAGTAAATGGTGTAATTCAAAAAGTATATCACTTTACGGGTAGGACACTGTAAAATACACAGTAACTTGTTGATTCAAAATGTAAAGTAAAATGCTAAATTAATTCCAAAAATTACAGCATTTTAGCATAAGAATAGTCTAAGTTTGAGAAAAATTACCAAAAACACCAAACGTGACGCAAATGTTATGCGCCACAGGATTACATCAGTCAATGCTAAGACGCAATAAGACTGGAGCAATGCAAATCAGCGGCGTGTTTCTCGCATTTGTTGATTTCAGGACCAATTTAAACGCGAAAGTCTAAATATTTCAACTTTGGCAACAAAATGAAGGTGAGGTGCGATAGCCTATCAGTGAGAAATGCCCCCCGTCATCACTGACGTCCTACAGACAGTTGCCAAATCAGATAAAATGGAAGGTAACTGAATAGTAGCATTAGCTGTGCATGGGTACATCCTCGTACCCATATTGCGACCAGTCCAGGAAAGACCTCGCACTTTTAACAAAAAGCATACAACCATTTGTGCCTTTTTTTTAAAAAATCCCATCAATGCAATGAATATATTGCATTATATTGAAGGGTGATTGTTTTGTTGAAGGACACACTGCCACCCAATATTAAGTAATATTGCAGAATGTTTGCTCAATAATACTTAAAAGAGCCGTTTGGATGTGCTTGAGCACACGGCGTCTTGTCATGAGACAGTTCCTCAGCAGAGAAGTATTACGTGAAGGCGGTGAAATCCGGTCATTGACCCGAGCGAACGAGGTATCAAACTGGGCAAATGGCATCATGGGCCTGCTGGAAGCGGCAGTCATCCAGACTATTTTGTACAAAAAAACACAAAGCCATTTTGGTGGTCTGACCAGAGTAGGATCCTAGTCACTATGTCTTCCAGGGTTGATGCAGAGGACAAACAATGGTGGAAAGTTGAACTGTTTTCAGGGTGATAAGCCACGCCCCATCTCAGTCATGTCTAGTGCGAGCGATGCGATTTGTGCAATTGACCAAATGATCCCCAGAGAGCATGCAGCGTGTTTAGAGCGCTTGAGGCGATGAGAAGCATTTGCGTCGCGTTTAGTGTGGTCGCACACGTAAAAATGGTATGGATAAGTTTGCGTGTGAGAGAGTGTTTGGTTATCTCGGTGAGCGATGGGCTGGCATTTGTCCTCAACGGAATAAATACTACTACTCTGTACAGTGTGCTAACCAAATTGCCAACTTCCATATCAGTGTTTCCCTTACCATTATATCCTCTCTCAACTGTCAGTTTGCTCCTGCCTGCCGGCCCTGGTTGTAATGGTGATAGAGCAGACTGGACTGGACTGGACTAGTGCACCGGTCAAACTCCTCCTTTTCATCCCGAGCCATGACTTTGGATGCGAAAATATATGAATCATGAGATAAGACCCAGTGTTTCCCCTACCATTGAACACTTGTCCACTCCTCGCTGCACAAGGCAGTTCCGCCCCGACACATGTGTGCACACACACGGTGGACAGAGACTGCACGTTGGCAACGACTATAACAATATTCTCGCAGTTTTTCAGTGGCAATGGCTCCGGTCGAATCTCGTAGCACACAATTCCCGATGCAGGCTGCACCTTTGATGTATTTGGACGCTTGTGCTGGCAACACCGACCGAGGAGTAGTGGTCCAAAGTATTGTGCGTGATGATTATTAATTAATTATTGAGCCCGCAGGAGTATATGCAGTGTGGCTTGCTGCAGCAGCCATGTGAGTCTGGCTGCTTTGCGTAGCCACAGCAAAGGACTGAGACACAGACGTGGTTGGGTGGTCAGTGAGTGAGATATGAAGGATTTGTGTGTGTGTGTCTATGGACAGAGTCGGGGTAAGTCCCATTCGAAATCCATGAGCTTCCATAGTAAGGTGCACACGTGCGGATTCAGGGATGTCACTTTCTTTTGGACCATTCTCCCGCTCTTTAGTTAGTGATTCTCAAAATGCGGTCCACAAAATAATATACTGATATCCATAACATTGTGGTCAAGAGTTAATTAGTGCATATCTCCAGATGGAAATCCAAGCCATATGCTAGCCAGACTTAAGCAAAATATAATTACAAAGCCTGTGTCCCATTCTTTACATTTCAAAACCAACTTTATTGGTAAACAAATACGAATAGTGTAAATGAATTGGTCTTCAAAAGGTACGGTAACTGATTACTTAAACCTCTGAGACTTGCGGGTTTGCCGTCATCCTTAGTACTGCTGGTGTACTTGTAGAATGCCGGATCCCAAATGGTGCACCCTCTTTTTTCAGAGGTGGAACCCCCCCCCAGTAAAATCACAAAACGTCCTATCCTTTTCCTAAAATGTCTTCCACGAAATTGTCTGTAGAATCAAGTGCCAGAGTCATTAATTCAGTGGTGTTCCCTTTTCATTTTGTAATTAGATATAATACAATAATTGCAGAAAAAGAGAGAAAAATCGCCCAAACTCTTAAGGAAGACTGTGCAGCGTGACGGTTGAGGCTGATGACCAAAGTGTTGTGTGCACACTTCACGCTGTCTTAACAGACAGGTGTGTTCCAAGGTGCAGTCGTTGGTGTGCAGTGAGAAAAGCGCTGGGGAGAGCATTCATAGCTGAGCTGTGCCAATACTGATGGAAGCTGATCCTGTGATGGCGGTTTTGGTGGCCTCCTTTTCAGCTTTTCTGTGTAGCTGCTCTTTCCCAGTCCCAATCTTTTTTTGCCAGCGGTTTCTGTCCTAGTTACACAGGATTCCTGAATAAGTAAAACAATAAGTGGCTCTGGAACTGAGGTGTGCTCCAGCGTGGCAACAAGAGAGCCGGCCTCATTTATCTGGGACAGTTTTGTCAGTAACTTGTGAAGTTTGTGCAGTGATTCGGTCTCTCCGGTGACATTTTGACCGATTGCCCATGGCTGTAAAATACTCCATCAGGGTTGCTCTGCAAGACCCAATGTTAATGTCAGGTGCATCTCATCCAGTCTCTCCTTCTTTCTCCTTTCTAACAAAAAATTGTATTTACCGTATATTGATTGACATTTTGCTTGCAAGCTTTTCCTGCATTTGTTCATCAACATTATTAATTGGGGGGGACTGCTGGTGGAACTGGGAAATAATTCAAGAAATGACCCCGTTGGTGCCATTTCATTTGTTTCATTGGTTTCCGGGTTATCGGATAGTGGCGCTTTGATGTTACACATATAGAACACTTCAAGCTGCAGCTCCTCCTCGTCTCTACCTTAATCCATTAAGTCCGTTTCATCTGTCATATTCGGCGAGCTGTGTGGGTTACAACGCTGCCTTTTCTTTCATATGATCTTGAAATACAATTCAATAATAGCAGTGGTGTGGGCGCCTCATTTCCAATGCATGCTGTGATGTTGCTTTTCTTTTTTTCTCTTAACATCTTTCTGATGATATTGGAGATAGGCAGTCTAGGGAGTGTAAATATACAACAGGGTTGTGGGTTAGGGATGGAAATCGTTTAAAAAAAAAAAATTATACCGGTGCTAAACTGATCATGTCACTGGACTAAACAATGATTGAAACAAAAAAAAAACTTGAACAAATTATGACTTTGAACTTTTGAACTGAGCAATATATTAACTATTTACACTTTAAAGTATACTGTTTCCCATCTGTAAGAGCTTGAAGTGTATATTGGTTCATTGGAATTTGGGGAATATTAATCATTTAATTTTAGATTCATGCTCATTGTGCAGGAATTAAAGATATGTAACATCTATTGAAAAGCATTTACGTTAGATTGACGCTCCTCGTCTCGTTTCATTGACTAATGATCGCAGCAGTTGCAAAACAGAAGAGCTAAATAGCATAGCGTTTATCTACCGTGTGATAGAATATATTATTTCTATATTTAGTTAACGCTTTGCTACGTGAAATAAAGACGAAAAGGATCAAACAATCTGCCGTCATTCACGTGAGGAAATGGAGTCACATGTGTGCAGCTCAATGTGGGAAACACTGACTTAGATAAATATGAATAGATGGCTAGCTAGTGTAGCCACACAAGCCGTAAGATATCGTCACCTACTGCGAAAATGGATTGAGATTGAGAATTGTTACTGGAGCCGGTACCAATATGGCACCGGTTCTCGGTACCCAACCCTAGTTGTGTGTGTAAGCAGGGGATGGATTGACCACCGTGAGGCGCAGGATCTAAAATAACCAGTTTGGTACTTTGTACGGCGATGGCCTTCAGTTTCTGCTTGTGTAGTGGCCTTTCAAAATGAACTCTTGTGTTCCATAAAATGTTCAGTTACTGCTTGCTACGTTCACCCAGTCTCTAAAAATATACTTTTAAATGTAGGTTTTCTTCATGTTGGCTCGTCTGGTTAGATTCATGAAAACAAAAGTACTTAGTTATGTTGCAAAGCACAGGTGGAAGAGGTTGAGATTGTGTTTTCTTGTGTCCTGAGTAAAAGTTTGAGTCACTCATCCAACCAAAAGCTTAAATGTCATCAATTTATATAAACATAATGGCAAATGCACCTAAATGAAAACAGCGATAATCGTATGCAATAACGCAATTTATTGCCTTAGTTTCAGCGTTCAGTTCAAGTTTCTATGGTTAAGGCCTCAGTTCCTCTGTTTTGTACTAGAGGCAGACCCACCAGTATAAACGTATAAATCCAAGATCAGAAATCTAGACCATCTAACCAGAAGTGACCGTGCTGGAGGAGGTATAGGTATTTCTTGTGAGGAGTCCCCTTGTGTCTATAAAGACGTGTTGTGTGTTTTTTTTTTTTTGCTGGCTGAAGGCCAGAGCAGGAATACATTTGTCGCTGTGCTGCGCGCACACAATAAGTGGCTTCTTACCCCTTCTTTTTCTTTGTATCCCTCCCACCCCACCCGCAGTATTTGTGTGCTTTCTCCATTACGTGCCAGGTAAACAGTGTGCCGTTCTCCCCCCACTGTTCAGACACAGAGATGCCTTTTCTTCTAAACGTGTCCTCAGCAATAAATCCTTCCATCCCCACGCTGGTAAAAAACACACTGATTCTTTTTTTCTCCCTCCCATGTTGTATTTTAGCTATCACTGTGAACCCGCTCGGGGAAGCAGTCGCTCTCAACTGGTCGAATTTGCTTGAATGCTGTTGTCCAAAACTGCTAGTCGCCCGGGAACTCGAGGGAAGTGGAGAAGAGTTGTATTGAGGGGCCTTCTAAACTTTCTGTCCATCAAAGGGGGACGCCAAAGTTACAAAAATAAGTCCAATTTTATAGTTCTATGAGAAAATGACTCTAACATTGTTAACATTGTAAAGTTTCAAGAGTGACAAGTCTTTTTCAATACAGCATGATGTTCATTTAGTAAGACGTAACATTTAACAAATTATAAATATATAGTGTATATACCACTGAGTTGATGGGGGGGGGGGTCCTAGTGATTAGCTGTTTATCAGGGTCTTGGCGTACAGTGATCGGTGGCGCCTCCCAGAGGGCAGGAGCGTGAACAGGTTGTGTCCAGGGTGGGAAGGTTCTGCAGTGATCTTTCCCACCCATTTCCTGACTCCGGAGGTGTAAAGGTCCAAGGTGGAGGGCGGGCTGGAGCCAAAGATTCTCTCTGCAGACCTGATGATCCGTTGTAGTCGGTTCCGGTTTTAAGGCGGTTGAACTTCTAGAGTACTTTGGGGTACAGTTAAAGTAACTGCGTCAGGCCTAACTACACCCTCTAACTGTTACATTATTGGACGATAAACTACAGCCTCTCGTACCTTATTGTTTTATTATATATATATATATATCTCCCAAATTTCTACCCACTGGCCTTTTTTTTTAAGAACTTCACACCGTATATTTAAATTTTGCAAACATTGTAAAATATTACTTAAATATTAATGTAGTCACAGTAGAAAAAGCTCATTCCATACATTCGTACTAAAAATGATGAATGTGTTTCTGAGGCTTATTTATCACCCAGATCTGCAACAACGAAGCAGTTTTCAGCATTTTTTGCTGAGCACAAACAGGAATGAATCCTTTGTTCACATCATTCCAGAATTCACCTTGGCCTGTTGTAAATAGACTATACATTGTCAGCTATAGTGCTACGGTGCTGCCACTAAAGTCAGCTGGCCGTCTGTCATGTGTTCCCGTACAAATTTAGCAATCTGTTTAGGAGCTGGGAAGAACTACAAGTTGGAACACTTCCTTTTCCTCCCTCGTCTTCCGTTTCTATGCTACTTGTCCAACGGCCTGTTATTCTGAAACCCAAACAGTGGAGAAAAAAAAAAATTGGATTTCAGTCCAATAGCACATTGGGTTGGTTGGTTGGCCCGTATTCCAGATAACAAATGCACATTGCTAAAAAACAACCACATGCTCTCGCTTTACACCAGCCCTACCTTTACCAGAGTGATATATGCCATCATCTTTCTGACGGGGTCAATGGGAAAAGGCAGCCAAAATAAAGGTTGTAACTGTGATTTTTTGCAAAAGACATTTAATTCTATTCATTCACAATTTCATTGCTTAAAAAAAACTTTTGAGGTCACCAGATTCTATATTAAAAATCTCAGTAGGAACTAGGAAGCCATAACCGATTTAAGTGAGAACCAACAGGCATGGTACAAAAACTCTGTGAAACTTTAGTAATTTGCAGGAGAGAGCCTTGAGGAAAGGAGAACTTGTAAAAAATATGTTATGTGACCATTAAGCCTCCATTAAGCCTCCATTTTACTGTCACCTTGTTATGCTAGATGAGAGGATATTTGACTTCTTACTTCTTCATGCCATGATTGAGTGCTTTCCAAAGAGGATTCTTAATGCAGTGACAATCAATGGCACCCAGAGAACACCGTGCCCCACGACAGCTTGGTGTTCTCCAGGGTTAGAGCGGCTCCGCTTCCCTCTCTTACCAAACCTCATTTCGTGAGCACCTCAGATAATCACACACCGGCCTATTGGAGAGAGGACAACCCCCCCCCCCCCCAAAAAAAAAACAACGTGCCCACGGGGGAAGCTTAGGAATTTAAATGGGATGATGAAATCCCGGACTAGAGGCCTGTGGTGTATTTGTGACAACAACACGTGTCTCAACCGGTGCGGCCATATGCCACGCTGCGAACAGTATTGCGCTCGATGACATAGTGCATCTCTGCACGGACCTTCATCTGCGTGTGTGTATACGCGTGTGTGAGTGTGACGTGTCCCGGGTTGGAATACTGAGGCAAAGGAAGCCAAATCTGACCCAAATCTGAGGACACCGACCATAGCACAACTGCATTCAGGAATGAACATAGGTTATTAGGTCAATAAGGAGTCCTCACAGGTACACAGTAGTATAGATGTGTGACTGACCGCCTTGCCCGCCCCCAAGCAGGCGTAGCTCATCACATCTGCTGCTCAGGAATCTGAAGCCTATCATCCAGCCGGAGTGAGACGACCTCCACGCCAGCTGTAATTTACCACAAGGAGAGATGGGTGTGTGTGTGTGTGTGTGCTTGAGTGATTGTGAAGGACCGACGTAGCCAGAAAGGAGCAAAGCGACTGAGGCGGAGGAGAGGGAAAGCGCACGGAGATTGCTGGGGTCACTTTGAAGCGCTTTACACACATACTGCAGGTTGACGGTGAGTTTTCACAGGCAAAAAGAAAAAATACCCTCCAGTTGTGACTGCGCCACCCAAGCGTCCCAATTCTCTCTCTCTGTCACACACACACGCGCAGGCCACCGTCAGTGCCAATCTCCAGCTGTTAATCTGATAATCCTGCGCAGATGTGAGTCCTGCAGCAGGAAGCAGGAACACTGTGCGTTTGCGTGCGAGGTGGGGGAGCAGGGGGAAGAGACGGGGGGGGGTGGGCGGGCTCCACAGTAAGCGGGCGGGGGCCGCTGCAGTGAGTGGAGCTTGTGTTCCATCCCGGCGCCACCGGTCCTCCCTGAATAATCCACGCCCGTGTTAACACACACCCGACACGCAGTGTTTGGTGAATACTTCAGTCTGAAGGAAAAGCTGATTTGTTGTCATGGAGACGAAGTAGGGATGGGGAGTTATTTTCATAGTCGCTTGGCATTAATAGTATTAACTATTGTAATGTCACAAGAGCTAGCTCTGTGGCAGTGCCATTGAACTGAAAAAAGGCAATATTATAAGGTATAAAAGGTTTTATTCATCCATAAAAAAAGGAGGTAATTTCTTCATATGACAAAAAAACAACGTAAAGTGTCCCCGAGGAGAAAACCGGTTTCTCAAAACCAAAATCAGAATTCTTTAGCCATCTCCATCCAGTGGGTGCCGGTTACCAGCTCTTCCCATGCTTTTCCGTTTCATTTCTTCCTTCACATAGGGGCCTGTTTCCCAGTCTGCTCTTCCTCCTCTCTTCCAGAAATGGGTCCTTCCTTAAGCTCCC
Organism: Pungitius pungitius; assembly: GCF_949316345.1. Lineage (NCBI taxonomy): Eukaryota > Metazoa > Chordata > Actinopteri > Perciformes > Gasterosteidae > Pungitius > Pungitius pungitius. Next base: position 10,625,186 of record NC_084920.1, read on the forward strand.
CAGCCCTGCCTCCATTAGGTGACTCAAGCACCTACAGCTGGGCGAGTGCCGAAGCCTTCTGGGACATGTATGGGACGCGTGGGCCATGGCGGCCATTTTGTGGATCCGTGCAGGGATGCAGCAGCCCTCTACTACCTGTGATGCCACACTGTGTAGCATATGCCGCTTAGTGTTAATGTCATATATTGCGGTAAAAAACATCTTCAGACTGTATTGATTCGAAATCTCAGCACATCATGAGAGCGTCACAATTCAGGTCAACACAACATAGGTTTCTAAATAAAGTAGCGAAACCCAGGGTTTCCCGGATTGTAGGCTAATAGTCTCCTGTTGTGCAATGAGGGTTTCATCTTTTAACCTAATACATATAATACTAAACAATATTTATTTTGCACTTTTTTCAATTTTAAATTATAAACAGGGATGTGACTTCCTGTATATTTTGAGGGCTAAAATCTGCTACTGTGTGGAAAGAAGTGAGTTAGCATGTTTACTCTGAGGGCTCTGAAGTAGTTAGCAGCTAATCTGTGATGTTATTGGAGAAAAAGTCTTTACAAATGGGTTGGTTTGCCAAAAGTTAGACAAGTTGGCAAACCAAGTACATGTTTACTCTTTCAATGGTGGTTTCGACAACAGGAAGGACAACAGTAAATGTATGCTCCAGATGACAATTAAAAATATGGATATCTGTTATTTAAGAAATGCAGCAAAGCTCTCAGGCATCCCGTGTTGCTTAAAATGATGGACCAAATGACGAATGCATATAGGAATGATTCATCCTTCCTCTGCTGGGTCTTTTGTGCGGGGAAGGAACTTCTCTAAAATTTGAAACTCTCGCCTCTTTGATACAGTAATGCATTTGAAATGTATTCATAAACCCCTGGCCTTCAATAGCTCCTATAGCTTTGCAAGACATTCCAAACTTTCTGCTCATTCTGAGAGCTTGAAAATGTCATTACATTTTGAAAAGAAAGAAAGCCGTAATATTGGGAGAAAATCTACCTTGTATAGTCTGCTGTGTATTACGTTACTCAGACAGGCCCCTCTTGGGACTCCATCTGGGTGAGACAAAGTGCTCTTAGTGGAGCAGATGTGCACGAAACTCACTCAAAATACTTCGGATCGGGCATTTATTTAGCCAACTTGGGAGTTCAGTTCGTGCCAGTGTGGGCCACCATCTCCGATGACTCTTCTCCCAGCGTTTCAGTCGGGGGAATGGGCCGTCATAGCTGTCTCTGAGTGAAGAGCAAACACTAAGCCAATGGACAGAGGAACGATGCTAACTCAAGGTTACTCATAGGTGTCACCTCCTTTGTGTGTGTTAGTACGCAACATGTCCTCAGAAAACGGTTCTTATGTTGTCTTATAGAAATAACATTTTCCTGTGGGTTTTTGCTATGAAGAAACCGCAAGATACGTTGTTGAGATTACGCAATATCTATTTAATTTTTTAGAAAATATTAATATATAAATTACGTCCGTACATTCAGGAAAAGCTGTTCATATATGTAATTATCATTGAGTGAAAGATTGGGAAATACAAGCTCAGAAAGGCCCGTTAGCATATGCGACAAAGTGAATAAACGTTGACTTCTCGTATGACATAGGTGTTGATAGCCTTCAGGTAGCACCAGCCAGTCGAAAACCAGGAGACCCTGCATCCAGAAAGGGCTCATCACAATTATACAAAATAACTTCATTTTAAAAACAATGCAAACGAGTTGGCTTTAAGATGATCAGGAACAATTCTTCACTCAGTCCATATGCAACCCTGCGCAGGGTGTCCCTAAACACCATCCCGACACGACGAGTAAAAGAACACTCTGCTGATTTAACTTTGCCCGTTAGTACAGACAGTTTGTCTACGCTGATATTGGATAATGTTTTGACCGAGAAGGCCAAAACAACACAGTCGTACGCCGCAACAAGTGACCTTTTTTAATGTGCAGAAATAAAAAGATACGGTGGATCCAGGTTTAGCTGCTGCTGCTGATGCTGCTGCCACCTCGTCTGTTTGTTTTTGAGCCAGCAGACTTTGGGACTACTCCCAAAGATGATGTGAGTTCTAGAGACCTGTCAGTCAAAGCAAACACAACCCCCAAACGTACCACTTTTGGAGCCCTGTTATCTTCAAAATGAGTTTCATAACTGTCTTCACCACGCACGGCGGGTGGAGTGAAACAGGCAGTACAATCCATGCCTGAGTGGGCGTCCTCCCTCTACCTCCTTGTATATATATATTTTTTGCAACCAGCACACTGACGGTATTCCTTGAACGTGACAAAGCCATCACAGCCTTTGTACTCTGCCCATGAAAATGAGCATATGCCAGGATTTTCAAAACAATGCACCGCCTTCAAATAATGATAGTTATAGTACATTTATTTAGTATTTTGCTCAGGATTCTAGATTCAGAACAACATTGTGACGTTCTGCCAATCCGTTGTCGTTTGGGAGCAAAAAACCATGCCGTTCTTTTTGTTATCATACAATGCAAATCTTTGATTTTCTCCGATTCTAAAAGACGGCATTTTGATATTTTAAACATGGAATTGCGTAAATCTGATTTGAGTGAAAAGCCGAGACTCTTTTGGATCTAATGAGCCCCGTCGTATTCATGTATCCCCGCAGTGGGCGTCTATGGCTCAGTGGTGGTGCTGGTGGGGGGCATGGTAGTCCGCCATCAGATGATCCACCATTCGATCATCAGCTGCGCTAGTCCATGTTGATGTGTCCTTGGGCTAAGCACTTTATCCCAAATTGCTCATGCAAGGTTGACCATTATTAATTAGTATGAATGTTATTTATCGTCCTGGTGGGCAGGTTGCTCTGTGTATCTTTGCTCCTGTCATCAGTGTGTCAGTGGGTGTATAATGACATGCGGTTTAAAGAGGTTTTGGGGGGGGGGGGGGGGGAAGCCCAGGCAGAAGCCCAGGCGGAAGCCCAGAAAAGCCCTCTATAAGCACAGTCTCTTTACCGTTGATGCTGGGAAAATCTAAACATTTCTGCAATAGCTTCTTAGATGTGATCGATCACAGGAATGTCAATCACATGACCTTGTGCATTCCCACAATCTAGGGCAGCATGAAAACACGAGAACGAGCAACGCAGGGGACACAACTAGACACCGGGGATTTAAGTCAGCGTAAGATCAGAAAACCATTTGTTGGAAAGTTGCAGCCACAACAGCTAACACGCTAACGGGCTAACAGGCTTACCAGTGAACTCGCCGGGCCCCCTCCCCTTCCTCCTCCCCCCCCCCCACCCCGCCCCCCCTACACACGCATGCAGCTAGGGCCGTTAAAGAGAGGCTCCAACGGGAGCTTGGTGAGGGATAGATGTGTCATAAGTCAGTAAGCACAGCTGTTGGCAAGGTCGGGCTTCCTTTGTGGACGCATATCGCCGCTCTGGAGTTTCGCCTCCATGTCTTTTCCACTGCGTCGTCCCTTCTCCCCGTTTCCCCCACTGTTGACTCCATCTCAGAATGTCCCTGTACCAATCCTGTACCCCCCCCCCCCCCATCTCGTCCCCCCTTGCCTCTCTTTCTGCATGGTCAGGCTTCAGAATTGCTTGTGATTTTAATGAATATTAATGGGAGAGTTTAGATATTATATTAAAATGAAATGTTTATTCAGAGCCCCTCTCTCTCTCTCTCCCTTTTGGCTTTATGTTCGGTTGCGGGGGGGGGGGGGGGGGGGGAGTCAGACAGCTGGGTTGGGAGTTTGCTGTGCTAAATAGGATTCGGGTCACTAAGAAGCTGTGGCCCATCCAGATCCATCACGTGGCTCGAGATGAGCCTTTCCGTGCTCCAAAATAAAAGCACGGCAAACATAAACATAAATGGGAGGGGCCTCGTCCTGGTTTTGTTGCAGTGGTACATGCTCTTCAAAGTAGGTTTTCGGTTTTTATTTTTAGGGCTGCAACTAATGCTAGTTTAATCAATTATTTTTTCAATTAATTGATTATTCGGATTAAAAAAAAGGCATACATTACCCTTCATTCAAAATAGAACTGACAAATTCACAATGCAAAAAATCTTCAGAAAGTGCAGGTTGCTCTTTAAACATCTCTGAGGTGTTAAAAAACACCTGCTTGCACACAGATGCTTTACATCTGCCAAATATGTCGGGTTTTTTTTCACACCCATGTTCACTTATCTTAGTCATTAAATGATTACAATTATTGTCTTAAGCGCAAGTTAAGTTCATTTATACTTAAACACAGCTTAACGACCAAGTGCTATAAAATAACTTCATCAATAACGGGAGAAAGCCCAGAATAAATACATGACAGGTTAAAAATGAATGGGCCAAAAAGGTGAAAACAAATTTCAAGTCTTGCAAACTATACCCCCCCCCCGCCCCCGCTTTACTGTTATTAACGAGCTAATGCTAGCTTCTCTGGCTGGAGAACGAGAAAAAAGCAGCAGGATGCTGTAGTGACTTTGCCAGCTGTTAAACTCCAACATGTTTATGTTTAGGCGCTGACTCATCACTCGTGCTCCACTGCCATGTCATGTTGCTTTTGCATATCTCATAATCAACACATTTCTTTGATTTGTTTCGTCTTAAATGCTCCCTCACATTACTCGCACTGATTTCTCTGCCTCCGCCTTGTGGGTCAGAACAACGTTTCCTCTACCTACGATCTGCTCAACTCAACTTTTATTTCTGAATACCCAAACATCTCTGTGACTTATTGAATAGTCGCGCGACACAACCAACCGATAATTCAATTTGGTGGCAACTCTTATAATAATTGAATTTTCAGCCCTACATATTCAATCAGACTGGATTTTGCTAAAACACCATTACTTTGTTCAATTCATTTTATTTTGTATTGCCCAAAATCGCAAATGCTAAATTTGCCTCAGAGGGCTTTACAGTCTGTACACATCCTATGTCTCAAAACCCTCACATCGGCACAGAAAAAACTCCCCAAAAAATGATGTACAATATATTCAATTCCTATAACAGATATTAAAATATTTCAAATAATTGCGAGCAGACGGAACCACGATCTACGGAGACCTGCTCGGCGAGAAAGCACAACCAGCTCCCGGAGAGAAGCCAAATTAGTGATGGGCATTAATAAAACGTGGATTATTGTAGAAGGAGGGAGGGAGAGGAGCTTGATGTGTCTCCCCGGCAGTCTAGGCCTACAGCAGCTTAGCTCAGGGAGAATAGTTTGGTGTCGACGTCTGCCAAAGACAAATATCTGTGTTTTGTGGGGTTTACATGGTTTCCCTTTGAGTTCAACAACAACAGCCTCAAAGAAAAAATAACGAATGGTAGAAATGAATAAAAGACCTAATGAAGGAAGGAAGGGAGAGGGAAACTGAGGAAAATAATTACAAATTAGGACTGATGTGAGGAAGGGAAATAACAAAGAATGACAATAGGAAACACAGAAAGATAAAAAGAATTAGGGACGGATAAAAGGAAGAGATGAGAGGCGTTGGAGGGGGAGAAACAAAGTGTAAAACCAAAGAAAATATCAAGTGCAACATACAACAAGTAATGGGGGGGGGAGATGTGATATTGCTGATGTATCTAATGCAAGTAAAGAAAAACCCTGAGACAAAAGGAAAAGTGACACTATGATAAAACATTAAGACGGAAGGAAATAATGGCAGATGGGAAGAGAAGAGAAGAAATAAGGCTGGTGAAGACAAAGCCATAACTAACCGAATATCAACTAGCTAAAGCTGCTAAATGAATATGACGGAGTAGAATGTGTAATGTTCCCCTCTGAGAAAAGTCTTTTTTAAGAAGAGTTCATGTTAAGGATCAGCTCTTCAAACCTTACTGAAGTTTGACACCCGGGTAACAAGGAACCTTTCCGCCCTCGCTCACCGCACAACTCCCAGACTCCTTGAATGCAGCGACATTTTTTCAAGTTTTTGTTCAATACCTCAAACCCACCCCCTCCTCCCTTCCCACACATTTTAGTTAGGGTTTGCGAGAGAAGTCACAGACACATTGTGACAGGCGGACAGAAACACAAGTCCCGGGCTTGAAATGTGGAGTATGAGAGCAATTCAACCAGGATTTATATTAATAATGTATTAGACATGCACGGATATGAATTGGAGTCCAGACACTGGTGGAGGGGTCCGATGACATCTGACGCTGAAATGGCGTGTGACAACAGCGGAGGAGAACAGTTTGTATGACGGCAACGATGCCATCGGGTGACGGACATGGGGACCCATTCGTGGTTTCACCAGAGAAACCACAGGACACAAGCTGCAAGGGGACGAGCTCACACAGGAACCTGCATGATAAGCGCAGCGTTTGATGATGTGATGATGTAATGAGCTGAAAGTTTCCCGTCAACACGGTAGACCACCTTTTAGAAATGCGCTCTAAAAACCGCCTAAACCGCTCTAATAGTTTCTGTCTCCATTCGTTTTGCGCAGAACTGTCTTAATGTATAATAATATGTTCACATGCCTCAAGGGGGGGTTGCGGCCTCTTTTGGAAATCCGAGCCGATTATCCAAAGTCTCTGCCAAATAAGATTGGCTGGGGCAATCTTTTCAGTCACATGACTCCTCCTGAATAAACATATTGAGATTATTTTTATATCCAGATGCATTCAAATGTGGTCGATATTAACTGAAATGAAAGTAAAAGGAAAGTTACCCAATTGAAACCAATGTGTTCACATCTTTTATTTCTCTTCTACTTGGTTTAATGGCAGATTATACACACACACACACACAGATCCCAGAGTTCCAGTGAAAAAAAAGGGGAAATCAACAGAGGAACAGAGAAAGAAATTGTTCAAAAGTGAAATCCGCCCAGAAACTGCTCGTTGACCTAGAAGGTTAAAATCTGCATGTCAGGTTTTTGGGCAGAAATTCCTCTCCTTGTTAGTTTCTGTCAATGCTTCCTACAGGGCTCAGCGTATTCCTTCAACCGCTTGAAACAGTTGAAAAAAAGTGCTCATAATCCTTCATCAGCAAGCGGCATCCTCTCATCTTCTACCTCACACAGGCAATTTAATTGACAGTTAAAACAGCACGCCGTGTTGCACTGTGCTGACTATCTAAACAGCTCGGGGATCCAATGAAATGTAAAAAAATGGGGATCCATCAAACGCGCGTGCGGCTTCTCAGGCTGCTTCTCCCTTCATGGATTGGAGAAGCTTCCTTTCTGCTGATGTCAGGTGGTGTGTTTTGGGCCACAGAGACGCGTTGTGAGAAACATGCTTCTTTTGTGTAAGAATGAGGAAACTAATAATGGATATTTTAAAAAGTTATAATTTAAATGGATATAGTTTTAAATGCTTGCAGCGATGATATATAAAAAAAATGAATCCATTCTTAATAGCCGTTTTGCACGTTTGTCTCCGTGTTCGTGCCACAGTGTGGAGTCCATACAGTTTTCTTTTTCTTTTTTTTTGGTTGCCTTCATTCTCTCTTATTTGCGATGGCCTAATAATATACATTAACACATTTGTCAATGTCGTTTTGTTGCAATTAGTGCCGCAACAGCTCCGTTTTCCCACAGGGATGATGAGAGGCTCAATCTACCTCGCAGAATTCCGCATTGTGGTATCTCAGCGGTGACTTGTCTGAGGCTAATGGTGATAAAACTGTTTAACACCCGGTCCAATTAGACTGAAATAAGGAAGTAAGGGGCCTTATCAATCTGAAAAGGCCTTTTTTTAATTTCTTTGTCAGGGACGGCAGCTGTGTTATTGTAGGCTCTGGTTTGCCGCAAAGAGTATCAGAGGTCTGTATATTTGTCAGTATCTTGTAAGAGGATCATGTCCACAGGCTTGAAATCTCCTTTATATTACTTACAACAGCTAGAATCCCAAGGGCTCTCTCTAACCGCCCCTTCACACACACACACACACATAACACTATATTCTACAGTTCTCTCCAACACCTCATTATTCCTCGTACTGCCAAGCTCTTATCTCATGAAACAAGATGAAACCGCCGCCCGGTTTAACAAAGCGGTGCACCGCCGTCCCGGCGTGCCGCGCAGCAGTGAGCTTACCTGCATGTAAACGGAGCCTTACGGGCGTAGTACAAACAACATCTCCGAGATAGAAGTGGCTGCTCCCGTGTTCAAGAGAGCCCCATGAAAACGAGAACAAAAGCAGCCCCCACCGGCCTTAAAGAGACAGTTTGGTACTGTCCCCTTTTTAAAGGGACTCCGGTCAAATTAGCAGCTAAACAGGATTCCGGATTTGGCACCTAGTGAAAATGTTCTTCTCGAGGGGGGGGGGTGGGGGGCCCTCTTCCCACAGCCTCACGGCACACTCACAAGCTCTTGGCCACACGGAGCCCCTTCAGGCAAACGCTTGGAGGACACCAGAGGCTCCCAATGCAGACCGGCCCCTCGATCAGCGGCTCATTCATTACCACCCAATTGAGCGGCTGTCCCTTACAGCAGCAGCACATTACATCGTTTTAGATGTAAACCTGATCCCATTATATGATAGCAAAGGCCAACCTGCACTTGCCCTGAAAGGAGTTCATCTTACGGGCCTTGCACTTGGGAAAGTCACTCAAAACGCCACTCAAGGAGGCTGTGAAACGGTCACATGTATTTATTTTACCAGTCACACGCCGTCTCGAGGCGTTGCTCCTGGCCGTTATTAACATTGTATTGTGATCACATTCTGTTCCTTCATCCAAAGGAGGAAAACGCTTCATCTTGTGTTTCATTTAAAGTGGAAGCTAGGGCTCAGGGCCGGGCAGTGGGCCAGCCGCCCTTTTAATGATTGGGAAAGTCCCACTCGCTGCTGCTGCTGCTGCTTGGTTGGCTAATGCATTGATTTAGGCGCACGCCATTGAAACAGACGCCTTTTACTTTGAGTTTATTTCCAATACAAAAAGAAAGAGAGAGCTTGGTCATTTGGAGAATGTTAAAAAAAAACGATGCAATTTTTCATTCTACGCATGGGAGATTTTCCAAAAGCAGCTGTTTTCGTGGCCGGTCCCGACCCTGTGAGATTGGACCATGCTCTCCAGTGTTACTGAGGCAGGGCTCTTTGCAGGGATTTGAGATTGGGGGGGGGGGGGTTCTTCAGGGCCGGCTTCGACTTCCATTAAAGAACAGCGAGTGGGGCGAACCCCCTCGAGCCCTTGCTTAAGCCCCACGCCGCACGTTTGTCAAAATGAACAAGAGAGAGAAAAAAAGTACAGGCGTTTGAAGAAAAAAAAAAAAAAAAGCAATATCCAAAAGGCTGAACGAGTAATTCTCGATCGCAACTCTTTCCCTGAACTGAGACCTTTTACTTCATCACCTCAATTATACCGCACAACCTTTGCTCTGATCTCAGGCTTTTTTTCCCAAAGCTCGCACGACATGAGCGCATGCATTCACACCAATGCCCCGCCGAGACACCGCATCGTGGGGTGGAGAATGCGTGTGTGTGTGTGTGTGTGCGTGTGGTGAGAGATTGACTTCCATCTGAAAGCCATCTCCTTAAGTCCCGTCTCTTGCCGAGACCTCTTGCCGAGAAGGTGGGGTGGAAAAGCAACTCCTGATCCCAGTGATTGATGTGCCATGTCCCTGTGTTTCTTCTCCCCCCGACCCCACAGCCCAGCCAAATCCGCCATGGTGGGCTTACAAGGAGGTGGTTCAAGGCAGCTTCGTCCCAGGTAAGCCCCTAAACGCAACGCGGCACACACACACACACACACACACGTTACCTCGCAGCGTGCTCACTCCCGAAAGTCCGGGGGCACATTGAGTTTTTCAAGATGTCATCGGCGCCACCTTGCCGTCGTGGTTGTGTTCTCATTCTGACATGGCGCCTTTCGCCCCACTTCCCACGCAGATGGTGATCTCTGCTTACCGGTTGATTGAGTGCAGCTCGCCGTTCCTTCACCAAATATTCCCACCCTGTCGTTCATCTGCGCGTCATGCCAATTATTTCCCCTGAGATTTTTGAAAAAGCCCACAGGTGGCGGTGCGTAGGAGTGTGTCTACGCCTATGAGGACAAAATGTATCGCACACAGCGGTAGAAGGGTTAGGGGGAATATGAGCAGAGGACTTTCTGCCTCTCGAAGAAATCAAGGTTAACTTTGAGGGTGACGGGAGGTAAGAAGGAAGGAGTTTGATCAATCCAAAGATTCTCCAACTTTTGTCCTGCAACGTGCCATTAACATTCAGTGGGAACCCTGCTCCACCCAGAGACTGTGGGGAAGAAAGGGACGTAGTCATTGTGACGTCACCCATTAGTTTGTGGCCTGCTGTCATGAAGCCTTGAGTACTGAGATTTTGCCTCCGCCATCTGGACCTTTTGCAACCAATAAACACAAGTTTCCAAATTTGGAATAGTGAGGAGTGCAAGCATACCCCATATATGCCTCTCGTAGTATAACCGATCCATCAATTACATTAAACCTGAAACTATAATTTACAAAATCATGCTCTATTAAAGAACTGAAACTAAAGACCGTGAATGTTTACAGTGTTTATTGCGGGAATAAAGCGAGAAGAGTCTTTTTGTTGTAGACCTCTATACAATCTGACTTCTTCTTCTTACACATGAAGTTGTCACTCGATGCTGGTCAGTAGAATAAAAGCAAGTTTCGAGACACTTAAATAATCACCTTCACTTGACACAACCGAAGTTTGCCGCCCAAATTCAGAAGCTATGCAACGAATCGCAGGGCCATCGCTTCCAATGAACTCCAGCAAGTTAAAATGAATGAAAATTAAAAATTTTGTAGGAAGGATGGAGTCACGGTTGAAGCTATTTGTTGTTCAACTGTCCCCCCTCAATTCTCAGGAAGCACGCTTCGAAAAAGTTAATTCAGCTGATGAAATAGTTTCCCCATTGACTCCCAGTTGAGTCTTTTGGGATAAACACCGCTGGGTTACTCGCAGTTCAGTCAGTGACTTCGGTCAGGTGCACATGAGAAATGGCCATTTCAGAGGGAGATTTGACTCCCTTAGAGCAGCCGCTCCACTGCAGCGAGTGTCATCTGACTTTTCCTCATTTACACCTCAGCTGTTTCCCATTAAGAAAACCCATCAGTGCTGACAGCTATAGTGGGGTTCTTAACGTAGGTCTGATCGGCAGCCGGGGTGATATTGAGGAAATTGAAAAGAAACTAATGCTGCTCCCTCGCTGGGAAAGGCACTAATATGATTGTAAAGAGTCACCCAGCCTCGGTACAGTAGTGCTGTCGGAGAACTTCTTTCAACCTGTAATGGCCCATTCTCTTCAGCGGGGGAACCGTTTGCAGCGGAGGTTAAGAACTAGTTATTTTAAGACTTTCCCACTCACAAGCGTCACTACGGGAAAATGAGCTTTTTTTTGGAATACTCCGACGTGACAATGAAATGCAGCATTACTTTCTGTCCTCTTTGCTCTCGCCTGCTGGTTGCTACACGTCCAGCAGAGCCATCGGATTCCAGTCCTGGGCCTCGCCCTTCATTGTTCATTTGTCACATACGTGATTTGCTTTATTCATGAGCTGGTTGGTCTATAACTGAGGAACACTTCTATGAGCCGTCGGAACTTTAATTAACAGCGCAACTTCAGCACCTGCTGTGTTCAGAAAGTCTCTGTGAGCCTATCATAATGTCACGGGACTGAAAATAGAATGCAGAAAGCAGAGCATCCAATTAAGCCGGCTAATAAGATGCCATTTTAATGCTCCGGTTATTCAAGGAAATGTATTGAAATATTTTCGTCTGTTCATGACATTAGCCGGCTACTAGCACTTCATAAATGTAAATGTTCAACAATAATTCTGAAAGAAAATGGAATCAGACAGGAATTAAAGCTAATCTGGGTATTTTAAAAGTAGTGCATTGCATGCGTGTTACACGTCCGACTGCACAGTGCCTCAGTAGATTTACAGGATCAGTTCTGGGAACGATCCGTCAGGATCAGTGTGAGTCAAACGAAGCATGATCTTTTCCACCCAATACACACAGAATAGGTGGAAATAGATTACGCCTCATTTGACTTTCATTCCAAATATGAGGAAAGGATTGCCTCCACATGAACGTAGGAACGTTGTCCAACAAAGCCTGTTTATGCCCCCCCCCCCCAGAAGAAAGCTGCTGGGAGCAATTAATAGCGTGATGAAGGGCAGTGTTGTTTTTGCTTTGGTTTCTCTCAGCTGAGATGCTTTGGTTTCTACTACGTGGGCACGAGGTGAGAAAAGGGCTCTGGAGGATGGGAACACTGATGCACGCGGGAGGATGGGAACAGATTAAGAGATTACATTATTCGTTTCATTTGTCTTTCATTGTTGTTGTTCAGTTACTTTTAGCAGTTCTTTCTGCTTTACAGAGAAACGATTTGGGGAATAAAGCGGGACACTTAGCGAAAATGACGGATGGAATGAGAAAATCAAAGCAAATCAAAGCAAAGCTTTGGATGCAGGCTTTCAATACCCAGCAGGGTATTTTATGTTTTCATTCCCGATTGGTACTACCAAATGTGTGTTGCGAGGCCAGTATTTTTAGTTTGGTACAAAAACAAAACCCGGTCTCTCTTTAGCTCCTTGTCAATTACAGAGATTATCGGAACAACGCGTTTCTGGCTACAAAATCAGTAAAGCCGACCTCCGCCTTTGATGAGTTTCTTTATGAACCGCCTCAGTGCGGCCTGGGCCAAACAGAACGAGTGCCTCGGGCTGTGTGCGGTTGTGATGTGCAGTGTGGGAGAAGTGGATCTGACTTGCATGGAGATGACAAGATACCAGGGAGGGCTCTTGATGCTGTAAATGTTAGAAGGGAGAAGAGGGGGGGGGGGGGGGGTTACAATTTCATGCTCTTCCGTGCCATAAAATATAATACCCAAACTCTCTCATTCTCTTAATACCACAGTCTTGTCTGGGTTATGTCCTGCATATTGCAATTTGCGGAATGTTGATCTTTATACCCCGCATCCTTTCAATAGCTCGATTAAAGGGATGTAACCGTAATGCTTCTAAACGGGAGTTGGACTCATGAGGGACGAAGGAAGAACTGGTTCCAACAGAATTTTGGGGCAAAAGAGAGAGAGAGAGTTTCCGTTATTTTTTGTCCCATTTGTTAGGTTGTTATCCCGGTTGGGTAGATGTAATGGGGCATCGTCGCAGAATTGCCTTACGCGGGGCACAGGACAGAGCTGAGGAGGAGGAGGAGGAGGAGGAGAGAGGGAGCGGGGTGAAAGCTTACAGACAGGGCGTGTGCACGGCGTTGAGCGGTGAGTGCTCACACAGACTGACACAAGGAGGCTTTCAAGGAGCTAATTGGGTATCAGTGGAATGGCTCTGTCCTTCAAACACTAGGTGGGCCCTTCAGCCACAGCCTCCCCATATGATAGAGGTCCAGCTGGCCGCACTGGACGGCCATAGTCTGGACAGCCCGCCCGATGACTTTGCTATTATAGCGATCCGTTTTCTTCCAATAGGAGACTATGCCTCCACCCTTTAAACAATGTTGGTACTGTAAATGAAATAAAATAAAATAACAAATATGCATATGAACTGGTTTCTCATATCTCCTGTGGACTCATTTAGAAAAAAATATTTTTCCACCAAGCCAGTAATGCAAACCAGTTTGGTTTGGCCAACAAAACTACTTAATTAGGTTTAGATTGAGATTGTAAAACACACAGTTTAGTCAGCTCCACCCCTCCCTATGAATTTAATGGTCTGGCCCATTGTGGGCAGCATCTGGCCTGAATCTGATACGGGTTGGACACCCGTGCTGTAGGGGAACAACAATCTGACCATTCATTCTGACGATTGGTAATGTACAACTCTCCAAAGCCAAGAAAGAGCTGAGATAGAGCTGATTTGCAAGTGATGAAGAAAACCTGTTTGTGTGGAGTGATGTCACCAACATGAGTGCATCCAATCCAATCTTATCCCTTAGATAGACCTTATCGTGCATCTCCACATCCGACGCTTTCCATTTCCAATCCCCCGTCATAGCATTTTAGTCACAGCTTGTCATCTCCCAGATTTGAGTTTAATCCAGTGTTTTCTCCTCCTTACTTGTTTGATGGACACATTTGCTTGCTGCGATCAAGAAAGTGGCTCCAGTTTTATGTTAGCTTGCTTATGAATTGTTTATGGTTTTTACCATTGGAACAGCTAATTAAACGTTTTGCCTCTGGTGCTTTTTGAAATTACAATTGAAAGCAACAGAAAGGAGAACCGCTTTTAACGTTAGACAGCACCGATGCGATGGCTTTAGGGAAACAAGGCCCATGTCTCATTGGCCAGTTCTCAATGAGCCCGCCCCCGATCAACTGATGGCGTACCCACAGGGAGATAGGAAAGGCCTCCAGTCCTCCTGAATTTATGCCTGCGGTTGTGTGGGGTGGTTATATATATATTTTTCCCCTAATATATTAGACACATTCGTGCTGAACACACCAGCTAAAATCTTCTATGAATCAATGGAAGATGCTAATTGGCAGGCAGCATGGCGGGTGCTGAGCTTTTCTCTTTGACAATTGCTAACCGAAAACAAATTAAAGGCATAGACACCACTGGTCGGGGGGGCCTTTGAGTCGCACCATTTACCCTCCAGCAAATTTATGGAAAGAAAATGGATATTCAATATTACATATGACCAGCTTGTTTTGAGTGCACCCAAGCCAGCCGCTTAACACTGGATTTTGAAATGAGATAGGGTTTTTTCTTTTCTTGTTCAGCTCAATTGTTTTTCTTATTTGTACAAATACATATTTCAATAAAAGCTTTATGTCAAAATACACAAGAGCAACGTAAAAAAAAAAATGAAAGGAATAAAAACAGTCATGAAAAATAAACGTTTACAATTCTAATACCGTTAAGTTAGTAACACCATCACCATGAGTACATTTTACTTGATAAAATAGAACTACTCGTCTTTTATTTTCCCCTATACAATGTCTCATAAAATAAAAAGGTTATCATTGGTGGATCCTATAAAAAGTGTATAAAATTGGTAAAACATTGGTAAATTCTAAATGAAACATTCCTAAAAAATATAAATATATATTGCCGTTGGACATATATTCTTTGCTCCACCCTTTTGTGGGACTTGCCTGCGTTAAGGCACCGTCTCCTGCAATGAAAAATGCATTTAAAACTTCAAAAAATGCAATCATTGACATCGGCTGAAAATCACCGGAACCGCAGCTACCCAAAAACTTGCATCACTCAAACAGCGGCAACACAATGGAATCCAGTCCATCGCATGGCGGAAGAAAGTAGGAGAGAGGAAAAAGGGGCAAAATATATATAATATTCATCCCCCAAAAAAAAGCAGGCAGTGAAATTCTTCCATTCACTCAGTCTGTTGTTGCACCTGCCACCTCCTGTTGTCATGTTACAAGAGCTCCAGTATCTCTTGTCACAGAACAACCGTTTCCTCTTGAACCCATTTCTCGGTGTCTCTTGCGTTGTTGCTTTTCTGCCAAACAGAAAGAAGGTTTGCTCACGCTAAGCATGCTCAGGCTCAAAGGAAGTTTGTGGCACACAAACCCTTCTCACTACAATAAGTACATTTTAGAAATACAATCATTGAACACTCATTTCTTATACAGGAGGAAAGTCTTTGAGAATGGGAATGAAACAAAATAGTAAGAAGCTAGATAAAAACTTGCAGGGACCTTTTGAAAAGAGGCCAGAATTTGGCTGTGATTAGCTATTCCTATTTTTTTTACGAGTTCTAATTTTTTACGAGTTTTAATTGCAGCAGAGATTGCACTTTATCATTGTGCAGTTAAATATGTATCAATTATTTCCCAATTTAACATGATATCTCATTCATAACATTCAGTATTTTAGTAATTTATATATATATATATATATATATATATATATATATATGCATATATATATATGTATATATATTCAGTACATACTATCATAGTATAAATATATATAGATAATATAATAATATAATAATAATAACAATAATAACAATATTATTATTATTATATATATTTATATATATATAAATAATGGCTCAAAGTGGGGCAAGGCCCCATGGCCCTCTATGGGACAGCCGCCACTGCTTGACACTATTTAGGGCATTTACATTTTTAGGCAATTTTAGATGTTTTTTTTGGAACCCCTCCCCACACACACACCAACATACACTCCACTTGGCACCATCAACTCGTCCACATAAACACTTGCAAAAAAAAAACACACTTGTGTACACACAGTGACAGCTGCGGGTATTAAGTGACAGTGTGATGGATGGGGTTCAGACGGGATGGACCTGTATTTACCCTCCACTGACTGACAGCAGGCGGACGAGAGAAGGGAACAGACATCTAACTGGGGGAGAGGAGGAAAACGGGACACTTTATAGAATGAAGTGGGAGAAGAAAATAAGCCGAAGACACGAGTGGAGGGGAGAGTAAAGACATCAGCAAAATGAGTGAGAAAGTGTAGGACAAAATCAAAGAATGAGTTGCAAGCAAATACTGTGTGTGAAGGAGGACTGAGAGGAGAAGGAAGACATGTTTGGAGGGAGTCACCATTGCAACAAGATGGACGGAATGGCTGCAGAGTTTGAGAAGAGAAAAGAGAAGATGAGGGAAAGAAGCTGAGCGCACAGGGGAGATGGTTGACGTCAGAGGAGGCTATAAGAGAAGGCAGAGGCCATCAAAGCAGAAGCAGCCGAGTGGAGGTTAAGGGAAAGAGAGTGGCGGAATAAATAGAGTTGAGGCATGGTGGGTTTTTCCTAACGAGCCACACACAGAGACAAATTGAAGAAAAAAAGAAAATTGTGCTTCGCAGCAAACCCTGCAGTGAAGTCAGCAGACCTCCTTTAGAAATCCTCAAACACCACCGGCTGTCAATCACCCAGCCAGCGCCAACGCCACTAGCCTCCACAGCACACGCACGCGCGGAGGACGTCATTTTTTCACACGCTCCTGACTGATAGCAGGCGCTTTGCCGGTCCGCTGCGTTGCTTCCGCGGTGGCACTGCGGCAAATTTGCTACATCTTTTGGTTTTTCAAGCTAGCTGAGCTAGCCAGCATCCGGTGTGTGCTGTTTTTACGTCTACGTCACGTCTGTGATGATGCCGAAGTCTGTCCCGAAGCTGGCGGTTTACAAAAACGTACTGAACGTGGCATAATGTGGAATATTTACTGAAAGGAAGAGCGACCTTGTTCACTCACAAACCACTGCAATGGCTCTTTGTGAAACAGGAACATAGATAGAATGACATCAAATGTTAAAATCTGGTTTTAGTTTTTCTATCCTCATCTCCTTCTCGGTCAGTTTCTCAATGTACTATTTTTACCTTAGTCAGTTTCCTTTTTTAGCTTAATAGCTTTTAAAGATTGTCTTATCAAGTTGAATTCATGGTGACCAAACCTCTCAACATAAAAAAAACTCTAACCAAATACAGGAATTGTCCTCTCTGTTTGTTTGTGGGTGTGTATTCTTGCTGTAGTGAATTGTGCCCTGAGGGACACCGTTTTCTATGGGAGTAACACCCAGCTGGTACTTCCTTTTCCATGATTAAGTCACTTTGATTGGCATCTCATAATGGTCAGTGTTGAGTGTATGCTTTAGGGCGGGGCTACCTTGTGATTAATAGGTCGCTCCCATTACCCGCTCCGATTATCCATTGCTCTCAAAAGGCTTAGATGGCGACTGTAACCCCCCCCAAAACTCCAGACTTCAGCCATCCAAAGGGGGGGGACATCATGCGACTATTTTCATGGTCGTAGTGAGATAAAGAATGTATATATATATCTTTGATTATGAAGACTTTCATCACCCGCTTGAAAAAGTTGGGCTGAAAGTAGACAACCAAATAGACACGGGGGAGTCGACTATGTCATTAGATGGAAGTAATTCATGTTCCAAATATTCATAACCTTTACTTATGATCCCTTTTCTTGTTCCCGTTAGCATTTGTCTGTCCAACTGCGATTCAGCATTCAGTGGAAAGCAGCCGTGTGACTCAGAGCGGTGCAATATTTCTCTCAAAGACAACATCAGGGGAGGTGAGGAGGGATATGCTGATGGCCTGCTTTCTATCTCGCCGCGGGCATCTTTGCCTAATAGCATTTCCTTGTTTTGATACCTTCACTATGTGCGGAGAGGATTACAAATTGCGATAGAAGTCACATAAATATGTCGCCGCCCGAGCCCGACGCAGGACAAAGGAGATTACCGAGGAAAATACACGATTAGATCTGGTTCGCCTCGTCCGCCCGTTCTCCCCTTCATCTTTACAGGATATATGCTCCCCTGTCCGCCGCTGTGCTTGTGCGTTTAAGCTCCCAGCGTGGCATCTTGGAGAATTATTGCACAGTGTGTGTGTGCAGAGCAGCTGGGTACCTGCAGTGCAGGAAGTTGCTGATGCCTGCGCTCCTTCCATTTACATTGCCGTAGCTGACGGCGTCTACTCTGTGCATACACCTGCCGGATGGGGGAAGAGGTGCACACATTGCTCACGGGTGCCCAAAGGTGATTTGTGATTCACCTCAGCTCCTTAATACATCAGTTTTTTTTTTTAGTCACTTAAAAAACCAACCACGTGAAATACACGTTACGTCTCACTGTTGATAAAACCTCTGCCACTGAAGAGGAATGCACAAGCTGGGCACTGCATGGCGGGCCCTGAGAGATGCAAAGATCCTACGTTCCCCATTCCGCTGACGGAGGCAGAACAGCGTAGTGAGTCTGGGGCGGCTGGCGGAGGTGTCTGAAGACTTTTTACAGAGTGCTCCTGCAGACACCGGCGGCTTTAAACGCAGACGGATCAATGGTAGTCAAAACGCTCTGGGAGGTCAGTAAATAGCAGCTTTAGTGTCTCTGGAAGTTTCCTGACAACACAACGAGGGGTAATTGCGATGAGGAGCAGGAGGAGAAAAAAACAGGTCGGAGATCAATTACCCACTTCAACGGTTATGAGCCAATGTTCTGAAAAATCTGCATGTATGCTTTTCCAACCGCTCATTGATGTTACGTTGTAAAAAAAGTCGTTATGTGTTTAAATTGAAGGGAGGTACTTTACAACGTATTCAGGAATAATCCAAGTGTTTGTTTTAAAGTGTTTTTAACATCAATAGATATTAGAGATGAATTAGGAGCTTTTACCGCTAGCCCTAGGCAGTTTTTAATAGATCATTTAAACAAATAATACAGTTTTGTTTTAATCCATGAAATACAAATGTGTTTTTTTGAAGAGAAAAAACGCCTCATTAAAGCAAATTTAAAGCACAAGATTTCGATTTTTTTAACTAACAGATCAGTTGAAATATAAAAATGAAAAAACTCTGGAGCCTTGTATACCAGCTGCTGTAATCAAATGACAAAGGGATGTGTATCTGCTTATATGGATCATCAATGATCTGCAATTAGTATCAGCACTAAAACAAACGTGATTGGGGATCTCTAACAGTTAGATTTGCTCGCTTATTTCTTTTCAGCTGATCCAATCCATGACTCGGATCGTGTGATCGTATCACCTTGAGTTTTATGATCATTTGCAAAACTACTTGTCTAGTTTTGGAGATACCAGCTGCAGCAATATCTGCATTTTCTCCATTACAAAGAGACTAGATTGCAGATCTAGATCTGTCAACCTATATTGATAGCTAGTACTACAACCGTAGTGCTCTCCCTATTTAAAGTGAAATGAATGTGCTTTATACATGATGCATATAAACTCAAATGTGTCTTTTGCTATCATCAAAATGTACCTCTGCTGCAATTTTAACCATGCAATATATGTTTGAATTGAAACAAAACAAATCCTGGTGAGGCAACAGAAAGACTTTATATAAATTAGGTATGATGGTTAAATAGTTTAGTTGTACAAGCTCTGAAACTTGTCCCTCTTCAACCATATATTTACCAAGGCTGACAGAAAATGAATGAGCACATTTGAATCTGTAACGAGCAGGTTAAACACTGCATCATATGGTTGTACCCACACACGGAAGCATGAAGAGGCTTCCTGCATCACTCGGCTCCAAAAGGCCCATCCAAGCAGCAAGAGGTGACCTAAACACCTGGACTAGTGGGAGCTATGCCGGTGATCTGTTGGACCTGTGGGCTGGCAGTAAGTCCACTGACACCCACTCAAAACAACAACCTTTTAAACACATTGCCATGGTGTCATATGAGGCCAACTCATGGATATGTAGGAAGCTAACAAACAATCTTTGTGATACTCATTCTGCCAACTTCCCCATGGTGTCCATCCCATGCAGAATGATTATATGGTGCATAAAACATGGTCATAAAATAAGTATTATTAATATTCAATTATATTTCTTCCCTTTTGAAGCATCACGGTCTAACTAATTCTCGGTATAAAAAAATGCTTTAGCGATTGGAAAAAGAGTAAGAGACATAGGAACCGAAAGTACATGAATGCTAAGTCAAAGAGTCATTTTCTCACAAATTGTTTTTGTGTCATTGGCGGGTGCTAAGAAGTGGCTAAATGAGATGACTACCCAAGAACTTTATAACGCAATCTAGCTCACAGTTAGTAATCAGCTGGCAGCTGGCATTAACTTCGACAGTGAAAAGTTGAAACAAACTAGAAAATATCATAAACTAAAGCCAATTCTCTTCACTTATCCAATGGAAAAACCATGACTTGATCCTACAAAAATATGTTATACCTGCAGCACTCTATTGCTTTCATAATTATATCTACAACTCCATTTTTCCTGTTTGCTGGTTCTCTTGGACCCACAAAGCCACCCGTTCCTCATTCTCACACGTTATTTAACTAACACATTGAGCTAACAGCCCTGTAAATGAGATTTGCTCTTCACCCGAGGTCAAATTCTCCCAGGTTTGAGTCCCATTTTCTTTTCCGACCGACTTTCATTCGGGTCCCGGCTTGCTGCCCTATGCCCGACATTGAGGCGCAGATAACCCAATTTAAATACATGAGCTGCTTAGGGTTGGGCCTGGAATGGAGTCTCCATTAAGTTGGGTAATACAGCGCGACGCTGTTTAAACAAAGCTCCTCAGCGGGACTCGGCAGCGGTTCTACCCCAGCGCCTGTAGATTCCTCACCGGACTGGTCTATGATGAGGAACGAGCACCAAATCCGCTCCACAGATAGGAGCAAGGAGACAAAGAGGAACTGGCCAGTTGTAACTCACAGTGTGAGATAATGACATAACTATTAATTTGCCCTTATCTTTGGCTTTCCTTTCATCACTCGTGCCCCTCTGTGCTTTTTTTCAATTTCTGTTTCGTACATGGAATGACATTCGTTCAGTCTCCTTGTGCCGGCAGTCGGATGGTGATGAAAGAGGTGCGATGAAGGACTGATGAGGTGTGTACGGTTTGCAGCTTATGTAGTGTGGCAGCCTTTTTACTTAATCTGCACTTTGAAATAACCTTCTCCCCCCCCCTCTCCCGCTCTGTCTGATTGAGGAGTTGCATCAACTGCACGAGACACAGAAACAAATTCAACCTTGGGAATCATTTTGCAGTCAGGAACATTTCCTGAGGTCCGTCCACTCCCAATTCTGCCAAATTAGCACCCCGCTAACGAACATTTCACGAGGTTGATTTCAGTGTTTTCTCTCAAGGGTCATAAAAACAGGGCCCACTCTTTATTTGTATCCCAAAAACTTGTTGATTCGCGGGTTTCTTAAAATAACACATTTATAAGACTTCGACTTGAACAGATTTAATAGTGTTTTTCATGCATGGCAAGACGGATTACTCTTTAGAGCTTTACTGCAGCCTTCACTGCAAAGTTTCCGCACCATCTTTCATATGCTTTCCTCTCTATTAAACTTCTAAAGTCAGCAAGCCATCTGCATAGCAATGAGGAGGCGAA
Organism: Pungitius pungitius; assembly: GCF_949316345.1. Classification (NCBI taxonomy): domain Eukaryota; kingdom Metazoa; phylum Chordata; class Actinopteri; order Perciformes; family Gasterosteidae; genus Pungitius; species Pungitius pungitius. The sequence goes on from NC_084920.1 coordinate 10,646,950, forward strand.
TCGATGGCAATGTGAGGCAGCTGGAATTATGATATTATCTACAAGCGGGCAATTGTACCGATCCAAATCAATCAATCATGAAGCGGCTTCCACAGGAAATGACTCAATTACTGCACCTGTCAAACTCAGTTTGGTCAAACAGAGGAACTAGTCGCTTTCTAAAGTGTCAAACGGGGTCTTGGATTATAAAGCCTTGTGTTCAGACGGTAGCTTCCATTCTCAGTAAGGGATAATGACATGAAATAATCCAACAAAAGAAAAGTCCTAATACCATATGATGGAGATGTTTCAAACTTTCTGATTATTAAAGGGTTTCTTCACCCACATTACAAACAAAAACCAGGGGGGGGGTTTCAAGTAAGGGAACCCTCAGGCTCACTCCTCCATTTCAAAGTCTGCAGTAATACTGAGCCACCTCCCTCGCTCACAGGCCCTCCTTTCCAAACCTAGCCTCACCTAACTTTTACCTGGTCTCCTGGTTTATAGCAATATAGACCATAAAGCTGGATGTACCTTAGGGCGGTGCTACCTTATGATTGACAGGTAAGTACCAGTGTATGGCAAATCTACTTCACCCCTCCACAGTCCAAACGAGGTCACTTTTTGTTCATTGGTTGTAAAAAAGCAGGATAACGATGGGCAAAGTCAAAGATGGCGACCAATCCAAGATGATGACGACTAAAACGAGTGTCTTCCACACATGGATTGTGTATTGTAAGATTTAGATGAAAAGATTGAAGTTGGGTGGAGAAGTAGGGTCATTTTCTTATGTTAAATGAGACTTCTTTTATAGTCACAGGAGTTGCAGAGAATAGTTCATTTGCTTCAAAACTGCAGTCCCGAAAAACAAATCGGTTACTCCTACGTCCACCTCTTTATACAGAGTCTGTGTGGTAAATGTGGGCATAAAAAGATTTCATTACCGGTCCTCGATTTTTTGTTTCCATGTCTCTTTTACCAATAAACATCCCTCCAACAAGGAAATAGTCCATAGTTGCAATGAAAAGTGTAAGAGGTCAGTGGATTGCTTTGAGTAACAGAGACATGAAAACCAAAAACCTTTTACTTCAATTTGTGTTGGTGTGTGGTGAGATACCTCTAAACCCTGGGACAATCCCAGCTGTCTCTCCCGAAACTGTTTTTTTTCATTAACCACGCCGTCAATGTGTTCAGAAATCTTAGTTTTGGCATTGATTTAGAATTTTTTTGTTGCTAACCATCGCTAACAATGAAATATAAACACCCCATCGGGTCTGCAAGATGCAAATCCACTGATCTGCCCAGCTGATGGGGTGGGGTTGGGGGGGTAGTGGCGGGGGAGTGGGAGACAAATGGACGCAGTGTGCAAAACAGATCACAGATCACTCAGTGGGTAAGAAGGATGGATGATTAGAACTGAGGCGGATTGAGAGGCGACAGCTGCCCTCTCTATTCTGGAGAGAGACGTTAACCGGCTTTTTAAAAGACAGAATCCTCATAAAGCATCCTGTCCGGACTCCGTCTCGCCCCACACCCTGAAGCGTTGTGCTGACCAGCTGTCTCCAGTGTTCACTGCCATCTTCAACACCTCCCTGGAGACATGCAATGTTCCAGCCTGCTTCAAGGCCTCCACCATCATCCCTGTTCCCAAGAAGCCCAGGATCACAGGACTGAAGGACTAAGGTCCCGTCGCACTGACCTCTGTAGTCATGAAGTCTTTTAAACGGCTAGTCCTGTCCCACCCGAAGACCCTCACCAACCCCCTCCTGGACCCCCTGCAGTTCGCCTACGGAGTCAACAGGTCTGTAGACGATGCTGTCAACATGGCCCTACACTTCGTCCTCCAGCATCTGGACTCCCCAGGAACCTACACCAGGATCCTCCACTCTTTACTCTCTTCATGTACATACACTTTGTCACTTTCACTTGTCACTTTCTGTTAGCTGGTGCACTTTCTTTTTTATTGAAATTTTTTAACTTAACTAACCGATAGCTTTAGATTACTAACCCATAGCATATATTTCATTATATTTTATTATAGTTTATCTTATTCCCGCACTACATTGTCTGTCGTACCGTATGCCGTCATGCACCAACCGCCAAGTCAAATTCAATGTATGTCTGACATATTATGGCAATAAACGATTCCTGGTTCCCGATTCTATAAAAAAACAGGTGCGCCTCTCTGCTATCGGCTTTGAGTTCTGTCCGTTTGACGCAACAACTTGTCACTGTCGCGCTACCACGCACGCCGCATAAACAACTTCCTTTCACCGAATTCATCACATAGTGTCTAAAGCATCCACTTAGTCACACAGTTAATATCAGCAGCAATATCAGGGAAAATGACATTAAAGCACAACCTGTTTCCCGCCGGTGTATGGAGCATTAAAAGATTAAGGGTGCCGTTATTAAAGACCTGCGGTTGTAGTTCATCGTGTCTCGTCATAAATACATATGATTCACATAATCCCCTGCTCTGCCGCGACTGTCTACCAACATCTGTCGGCTGACGAGTCACTTCAGCGCGTTGAGCCCTCGAGGACACAAGTCGCTGTCGGCTGAAGGGTTAAGAATGTCCAATGCTATTTAGGAGCTCGCATTTTGCAGATGGAGGTTCTTCCCCGGAGTTCCTGTCAAATTCGGGCTCCTGCATCAGCGTTGGGGTGTCAGAAAAAGAATCGTCACGTCCTCTTTTGCTCAGAGATGAAAAATGTAATTAACGCTGCTGGCTCAAGGGGATTTTGACGCCCGTGTGGATGTGAATGTATCCCATAAACGCTGTGCACAATCACACATATGTGCATTTCACACCAGGACATATGGAGGAGGAGGGCAGACATGAAGCAATCGTGTCGTTTGCGAGTGACGCCATCGGCGAGGCCTCCCCTCGCTTCGCATCCTTCCTGCATCTGTCGAGCGTGGCGTGCACAGGGTTCCCACGCCGGAATGCTTGGCACTTTCTGCCTGTTCGTTAAGTCGCTGTTTCCCTTTGTTTCCCTTTGTTTCCCTTTTGTTAGTTGTACATCCAGCATGTCACAGTCTTGTTTGTCTTGCTGGGATACACCCTCAGTTTTCTCACCCAGTCATACATTAGTCCTTCTGCTTCTGTGTCTTTTGCTGTCTTTTTTAATTGCTGTATCCGGCAGCAGGTTCCAAAAATATCTAAAGTGCTGTGCTTGTCCCACCGTCATTTATTTTTTGAAATATTTATTCCTGCCCAGTATCGCAGGGATACAGGACTGTCCTATTAAAATATCACGCCCCAACTCGTCAAATTCCATTATTTGGTAGAAGGCCCTTTAAAATGATGCTTCCGGCTTTGGCACGTACGGTCATATACAAATGACTTTTGGTTAAAACTGTGCCGGCTTTTTTCACACACTGATTAGCAACCAAGTCACCATTGAATTGGTTTCGCACAGGGACACGAACAGAGGTCTGCCGAGTGGAAGTCCGTGTTGGTTTGACCCAACTGACACTCCACCGACGTCTCCCTCCATAAGCCAGGTTGAAGCTTTGTATACCCTTCATGACGTCTTATAGTCCGCTGCTTCTCATCCTGACGACTCGGTGCAAAACCCTCGACCAAGCTTTTGTATTTTAAAAATTGGAGGTGAGAACATGTTGGCTTTTCCCCAATATTTCCCAAACATTCAGTGTCATCCAATATAACCATATTAGTTTAAAATTCCTAATAGCATCATAGCTATCTCACTCAAACAAAGAAATACAATTTAGTCTGATTAAAGTGTGATCATTTGGTGGCTGACAATGCTCATAAAACTGCTTGAACCATAATGTCATCATCCAACAAGATACAAAGATGGAGGTGCCACGGGACAACCTCGGATAAGCGGTCGAAGACGAGATGAGAGATAAGATGACACGACACTGATTGCGTGAAGTAGTGTTGTTGTAATCTGATCAGAATGTCGGACAGGAATCCATAGGTTAACAGCTTTTCATCAACAAGCAAATCAATAATAATTGATCAGTGACACCATTAATATACTCTCTGCACTGGCCATGCCGAGCGCCACTTTTACTAAAACTGAAAATACCAGGCCTTCAAATGGACGTAGCCCCAACAATCTGGGCAGCAGCTCTAAGCTCTGGCTGAAGAGAACTGACCCCAGACGGAGTTGGACTGGAGGCATTCCAGGGGGATCAATTTAGGGCAATGCTGGAAATCAGAGGCGTCTCATTTAATCAATTCAATCTGGGCCAGCAACACGCCCGGGAGGATGGGGTGAAGAAGACAGCGGGAGAGAGTGAGGCCAAATAATCAACAGAGATGACGGCCCCTATAGTATTTTCTTGAAGTTGTGCCCCACCCAAAACACTGATCCCTTGTTTCTGCCTCTGGTAAAGCGGCTAAAGTTATGATATATTAGCCCATTAAGATTCTCAAATGGCACACAGCCGCTTGCAGGTCTCTCCGCTGCTCCGTCGGCTTTTAATCAGGAATATGCGCAGTTCTGACCCGGTCCAATCAGATAAAGCGCCGCCAATTTCAATTAGGCAGCCAGAGGAAAGAACAATATCAGGTGCAAGAAATAGCATCGCTCTGCTTATGTGAGTGGGTGAGGTTGCACGTCTATTTATGAATGTTAACACATGTAGCAAGAAGTGATCCCAATGTTATGTGCATATGCAAGTGAGTGTGAGTGTGTGTGTGTGTGTGTGTGTGTGTGTGTGTGTGTGTGTGAGACCGAGTGTTTGGTTTCTTCAAAGAAATGATGAATCACCTCAGATCCTCACCAATTTTCCTCCTCCGCCCTTTTTCCACTTGAAGAGATGTTTCTTCCGCAATGCACAGGGTAGTAGATGTAAATATGAATGTGTAAAAATATGCAATGTTTTAAAAATAGCAGATGATCCTAGTGAAGAAAAAATAAATCATAGAAAGAAGGTGCCTAGATTATTGAACCAAATGTCTGAGTGATTCAAAAAATAAAAACTAGTGCTTGTCAGTGGTAAAAAAAACAAAAATGTACTTCATTGCGGGATTATCTCCAATTAATCATCATCATAATTATTCAAAAAATGTAATTAAAAATCTGTTTATTGGGCACTTTTATTGGAAAATATTTTTAACAGCACTATTCCCTTTGCATAGTTGCAGTTGAAATATTTCTTGTAAATCTCAATTTAAACATTTATGTAATCGAATCAAATATAAAACGAGCGGCATGATTGTTTCCTCCTTCTTACTAGTTTGTTAGACTCCACGATCATCATATGATAATTGGAAAGTTAACATTCATGAAATCTGTTTTTTCTGAACAGGTACGAACATAAAACATCTATCTACCTATCAATTATGTATTTATCCATCAATAATCTATGTTTAGTAGAAGGTGTCCCTGTTAGAGAGAGGTGAAGTGGTCCAGTACAAAGTGCACAGCTGGGATTTACTGTGCAGCGACTTTTTAGTCTGGGAAGTCCAAGTTTTTACTGAATTTCGCAGTGATGCAGGTTACAAATGTCGGGAAGAGGGTCATATTTGGTTAACAGCAAGTGTAACTAATTTATCATCTGTTATCAACAGCAACAGAATTTATTAATAATCACTACGATAATTTGCAAAATAAATGAGTGATGGGGCACCACTAGCTAAGAGCTAATAACCAATACTATAAAAAGTCTGAAATTCTTAGTATTCTAAGTATAATAGTTTTATTAGCTCACAGAATATAATAAAAACCTATTTTGGAGACTGTAGCATAGCAGGTACTACATGCCTGCGGAGTACATGTGTTGAAGTACAAATGAAACCGTGGCGACCAGCCCTATAATGGGATGCCCTATGTCAGATCCTCCTCAATGAAAGGCAGTGGCGGCTGGTGGATTCCTTTGTTTTGGTAGGGCCAGCCAATCAGTTTCAGTAAACATCCCAGTATGATTCAGTGCAAAAAAGGGTGTCAAGCACACATCATTACTTTGCAGTTAAACATTTTAACATAATATTATTCAGTATATCAATGAATATATATATATACAGTATATAACCAATATTAATATCATATAATAAATAAAATAAAGGATAAATATATTCAAATAAAATCTATTAGAATAGAATGTATATGAATATATTGAGACGCACCTATGAATCTAGTTCATTGGGGAAACACCAAATCAGTGTGTTGAGGAAAGACCAACTCAGATGCCCCACAAAACATGAACGCCCCACACAATGAATCATTTTTCCTCTAGCTTCTCCGGGCAAAGTTCTTCTCTCTTACCGAGTTCGGGTCTTCATGGAAGGCCACTGCCGGTGGTCGCTTGTTATGATGTTAAGCAGCGCTCTGAGACTCGTCCTGAAGAGAGCGCAGCGTAGGGCAAGCCCAAATCTCAATGTATTTTAGGACGCTAAAATTATAACGTCTCTCATTAACTTGATCAGTGATTGGCTCACTGCTTCTTAGACCCGCCGCTTTGGGACACGGCCCGAACCCAGCTCAGCCAAGCGGAGAGGACGTGCAGGAAAAGCATATATTTTGCGCAGATATCTTAATATAGATATTATATTAATATTTCCAGGTATATAATTCATGTTTGAAAAGCACATGGTGGGGCCATGCCCCATTGCCCCTAATGGACCAGCCACCACTGCTGAAAGGAATAGAAACCCCAAAGCACGGGCTAAAGAAGCGTCTGCTTCATCAGCGATAGCAGGAATAGTCAGCTGACGGAAGAGCCTGTCCAAAAAACAAAATAACTGTGTTCCCATTCCCACGCTTGTTGGTACTATGCATTTAGCACACAGTAAAGACTATTCTAAAGGAGCCAGACACCGCTGATCGATCAGGAAGCCAGACCGCTCAAGTCACAAATCATTCATCATCTCATTAGACGTTCCCAATCTATACTCGTCTTTATTCATGTTGCGTCTGACTTGAACAAAGCGTGTTTGTGTTTGTGTATGTCTTCATGCATGTTGGATGCATGTGTTTATATTCATTTTCTCTTTAGTATACCATTTGGGAGGTCCCATTGGGAGGTATTTTTTTGTAATGGTCTTGCAGAGTTATTTGGAGTAAATATCGTTATCTTTCAGGCAGTTCTTTAGAGATGTCACATCATCATTTGGGCCAACATCTACTCGTTACATGGTTTAGCTCAATCAAACTCACACAACAGTTGTTTCAAGTAGGGCTGTCAAATGATTAAAAATTTTAATCAAATTAATCAGAATTTTCAGTGGATTAATCATGATTAATCACCTGAATCCTAACAATTTTTTCTTTCTGAAATGCATAATAAAGATAAATAACAGGACACAGATACATAATTATCATTATTATTATCATAATTATTATTTTTTACATAAATACATGTTATTGATATTTGATTTTTTAATTCATTCCAGAAAATAATCAAATCAATGTTATTTGATAAGTTAGACTGATTTCCCTGCATGGCTCTAGAAGGGTCTCGAACCTCTGCAGTTTATCACACTCTGCTGTGAGTTTGTGCTCCTGCGGGCTGCGATGACCAGACATGACCAGACATGTCAACCCTCCCGATGTTTCAAAGCCCCTCCCGAAAATCTCCCGGACCGACCTTTCTCCCGATTTCCACCCGAACAACAATATTGCTGCACCACCCGTCACTGGGCGCGCCGTTTCAGACCGAACAATAATAAAGGTTACACCTTGAAGTCGAGCGCGGCGATTAGAACGACTGGCGCTGCAAAGAAATCCGCCAGCACCCCCCATTTTCAGTGTGAAATATTCCCATACCTGGGAGGAATTAGATCGCATTGGCTTCTCTTCCTTCGCATGTTTCAGAACAGTATTACGGGTCTCTCCGATGGTCTTTCCTCTATCTCAGCGCTGCTCTTTATTTATTTTTCTTAGCAAAGCTCTGCTGGGCGGAGCTTTTCTTCTCTGTTCCGCTGCGCGAGAACCGGGGGGAGGGGGAGGGGGGGGGGGGGGGGGGGGGTTAGGGTCTCTGGCGCAAACGACTTGCTGAACCTGACGGCCTGACGTATGCCTGCAGGTGGCAGTAATGTGTTGTAAAGGATGAAGTGCATTCCCTAGAAGAAGAGGTTCTTTCCGGACCTGAATAATTTGTCACACTGCGCATGCGTGAAATGCGTCAAAAAAATTGACGTAATTAACAACAAACAGCTAATTAACGCCGTTAACGCGCTATTTTTGACAGCCCTAGTTTCAAGACAAAAAAAAATCAGATGCAAGTTTTTAAAAGCACATGGTACAAAAGCCCTGGTTACCTACAACTTGGTAACCAGGGCTTTTGGCCCTTTTTTTATCATGTCGTTCATAACGGCACTGCTCTGTCGCGTCACTTTGCTCTAAAATACAATCCGTTATGGCGTTTAAAAGTGCAGCCAAACAGTGCGCTCCAAGCACTACACATCTGGTAGTAAGATAAATGTCACCATATCATGCTGCGGATCATGTTTTACGGCGCCAAACCAACCAACCGTATATATATTAACACAACCTTTTAAAAATGGGCTGAATCAATGAGGAAAAATCTAAATAAAAGGATTACGGTTGAGGGCAAAAGGGGTTAGTGGCAGGCCTTGGAATGATATTGACCAATTAATCCAGTTCTTTCTGCTAGTACCGTCACTTTATCCGCCTTTCGTACACTCTTCATTTTCCAGTTTGTAGTTTTGTTCGAATCTCTTACATATCCTTCTCTCTGCCGACTCAACTACCCACACATGGATCATTCATGTTGATCCAATGCTATTTAACAAGATCTTGAGATTGATGTATTTGCAGATAATTTGCATGCAGTTCTTTTGCTCTCATGTCTGAGCCGCATGAGCCTGGGAAATTTCTGAGGTGCCAGATGGCAATAACTCAGCCTCATCTCCCAGTAATTGGTAAAAATGCAAAAGGAAGGCAATCAACCCTGGTATGGGAAAACCTTGACAAGGATTGTTTGCACAATTTTCACCGCATTAAGTATTGGCTGATATGAAGAGAAAAACAACCAAAGGCGTAAAACAATAACATTTTGAAACCAAAGGCACAGTTTATTCTGATTAACGGTAAGCCCTCTAATGTATCCCACTTATCTCACCTGAAACTTACGCAGAATGATGTTTATTTAGTATGTTCCCATACAAGATAGTAAAGCAGGGTATGCTTTAGGGACGGAAACCTTGGGATTGAAAGATTGCTTCTTAAATTTCGGACGGTCACTTTCAAAATGTGGTTTCAGAAAAATTGTAACATTTTGCACGTGTGAAGAACTGCGTCGTTTAAGCATTCGGTTTGACTTAGCTCCACCCACTCCTGTCATGTTCGCTTTCAAAAAGCGATGGCAAAGATGGCAATGACCAAAATACCAACAGGGCCATTTTATACACTTCTTATGGTTCCATTTCATAGAAAAGACCAAGAGGGAATTAAAAGGAGGAGGAATTTCTCTAAAAGTAGCCTTCGTTGTTCCCTGTTTTTACACTTTTTTTCATCTTCTAAAGTCACTCCCCGAACTCATTGTAGAATTCCTCGTTAGGACGCATGTCTTCCACCTCCAGATTAATTTGTTGTTCTTTGGATTTTATCTTATTTGTCTATTCAAGCAGTGTAGCTCTTGCTGCTCAGTCTCACTTTATTCTTCAATTAGGTGCAAACAGACTACTTCTGCTGCTGCAACCACACAAACACGGTGTTTCTCTAATTTGAAGAAAAAACAACATTGGTTGTCGAGATGCAAATGGAAAGTCTAACACTTCTGGGCGATGACGACTTTCCCAATTGAACTGCTGTTTGAGTCTACTTTGAGCCTCGGGTTGGTTTGCACAACTGGCCACTGGATTTTCGCCATATCACATGAGACCAATCAGAAAAAGTGGCGCAGGTGATGCAACAGCATCCGTTCTGGATTCTTCATTGAAAGAATGTAGGCTTTCTGTAATGGAAAATACATATATTTCACTCTCTGCCCGACAGTTGGATTGACAAGTGGTTCATCCAATCACCCTTCAAGTATTCTTGGAGAAGTGGACGCTTTTCAATGGCAGCTTAAAAAGGTTTTATGCGCTTGCAGTCTGGTTTTTGTCTTACCCTGCAGACTGCACAGACTGCACGGGGCCACATCCTTACCACATCACTGTTTGAGAACCATCAAGTTGTCCAGACCTCATACATCCCCCTTGTAAACCTCGCTGCTGGGAGCATTTTTTCGCTCTCTCTAATCTTTCTTTGAAGCTACAAAATACAGAATATGGAAGAGGATTTTAAAAACAGCCACAAACAAGAATATGAATAAATACATTAAAGGAGCACTCAGAGAAAGTAACAAAGCATTTCTCATGGTGTAAAATCATCTGAGCCATGATGTAGATGGTGCTGGGGTGTTGCATCAGCAGTTTTAATTGCAAGGCTCAAGTCTACTGGAGTAAACAAAGCAGATGGAATTAGGAACATAGCAAGTGCGTTTAGCCTTCAAAAGCATTACATTTCAAACAATCACGAAAGCTCGGCAAGTGCAGTAACCGGGGCAACAGCCCGAATAAGTACAATTACAGACATCTCAAGACGCCTCTAAAACTGTTCTCTGCTGAACTTCCTTAAGGTTTTGTTGTTTCTTTTGATGACCAAAATGACACATGCAAACAAATACAAATGTAAAAATGTTATGTCTGGCACATTGTTGAGTGTTTGAGGGCAGACGTTTGAAGCCCTTTATGAACCCTTTCCATACTTTCGGAATCACCAGTGGAATCATGAAGAAAACCAAGCGAGCATATGATGCCGTGCTATGCAGCAAAGTGTTATCCCATTCGTTTTCCCACCATTTCAAGCCCGTACAGTCACACACGCAACCATGAACGAGACATTCATTGACATTCATTAGGTCACCGAGGTTTCCAGGTTGGGGGGCCCCCCTGGATACGGCCAAACTTGTGTGCAATGGGAAACCAGGTATATGTTGACCTTTGGTTTTTTACTTAAGATAGGTACCTGATGTACGAAGATCTATTAAGCTGTAACAAGTGTACCTATTTTAGTATAGTATTTGTTGGATGTATTTGACGAGTTGGCAGCGAGAATGGGCTGGAATAGAGAATTTGGATTGGCTTGCATTCGTGAAATGGTCTTTTCTGTCATCAAATAGAGCACAGCAGGGCTCTGGCATGCAACAATTCCAGTAAAACGCACTCCCTGTAGTTGTTAAAGGCCAAATACATCTATGAAAATACAACATATCACAATATGAGGACAAATCAAGTAATCGGGATTAATTACCGTATTTTCGCGACTTTAAGGCGCGCTGGATTATAAGGCGCACCATCAATGAATCGCCTAATTTAGAACTATTGTCCTATATAGGGCGCACCGGATTATAAGGCGCATAGAATAGAAGATACTGCAGTAAAACGTTGGACTGGGGTTGCGTTATGCATCCACTAGATCGGGCTGTGCTAAGTCAAACGTTATTAAGCGTTCACTCCCATGGTAACGTTGTTCAAACGTTAATGTGGATATTAACAATATCTCTGAACCTCCAACTTTCGTTCTTGATTAATGAAAACATTCTTGCCAAATGCTTTCGTGCATCTTGCACCGAGAGGCAGCGCTGGGACAGACGGTGGCGCCTCTGACCGCCAGCTCGATCCCGACATCCAACTACGAGCTTTTTAACTACAGCAGCTTTAATATACGCTGTTGGAGCTGAAATTAGCGCGGCTGCTGGCACCAGACTTTCCCTCCAATGGATCCTTGTTAACCAGTATGGATCAACCAATTGATCCATATATATGTTACTCCGGATAATAAGGCACACTGTGGTTTTTTGAGAAAAAAAAGGATTTTAAGTGCGCCTTACAGTCGCAAAAGTACGGTAACTTTTCTTGGTTTTACGGCCATGTGATCCCAAATCTCAGAGATTATAGAGTATTTCATTCAGGTTTAAATTGAGAACTTGTATGCTGCCTTCTCTGTGCTCCTGCACAGTGGCCCCTTCATTCCACCCTTTCCCCTCTACAATCTCCTTCTCACGTCCCGCGTTCTCATCCAAGGCAATAAGGTGAACGTGCTGTGACTGATGGGAGAAGGCGCGGTATAGCCCAGGCCCTTTCTACTCATACCTTTCAAGGTCATAGGGGCTCTGGGGATTACAAAAGCAATTGTACACCCATGGCCCTACATCAGGTGATAGAGCCACGTTGGTGGCTTTGCACTCCCAGACAACAATCACAACAGACCCTACTGTACTCTCTACTGTATCATAATATTAAAGATGTGTCTGTTTAATGCAAAATGTATACCAGGAGAATCCATAAAGTCCCCATCTAAAGTCAGTCGTGGACGTGTTGTGGATGGCATTCTTCCTTCTTCCAGCGTAGGTTTAGTTGGTTATCATTTTTAATAACAAAACTACTTAATTAGGCGGAGAGCAAGATTGTTGCATAAGATAAGGACGTTTGTCACTCAACTTTGGAATGTGGCGCTTATATAAGTGAAGGTAAGGTAAAGTAAAGTCGATGCAGGAAGAACAGCGGCCTCCTTGTGAAAAGTCCTGTGTACTTGGTCGACCCGGCCTTCCAACCCTCCTCCTTTCTAAACTTTCTTGCACAGCAGATGCTTTGACAGGGATAAATTCCATCCCGTTGGTTCATTGAAGCGATGCTGAGAGACGCCATATAGCAATAAAATTCTGTTTTTTGAGCTGACAGCAGTGGAGTGAATAGCCTGGTGGACCCCGAGGAAACTTGAGCTTCATGCTTCCTTCAAGCCAAACAGACCTAAACAGCTAACCTCCCGCTCAACACTTGTAGCTTGTAACTGCCAATGATTTAGTGTCGCACTCCTGGGCCTCGTTTTCTTCTTCTTTTCCCTGTTGTCTTGTTTCTCTCTCTCTCCCCAACAATCCCTCTCATCTCCCATTCATGCTAGGAGCAGTGTAGCTGCTCTCAGCAGGGTGTCCGTTTTCTGCTGCTGGAGTTTGTGGAGTGGCAGCTCAGCTTAAGGGGCAGGAGAGGAAGAGGCGATGATGAAAGGAGAGAGGGATCTAGTGCCAAGAGCAGGAGAGGAAAAAGGCAAAAGGCTTGTGTGGATAGAGGGAAGGGGAACAGCGCGTGATGCATCATGTGAAGACATTGGGAAAGGGAAGAATGGATTGGAAGGAGTGGAAGGGATGGGCTGATCAAAGGTCTTCCTGCCCCCTTCAAAGATCAACTCCTGTTTCAGACATCTCATTTAACCACGCAGACCAACGGCATCGCATTCAAGTCATGATTTACTGCGCGCCAATGTTGCCTTCCAATTTCCTTTGATGTATATTTGATTAATACAAATTCCAACATGTTTGATCAGATCTTTATCTTGAAGTTTAAGGGCATTGCGATGTGAGGGAGAGAAAAAACAGGCATGAAACCTACGTTCCTTATTTGTTATTCATACATAACAAATGTAGCTCCTCTTGCCCTATTCATATCATACTTCAAATGATTTGGCAATCAAGCCTTGAGGGAGGGGGGAGAGAGGGGAGAGGGGGGAGAGGGAGGGCAGCAGAGACAGGAGAAATATTGCTCTGCATTTCAGCTGTTCAGTAATTATTTCTCAGGCAGTGGAGAACACGGCCCGAGGCTGATGAAAGACTGGTGGATCTCAAGGGTCCTGTGAGATCCCCCGCGCTACACAAGAGGTGCTCCATTGACTAATGCATCATGGGATTTATTGCGTTCTGAGCTGGCCAGTAGCCCACTGTGAACCCTCTCGTCGACCAACATATGTTCTTTCAACAAGTGGATTTCTCTTAGATTTTGCAGAGATTTTTGGTTATTTTGGTTATTGCATACTAGTAAGCGGATATTCATGGTATGGTTACTTTTTGTTGTTTTTTCAATTCAATTTTCAGTCCACTTTTTTGGTCCAGACCACAGACTCTACCTACTGTACCTAAACCACAGACTGGTTTGTGGGCTTTGGTTCTAGGTACAACCGAAAGCTGGACAACATGTTTAGGGGATCAAAATGTTAAGATTTAACATTTTTAAATGGAAAAAAAAACTGTGTGAGCCAAAAACATTTTCAACTCACAAAGCAGAACAATGTGACTTCTTTTTACAACTAACTGGCCATTAGAAAGAATTAAAACCTCAGGGACGATTGCATTAGCTTCATTTTTCACTTGCAGAGGTTACGGCTGATACACAACTCGACTAAACAAAGTATTTAGAGCCTCATGTACTACCGCTTTTGCGGCCATTTCAGGTGTATTTGTTTCGCAACGTAAAAGCATGGCGCACTGAGGTGAAAATGCAGGAACAGAAAAGGGCAAATTGAGCCTTTCGGTGTCATGGATATGCATTCATGGGAGGGTCAAGGTGAAAGTGGGATTTTCTCATTAAGAGAAATTAATCAGCTCCTTGCTTTGGGTTTCGACAAAATGTTATAGCAATCTAAATCTCATCAAACCGCTTAGAAACAGCCCAGATTAAGCACGTAAGCAACTAATAATAACCAAATAAATAAGGCTTTTTCTTTTTTCAATATATCAACTAAGAAAAAACAAAAAGCGGTGGCATGTAATTAAAGATGTTTCTTATTTTAGAATTGTAAAAATTGTGTAGATAGTCACATAATAATACTAAATTATATTAATGAGATATGACCTCCATTTCTTTTTTATTTCACTAAATGAATATTAATGGTATCAAAAATTGGTACATGTTTCAAGCCATTGTTTTCATGGGCTTAGCAAATCTATAATGAGTTAGGCCTTGAGACACAATGTGCTTTCAGTGTGTAACTCTGAATATAAATTTACTCTACAGAGCACTTTTACTGTATTGGCCAATCTAAAAATCTGCTTGGTAATTTGGACAATTAACCATTTAAATTCTTGGTTACTTCACTCCAATGTTACCTTCATCTAGGAATGCATGCTTAGAAAGAATCCACTTGCCCCACAGGAGAACCGAACTCGCCATGTTGATCCAATCATAACATGGACTGCATAGAGCTAGTTATTATGAACCACAAAGAAAAGCATGATTGATGAAGACAGTGTTTCACTTGAGCCCCTGGTAAATATAGCTTTTCTAAACAGTTTGAAATGGTGGTTAACGACAAAAAGCAAAGCAATAAAACTGCCTGGTGTTATTGTGTCCCAAATCACCACGGCTTGGATCAGGAACTACGCCCCCTACTCGACCTCCTCAGTTGATCGTCTCATTAGTTTGTGATTTGTGTGGTTTCCGGTCAACAAGGCCATTCCCAATGCAGTTTGATTTACATGAGTTTGTCATTTTGAACATCTGCTAGCTAGCACAGCTAGCGTGGCTCGATATGTCGGATTACAATCCACCAGTTGGAGGGCGTTGACCATTGACCAATCCATTCATGGACCACAGGCCTGTTTAATACCTGCTGGATTAGTGCATACATGATCAAAATGCACCGACATACTGATGAGTGAATTCAAAATACCTTCCCTTCTGTTGCTGTTGGATTTTATTTGAGCAGAAGATAAAATGATGCCCAGAAGATAAGGGATCTGTGTAATTAGAAAGGGATCTGGAGTGGCGGGGGGGGAGGGGTGGACATGTGAGAGTGGTGTACAGTATGTAGGGATTAGTCTGGATTAAAAGCAATGGTACAGGGATCTGCTCTCTAACACTGTTCCCTCGTATGCCGCACAGGAGTGAACACAACACGACACTATTTCTACCATTTGGCCACCCGGAGGAAGCTGTCTCCTCTTTAATCTTTTTAAAAATGCCCTCTTACACTGCCAGCAGGAACATTCTCATGTTTAACTCCCGTGATGGCTGTGCCTCTCTCTTGGCTGCAGAGCTGACGAGACGGGTCACATCTACTTCCCATATGCAGCGGGGGGGCGTTGGCAGCGCCGCATGGCCCTGATGGGAAACCAGTGGGTTCTCCACTATCGGCGAGCTAAAATGACTGTTTGGCCGACTGGAGTCTGGTGGCTTGGGGCGAAAAATCCGCTTGATTAGCGTGTTGTGGCTCCATCACTGCTGATTGGCGATCGATCCGATAAATACCTCTGACTACTGCTGAGTCCCTTTTGTCTGGGAATAACCTGCCCCGCTGAAGACAAAAGACTGTTAGCGGTGTGGTTGCTGTGAAAACAAAAACTGGCCCCAAAGCACAGATTTTTTTTTTTTCTTCTCTTTTGGGTTTTTGCGGAGACGCAAGACGTGGGAAAAGACAAAAAAAAAGAATGTCTGTTTCCTTAAGCTCACTCGTCAGCTGCTTAACATGTGCAATAAGACAAGCCGCAAAGCCTGATGCGTTCTGGGTAGAGCAAATCAGATTAGGGATGTCATTGACGTGTCTGGTTGTTTTGCAGCCCCCGGGAGCACATGACACTCTGGATAATCTGCTCAAATAACTCACAATAATTAGAACCATGCAGACACACACATTACCCCTCCAACCCTGTCATTTTCTTTAAGCGTCCATGCCGAAAACAGTTGCCAACATATATGGAGCGCACGCATCCAAACGGGCAATTCTAGAATGCTCATCAGCGGCATGAGGGGCTTTGCAGCGCAGGACGAGCTGACTCAGCGGCAGTGGATTTGTTCTTCATTTTGATTACTCGTATGTGGGCACGGAACGCGAGCTCTGAGAGCCATAATCCTTTGAGATTTTTCTTTTTAGCCCTTAGTTCTTTGAAACAGATGTTTCCTTTGCAATGCAGGTGATGCTGACCCCTTTTTTTGAGGGTGGATATCTTGGCATCACACAAAGCCTTACCACCTTCTTGTAGTCATGAATTAGAGCTTCAATCAGGGCCAATTCAGTCAATAGAGCCTCGGCTGCAGCGCGCTGTGGTTTCCTGTTGCGTAACAGCGTAATCATCTCTAGAGGTGACGGGGAGGGTGACCTCAAGATCAGAGGCAGGCTTATTTCCAAGTAGGTTATTCACATGAGAGGAACTCGCCTGGGTTTGTGATGCAATAATGTGTTAGGGAAATGAAATACAATACAATGAATGCGATAGTTAAGAGGAATATTTATAGAATGAACAAAATGATGTGCATATACTGTAGCTGTATGTTGGTATGAGAGAGATGTACGGTCATGTTTTCATGCAGTGTCACACGAGGCATGGATCCTTTCTCAATATTCTGTGTGCTGTTTGGTTTACTGTTGCAACCCATAAAGTGCACGTGATGATATCAAATAAAGCTGATTCCTAAAGCATGAGTAAGATACACAGATATATGGATACACGTTTAGTTTCCAATACTTACAGCAGCTTTTTTTGCATAAAATGGTCCCTGTATTAATAAATATATAGGACAAGGTAGATTATCAATATAAGTAAGTAGTATGTTGAAATAGGGATTTATCGAGCACCGCAATATTGTATATTTCTTAACCCCCCCTATTGATTACAGCGTTTAACTTTCAGTTAGTGTTAATGTAGAAAAGGAAGGCGGACATACACGTGCCTACCAAAGAAGTGGTGCGTGCTTTGTTTCCCCCCCCTGGGTTGTTTCGCACAATACCGACCCGTTAAACACTTTAAACCAAACATGCCCGCCGTGCACAGGCCCCAAAGCCTGGTGTCATCCAGGCGCTAAGGTATTAGTCACTCAGGATTGCACTCAGGAGTCAAATCTGCACATCTGCTGCCGTCTCTTCTGCGCTCGGCATCCGGCCCAGAATTGGCCCTCGTCTTTAGAGCTGATTGGATCAATCCCCCCCCCCCCCCCCCCACGCACCTCTTTCCCTGTCATTAGATGTCCCCCTCAGCCCAGAGCGTACATGAGGCTATTAGCCCTTTACCAAGCATCTTCTGCTTCACGACACATGTTTAATCCATATGCTGAGCTGGTAACACTCAGGGCTGAATGCATCGTCCCTAACTCCCATCCACGCTACTTGCCACGAACGATTCAGGGCAAGTGTGGGTAACGCGGGGGCATAGAAGCTGGAGGGGAGGAAAGGGGGAGAAGCGGCGGGCGGGCCACATGACTTTAAATGCCATCTTCTCTCCCGTCCTTCTTGCTTTTTTTCCGTTCTCTTCCCAGCCCCTTAAAAGAGGGACGCCGCGATTGCGTTACACGGTGCGGGCCTGTTTTACTCGCTTCGAGTTGACTATGGCCACCGCATTGATGAGCAGTCTCCAGTCCACCCACCTCCACTCCCACGCAGTCTTCAGAAGAGGCTTCCGAACACATTGTGAATGACGTGACATGATATAACACTCTCCCATTTCTATTCGCATCTCTTTGTTGAGGTGCCTTTGAATAATAGGAATGCACTCAGGGCTCAGCTAAGCCTGTCTGGAGACATTACCGACAAAAAGGCTTCACCGGGAGATAAAACACAGACGCATGGCGGGGGCCAGGTGAGCACGTGCGATCAGTACCAGGTAAATTAATTGCTTGTGTATCTATTGCAGCAGCTGGGAGCCCAGCGTAGCGTGAGAAGAATGACACTCAATGTCAGAATCTTGGCAGCTTGTGTAGATTAGAAGAGGCGCACATCCTCCTCCGTCCCGAACGCTGGGGACGCTGATTCATCGGAGATGCAGCTCGGCATCTAGCATTCTACACGAGGCACTGTTTCCTTCGCCATACGTTTTGTGCACGGCCCATTTCTCGTCAACGTAACCACTTTGACACTCAATGATTTATAACCGGGTGGTCAAAGGTCACCGGGATGTTACAAAACGCATTTTGGGCCATGACACCAGAATTTTGATAGCAGTTGAGAATGTCACTCTAAAAAATATTTATAATAAGAGTTGGCATTTTGGACGAACATGGATGCAAACTGCAACACGCCCATACAATCTCGTCACCAGACATGAATGCAGTTGAGGATTGTGCTGTGCAAAGTCCCGCTCTTTCGTTGTTTCTCTTTCTCTCTCTTTATGTGCGTTTCACTGAATTGCTGTGGCAAATAAGATCAAATGCTGGCATACGGAGAATGTGTGTCATTGTGTTTGAAATGCATGTAAATCATGGCGCTGTCAGATGTTCGCTAGCTACACTGATGCGTGTGGGAGAACAGACAGTCTTTGAATGGATTGAAGCAGTATATATTCTTTGATTAAAAAAAAAAATGTTGTGAGCAAACTGATTTCTAGGTAGAGAAAAATAGATTTAGTTTTAAATAGATGTAGTTATATCATTTTTATCTTCCATGATACAAAAAAATGGAAGCGTCAAGATGATCTTCCCTGGAGACATCTCTCCTTCTCTCTTGAAAATATCCATTTTTATTGTTCCTTTGGATGTTCTCTACAAAAGAAAGCTCAAAGAATTCTCCAGCCCTTGTTGTAGCAGACAGTATTGAATCCTCTGTAGTTCCAAGGCTGCCATCCTATTGCTGTCCCACCGGCCTGTGACCTGTCTTTTGAAGAAGAATCTTGCAGAGATGGATAACAAATCACACTCTTATTAGCTGTAGGTCACGCTTACCCGCCACCCTGTAAGTGTGTGTGCGCGTGTGTGTGTGAGAGAGACTTGTCATCTCAGCGGTGGGAAAGGAGTTTTTTTTTTTTTTTTTTTATACCAGGGACAACAGTGAGCAGCCCAGGCTCTCAGCTCTAATACTCTCCATTGCTTCATTAGCAGGGACAGCGCGGCCGCGTGGGAGCGACGGAGCGAGAGGGGGGAAGAGCGGCGTTGACGCTGTCACTGGGACGCCATCACGCTCAAAATAACCCACACAGTGGCAGACGGAGTCAAAGAGGAGGCTTTATTAATAATACACTGCTCCAAAAAAATAAATAAAGAAACACTATGACATGAATTCAATTGCACGCCTCTGATAACGATGTGGTCAATTAATCCATTTCAGCAGCATGGGTGTGGATGGCATTAACAACAGGTGCACTAGAGGGGAAACAATGAGACAACCCGCAAAACAGGACACGGTTTTAAATGTGGAGGCAAGTTTCTCGTTCTGTATCTCTGTTGACTGACTTTCCACTAGCGTTGGCTTTGCCTACAGTCGTTATCACTAGTGGGAGCATGAGGCCATTTCTTAACCCGACACAAGTTGCACAGATTGTCCAACTCCTCCAGGATGGCACATCCACGCGTGCCGTTACAACGAGATGTGTCTCCCATGCACAATCTCCAGACCATGGAGGGGATTCCAGGAGACAGGCAGTTAATCTAGGAGAGCTGGAAAGGGACGTAGAAGGTCCTGTACCCATCAGCAGGACCGATCACCTGACCTACACTCGATAGAACACCTCTGGGACATTGTGTTTCAGTCCATCAGACGCCACCAGGTGGCTCCTCAGACTTCACAGGAGCTCACTGGCGCCTGTATCGGACGAGATACCATCCGTTGTCTCATTAGGAGCATAATGTACAACCACATGGGGGCCACAGAAGATATGGAGAAACATTTTGAGTTGAAATTTGGACAAGCCTGCCAAAACTTTTATTTCCTTTAAAATATGTGGCCTCCTTCTGTTCCAAAAATATGAAACTGTCCATATCACTATAGATATCCAAAACAATTGATTTTCACATTAAAATCTGATATGTCTTCAAAGTCTTCCTTTATTTTTCGGGGGCAGTGCATGCCTCCCCCTCTGAAAGTAGTCCAAGGAAAAAGAAAAATCGGCATAAGGACTCATTGTCCGCTCGGATTGAAGTCATTTTTTTTCTCAGGGACATGAAAGCGGCACAACGATTTCTATTAACGGACTTTATCATGCGCTTAGCCAAGAGATTAGCGCTGGTAATTCTCTCTCTCTCTTTTTTTTTTTGGTGTCTTCCTTTCCTTTTTCTTTTGTAATTCTGAGCTTTTGATTGAGAGGGACGGAGGTAAAAGTGGGAGATGGATTTATTGGCGTAGAACAGGTCCTTCATTCAAACCATTAAAAAAAGGGTGTTTTTTATTTATTTCTGTGTTGCCAAATGAAAATCAGCACACCTTCAGTAACAGTAGTTATACTCAACTCAGTTTTCACTGTGGTTGGACTCAAGGGCCTGTGCGGTTGCTATTGACTGGGCCTGAAGTGGTCGTCGCCGACAGCTAATCGGGGACGAGGGGGGGGGACGCCATCATTTGGACCGATACGATGAAGCAAAGATCGTAAATATGTGGAGTCACTGGGCCGTGAGCTTCTTTCTTATTAATCCAGCTTCTGTTTTCCTCCCTTTGGAGAAATGTTACGCCACCTCCCTCGAGCACCAAACTCCGCGCCACTGCGTGTTTTAATCATGTTCCTCCTTCGTCCGCACGGACGCCGGGTCCAAGTGAAGCTAGACCAGAGACTAAGGCCTGGGGGGAGAGGCAGAGAGATTTTTCCCTGCACATTCCCCTCGGGGGATTTTTGAAGCCACACGTAAGCCGGCGAACACGCTCGGAAATGCTTTCCACGTAATCTGGCGAGCCGCAATGAAATGTAATGACACGGACTGTCACAGGAGGCCCGAGTTTCCTGCTGTGATTGAAATGGAGCCACAAAGCCACGGGTGGAGAAAAAAAAAAAGAAACCAAGGGCTTGTTTCACTGCTTGCTGCTGCGTGCACTGCCAGGCCTGCGCTGCTTTAAGCCAATAACACAAAGTCCTCTCTGAGAAGAAACATTTGAGCGTTGAGTCCATTCCGGCCCCCTGGAGACGTCCGCCTGTTCTTAATTTGGACGACTTTACGGCGAAGCTATCTGCAACAAACAGGTTGTCCCCCCGGACAGGCTTTTTTACCTTCAGGTAATTATCACTGCAGTTCGTTTTTTTTTCTGATGGTACCTGTCTTTGGTCTCCAGCGGGGCCGAGTCAGTGATGCGAGACCTTCGGAGGAATGAGAGCACATTTCGTCGCAAGGTGTCTATCGGTCGGGAGGAGGGTGGCGTGCCCTCAAAGACCCGGCAGTAATTAAAACGGTGATTAACGGACACCTTCTCGGTCTGTCTGGCTAACACAGCTTAGCTGTGTTAGAACGCAAGTTCCTAATGGAGTGTGGAAAGCCCGACTGCTAGTTATTCTTTTGAAAAAATGTTTCTACCGCTGCCAGTTATAGTAATCATTGGGACGGTTTCCTCAAACTGTTGCACACATTTTCTTAACAACCACAAGCTTCACCTGAAGCAAAAAGGCCAAAAAAAATTTGCATCCGATCTTTCAGCGTGTCTTTGGGAGGTGGATGGATACGCTTTCGTATTTTCAAGTTTAATTAACTGTGCAGCCCTACTGCATCACCGTCATTTCTTACTGAGTTCACTTGAAGCGTATCAAACCAAGACATCTATCAAGGACCTTCCTCCCCCCGCTAAGACATTTCTATGCCCTATCTGTACTGGGGGGGGGACACACGCTCTCTTTGGAAAAATCCCACCTCAAGCGCACCCCATCTCTTCCTCCTCTTGTCACCACCCCTCCACACCAAACTCCGTCTTGGGGGATGTCGTATTCGAACACTCGCGCCGGCCGCCAGCTCGTATATCCGCCACCATTAACAACCAGACAGGTGGAGTTAGCTTGACTGGCATGTTTATTGTTCTGTTGACTGGCCGGCGCTAATGAGGCCTCTGCGTTGTGCTGGGCTAGCAGGATTACCCCCAGCGTTGCAGTACAAGCACAAACAAGACCTCTGTCACCGACCATTTCCCCGGGAGCACACGCTTTGAGACGGGAGGGACACGCATGCTGGACTCCTTCCGTCTTCCCATGCCCCCCCCCCCCTCCCCCCCTCTCCCACCCCGCACTCGGGAGCTAGGGAGTTGCAAATGTAAATTCTTCATGGCACGTTCAGCTGTGACGGATCCAAAGTCAGAGGTCGAGCAGAGCCGCTTTGAAGTGTAGCTGGAGAAATGAAGAGGAGGAAATTAGGATTACACAGACAATCAATCTATTATTGATTTATTTACCTGTGAAGCCTTGACACAGGAGTAGGAGTGACAGTGTACTCTAGTTTCAAAAGGGTTCATGTTTCAGTGGATTGGAAATAGCTTCTGTAATGTCAGTTGGGAAATAGCGCTTTTCTAGTCTTCCGACCTCTCGAAGTGCGTAAACATTTCATCAATCACACACATTCAAACACTGATGTACCATTTAAAGTCAACTTTTGAAATGATTAATGCACTTGAAGCAATACCAAATATATAGTTGTATATACATATAATACATATATATATACTGTATATACATACATACTAAAGGAGCATGGAAGCATGAAAGAGACTTGAAACCAGAGATTTATATTTAGAAGGTTTACTTACAACTACAGTAGTTGCTTGCTGAAAGCCATTAGACAGAAAGCAGGACACTTGAACCACACATTGCTACCTGGTTGTGACCTGTTGCCTTCTGGGAGAAAATGTTTGTAGGATTGCGTCTGTCATGAAGAAAGGCACCAGTCTCTCGCTGTATTTTGTTAGGCTTATATGGTATCTGGGAAGATGTAAACTGGAGACAGACTCGCTCTTTGGATGGATGGCTACGTGCGTTTGCGTGTTCTTGGTCACCCCACGTCCCTCTCTTCTCACCATCTGCCACACAGATGCACAGCGCATTGACTCATGATCACGCAGTACGTGTGCGACCTGTAAGAAACTGGAGGAATCCGTGCTCTAACAGCAGCCGGGTGATTTACGGTTTGCCCTGCTAATTGTCAGCCTCATCAGCCCTAATGCTGATAAAAAAGGGGGAATGAGGCGGGGCGGGGGGGTCTATTGATGTCCTGTGGTAATGAGGCTACGGTACCAAGGTGATGCAAGTATCTGCTACATACGCAATAGTGCCTCACCTGCAGCACAGGTTCTTTTTCTTTTCTTCAGGAATTACATTTGAACAAAATGTGTCTTTCGAGAGATTTGGGTTTTTTTTCATTCAGAGAGTTGTTGAGAAAAGGTCAAGGCAGGAGGCAAAATTGCCTCCATTTTACACCTGCAGACACTGAAATAAGGTAACAGAAAATAGACACCGTGCACCATAGCATACTGCACAGGAAGCCTCCCTCCCACGCCAGGATCTGGAGCTGTCCAAGGTTCTGATCTCTGTGCAGCTAACAAGCCTGTTTGATATAAGACATTATTATGAACTTCCTGTATGTAACTGTCTATGATATATTATAGAGATATAATATAATACACGTCTCATATTGGTAATATATAATGATAATATTATAATATCTCATAATTACTCTAATAATTAAAAAGTACTATTACCATTTTCTTTTAATCCGTATGGATTGTTGTGGTCTCTGTTGTGTGTCTCTTGTCAGTTCATTTAGTGTCGTGTCAATGAGTTTTTGGTTTGTTAGTGTTCCTGGTCATTTTGATTCAGTTAAATATAGTCTTTATTTTGTGCTGCGCTGGGTCCTACTTCTGCCAACCGTGAGATGAATTTGTAAAACTTTACTCGTCCATGTCTCCTTTGGTGGATACTGTCATCTGACATCCACTTTCATGTTTTGTATTTTCTACACAAGTGCGTCAGCAAAAAATATATACTTTTCTTGATGCTAGGCCAAGAGCTTCATGGACGGGATGCATTGGTTCTTTGGATAGTGAGTCTTTGTGTGTGTGTGTGTGTTGCATTTCTCCAATTCAATTCAATAAAATGCCTCTGCAGCAAGCCACCGTGGTGTGTGTGTGTGTGGTAGTGCGTGCGCATCTCATTAGCTTTCATTTGGGAGTAGTCGCCTGTAGTTTTTGTCCTAGTATTGTCCATGAAATGACAATTTTTTTTCCCTGCTTGCGTGTGTTCATATTATACACTCTGATGCCAGCTCGCTCTATAATGAGAAACTACGTCCCTCCAGGCTTTTGCTTTGGAAGCGCACGGCTATGTTTGAGTCACTGGGCCGAGGACATAATTAATGTCGGGCTTAATTGTCCGACGAGCATCTCCTCGGACCTCGGATCCCACCTTCACCGCAACCCTGACCCCTAATAAGCCCACAGGGACGACCCGGCGCACACTTCGGAACTGGGTCGCGTGAGCAGTATAATTGGTCTGCAAAACGGCCTCACCCGCCCACACTAAGCTCCCAGCTGCAGCAAGGGGAGACACCGTTTCCAACAAGCTGTAATTTAAAGGTTTCTTTCACACATGCCAAAAATACTCTTCTTCAAATCCAGCAAGTCTAAAAGCAGAACAAAAAAGACATCCAATTCATTCATTACCCAAAGGTTTAAACCTTCCTACAGTCAATATTCAACATTCCGACGGGCCTTGAACACATCAGGTGTGACGAACATTTCAATTAGGAAAAGCAACTGAATAAAACCCTACCCAAACTGCCTTGGGTTCAGAAGATTAATTTAATGAAAGATGTAAATATTGTACTGTACTTATGCAATGTGAAATCCTAATTGGCGAGAACTCTTTTTATAAGAAAGTGTTTGGAAGACTGAGCCATGGAACAGAGCCCCCCCCCCCCCCCCCCTCGACCCACCCTACCCTCGTTTGCCCTTTTCACTCGCACATTACACATCCTCTCTGTCCAACGTCTAGGAAAGGCCACACCATACATCCTTGTCTGCTTGTACAGCTCGCCAATAAAAAACGAAAGTGGCTCGCGAGACGCCTAAGTGAAATTTAGGGTGTTTTAGGAGCTATAGTGGGGAAGGGGGGCACATTATTGACAAGCAGCACTTGTGCCCTTGTCACCAGTGAGTGATGTCCCACGTCGTTGTAGTCGCATTCAGGAATCTATCAAGGGCTAATAATTATGTGTGCGGTTACCACAAGAGGACCAGGGTTTCATGGATCAATCCGCGCGCACTCCATTTCCCATTCGCCGCATGGATTTCCTGTCATTATCATGAAGACTTTTGCGTCAGCAGAGGTCCCGCTCTCCTGGACTTCCTTCCCCCATAAAACAACGATTAAACGTCCTAACGCGATGCTGTCTTTAAACACAACCTCCAGTATGTTTCATTGTTCTGTCCAGTTGCTTTTTGCCTCCTAAAGACAGATAGTGATAGAGCACTTGCTTTTTTTAGCGACTGCAGAAGTCCTGGGATTGGATTGAACACCATTTGTTGGGTGGATTGAGTATGACGCGCCATCACAGGAGCTTAGGAATGGTTTCTTCACATTAGATGGAATGTTAGCAATACAATTTAGAGCCAATTAATAGTGCACATAGGATTCTAAGAGCAGATATTCCCAAATTGCCATTTTCACATGCTCATACAATATGTGCAGTTGAATGCAAAGTGTTTGACAACTTGTTCTCCAGATAGCGATAGTAGCAGCCGTTGTCTGCTTCTTCCTTCAAGCTACAGATTGCAGACCGTAGTTTTGCTGTTTGTAGAACTTGTGTAATATTTCAAAACTAGCTCATTGTTTTGTGCCATTTAATTGCTTTAGTATTTGTGGCAGTCCTAACACGCCCGTTTCCTCGTGTTTGCTGATTCTAATCAAGAAATACGCAGTTAGTGAACCATGCATTCTGGTCGCATGAGAAAATGACTTCTCTCTTGTTTTTATTACCTCACGTCAGGGTTGGTGGACGGGCATTTTGCACCCTTGTCAAAGGCTCCCCCAGCGTGTGGAAATGGGACTCGAGCCTTTGACTGTGAAGAAACCCCCGAGAAAACCCTCAAGATATTTGGCCTTTCCCCATTACAAAGTGGCTCTGGCATGCAGCTGATACGTTATGCACAGCTCGCCAGGATCCCTCATCTCGCTGAAACCTTGCACTTCACTGCTCTGGGGGCTTTTTCGTGAGCATCAGAGCCAAAGTTTGTCAAGCTCCTTTACGATAGGCTAGGAATGGAGAAGGATCCTTGTGAGTGGCCAGCTGCCACACATTAAGTCCCATGCTGCCGCCGCTGCCTCTGCTTCCGCTGGACTGGCAGACAAAAGCGACCGGCTGCCGCACTCTGCTGACGTGAATAAAATCAGCAAATAGGCGTGTAAAGGCTCTGAGAGTCAAGTAGCGCTACGGTAATTACTATTTCCTGTGGTGCAGGTCCACACGTTCAGTGTAAGTTTTCTTTTGATGATGTCAAAGCATTGACAGGTCATGGACAACTCCCACATCCAGCAGCGTCACGAAGCAAAGCTCTTTTTTCCTTTTTGTTTCCTTTTTTTATGACTCAGTGCTGTGTGACCAAGGTCCAAGAGTATGCCACAACTTATGTCTGCAGCAGTCACCTCTCCATCGACTCATTCGTCATCTTTCAGTCGGATCAAGGATCAAGTCTGGCTGGTCATTTCTAAAGCGATTGCAAACGTAAAGAGTTTGCAGTGACCATATGAACCATATGAAGATCCTTTTCGGTCTGGCATCAAGATTTGAGTTTGGATGAATTTTAGGTAAACCTCACGATCTGCAATGCAAGGCCTCAGCTATTACCATCGATGTTCACCTGCTGAACCCACCCGAGGTTGATGTTAAGCCAAGTTTGTACCTTTATCTGGAGAAAAAAAAACATCCAATGGATTAAAAAGAAGCATTTTAAATCATTTAAAGACTATTGTGTCCATCAGAAATGTGCATATTTATACATTTGCATATCAGAAAAAAAGATCTCGGCGGAACACAATCCCAGTGACTCATCTCTGTTCAATGCTGTGTTTCTAACTGGGGAAGTAAATGTCGCTCTGGGCTGCAGCAGATATTGTAGCTGGAGTCGACGGCGATAAGCCGCTGCCTCCCACCCTTGTACAAGGAATCGGAATTCTTGGTCCCGGTGGCCAAGTCTTACATAAGAGGAAAGACTGGCCGAGATGCCTATCACGCCCACATTTGCTGGCATTCTCTCACTCACTTCTTATTGCTTCCTCTATTCACAGGGATGGTTTTTGTCTCACAGAACCGCCAGAAATCTGTTTTGCGCTCTGAGCTTCGGGTTCCTCCGCCCCGGCGCCGGCGTGCCGCAGTATGATCGGACCGGAAAGGCATGCTGCCCTTTAGATGGATGGTACAGGCCCGTTGGAGGCTAGAATGTTCAAAGTGAAACGACACACACTGCCGTTGGAAAGTCAGCTGACTTCATATTTCCTTCCTCAATTATCGTTTGAACATGCGGTGGGCACGGGTGAGGGTTTGGGTGCGGACTGCAGAGAATTATTTGACAGCTGCACATTGTTAAAGCTTTCGTTCTGTCGATGCGCCCACATTGTTCCAATACTGTTTCAGGTTGATGTTTCTTTTTTGGGCCCTCTGAAGTCAAATGATTAGTTTGACGACCTGTGATCCAATCGCAACCTTCCATTCCCATTGTGACACTTGAAGTATTTGCTGACTTTGCTTCAACATCTGTTAATATTCCAACATGTTGTTTTCTCTCTGCAACCTAAAGACAATCAAATAATCTAGCGCTAAATACCTTTATCACACAAAAAAATGAGGCGGGATGATGATAATGACGATACACCGAGGAAAAGATTGAGTGAGAAATGCATGTGCATTTTACAATAAATCAAAAACAATAAGAAAAAACGTTGGGGTTAAATCTGCAGGTCCAATCCCAGAGTACTACCACCAGCTATCACAAGCCCATATCTGTCCAGCCTTGCTAATTGCATTTCTCCCACTGTGAGTCTGGCAAGCTCTGTTATGTGAAAGAAGACCAAGACAAACTCTGGCCGCCACTGTGGGCGACCTCTCGGTGGGCACGCACTCCGCCGTATCTCCCCGCTGCAGATGCTCGCCCTTTAGAACATTCACGCTCCGCTCTCTCTCTCTCTCTCTCTGTTTGTGTTGCAGTGCCATCGTTCTGGGGGCTGGTGAACTCGGCCTGGAACCTGTGCTCGGTGGGGAAGAGGCAGTCCCCAGTTAACATCGAGACCAGCCACATGATCTTTGATCCCTTCCTCCAACCCATAAAGTTGAACACGGGCGGACGCAAGGTAAGGGCAGCGCGTTATTGCAGGCTTTGTTTCCCCTTCTTTTCTCCTTACATGCGGCACTGAAGCAGTGGGGGTCGCACATTGTTTCTTAGCTCTTGATGGGGCAGCCTGGCCCTGATCAATGCTCCTGGCCTCTGCTTGGTTTGGCACAGAATGTAAGCCCATTTGTCCAAATGAACGCTCAGCTGGAGATGAAAACACAAAACAAGTTCACCTATTCACAGATCCACAATGGTTTTGTTCTGGTTCAAGAAGAAAAGCCTCAACTTTATCCGAGAGGCTTTACAGATGAAAGGCAGCAGCCTAACAGCGGATTAGTCATGCATATTGTTTGTTATTTTCTCCTGTGGAGTGGGAGCACCAAGGACAGCGTGCATCACCGTTCCATTCGGTCCTGTGCCATGTGATAGCAGCTAATTGCATAGCCTTCACAGAAGTGCTTCCTAAAGTGCAAAGTTGCGTTGTTGAGATTAATGTTATGATATGTTTATGTTTACATGCCGTCACTTAGTACATGGTTTATGGTTGGGCGGTCCTACAGCCTATGGGATGCATCGGAGTTCACCACCTATGGTACATGCTAAATGGAACGACAAAAGGCTCATGTTGGGTCCCAAATCAGATTGTGGTCCATGGAATTACTGTTGGATGAGTTTACTCATTTAGTCAGAGACTTTTTTCTCGCCAGTGTCAATTCTATTTAAAATTTAATTTAATTTCTCTTTTTGCGGGTGCTCCCCTGCCGCTCCCTCATGGACTCCAGTGACTCCAGAGGACTCATCTTAGTCCTCTCTAACTTGCAAAATAAGTACTGTGGTGGGGAGTGACTTGGATTACGTGCTACATCCTGTCTTTTAGTAACAATACGCGTTTTCTTATGCCCCCTAACCGTAACGTCCCAGGTTTGGATCTAGCTAGGGTGTCACGGTTTGGGTCTGCTCTATGTCTTATTTTGTAGTTTTCATGTCTCTTGTGTTCCTGGGTAACTTCACTTCCTGCCTTGTCCTGTGATTGCCTGATTGATTCCACCTGTGTCCAATCACCTGCACCTCCCTTGTGTATTTAAGCCCTGTGTGCCAGTTGTCCTTTGTCGCGTCATTGTCTACTGTCGTTCGTCGTGGGAGCACGTATGGTCTTTGTTGGAATAAAGAGCACTTCGTTTCGGAAACCCCTGCGTTTGAGTCCTCCCTTCCTCCCTGCAACCTGCGCCAGCCCGACCCTCTGACATAGGGACCTTTTTGTTGAATGGCATTGTCTTTCTCCCGCTATATTTTCTGTCCATATTTTAAATTTACTCCTCCTGGAAATGATTTTCAAACATGGCTTGGTTTACGGTGGGAGACCACGGTGGATCGCACAATAGGGATCCGCTAGGGGACGGACAGGCAGTGCGATCGTCCAACCGGCTACGCTGGTAGTTGGCTCATATGGCAGAAGGGAGTCAGTGATGGATGGTTATTGACAGATGGTTCAACCAATCACCTGCCAAGCATTTTAAATTTAGGATGATGAGAGCGATGGTGTTGGATTGAGTTGTTGTCCGAATGTAAATTTCGGCCTCAGTATTATGAGAGAAGTAGTTGAAGCCATCTATCTCAATCCCATAACCTCTACCAATAACAAGCAGACTGCCATGTGCTTCAGCAACTTTAGTGAGGCATGCCACTATTGGCACGCTAGCAACAAGTGTGCTCGACATTTCTTGAAATCTGCTGAAGCGCCCTCTTATCCACATTCTAAGTGACCTCTTCACAGCCATGGGTAGATGCGAGATCTGTTATTTACAATATATTGTTTTTGGCCAAACCGCATTCCCTCTAAGACTCTCCCTATTCTGCCTCTGATTGGCTAGTACCCGTGGCCTTCCTTACATGATGTACTGCTGATGAACAGCATTAGCACACAGTATGTAGAAATAATACTTTCGACTGCCATCCGTTCATAATAACCTCCTTGTATAGAGCTGCAAAACTAAAGTAGTGCCATGATTGTAACATGAAGATGATAAACGTAGTGGAATGGTAACAAAGAAATTAAAAAATGGCAGTTGGCATATTAAAAAAGGTAGCTGGCCCCCCTGTCCATGACAATGTGTTACTCCTTTGCTATGAATTCATTATTATTCACACAGCCAGCAGCGCGCCCTCGGGTAAATCAGGCATCTTCACAAATAACAAGTATATTTCTCTCACTGGTCCCTAACCCGTTGCACCCACTCCACCACGCATTGACAACGCACATTAACACCCACACACAACCCAAGTCCAACTTACTCGTTTATCTCTGAGAAAAAGTTTCCAGAGACCAAAAGCCATTTATTTTGGACTCCTCCTTCCTTCTCTCTGTCTCTCTCTCTGTCTCTCTCTCTCTCTCTGCAGTGGCCTAAATGTAATCTGTTGTGTCTCCATCTCTCTGAGCACCTGAGCTGTCAGCCGGTGAACACGAAGCTGGCTTCACCTTGTCAGTGCTGATTCATCCCCGCTCTGTCTCTGGCTGTTTGGCAGCCAGTCAGCCTTGGCCAAACACGCCACAGAGACCGGTAAAGAGCTCCCGCCCTGGCTCGCGCCGGCTCAGCTCGCCGCCTCGACATGGAGAGAGCTTAAGCCCACTTTCGGCCCAGGAGGAAAGCAAAGAGAAGGATTAACCCTCCCCACCCCCACCCCCACCCCCCCCCATTTATAACAAACACACACACCATGCGCTCCTCTTTTAATAGATTTGCATGGCGCCTTGTATTGTAGCTAATGAATTGAAATGTAATTGACCTCCAAAGAGACATTTTAATTAATGTCAGGGAAAACGTGCGCGATTGACAGTTGTGAAAAAGGCTCCTTTTATTTAATGTTTACCCTGCAATTACTTCCCTAGATTTTAATACATGTAATCACTTTGCCTGAGAGGAGAGGGGGGGGGGGGTATTGTTGTTTCTTGCCCATTTATTAATAGTGCTCATCAAATGGGACCAAATGTATTTTGTCCTTTTCATATTTCTCACTACTTTTTTACCATTAGCGCTACAATCGCTGTGCGTTCCTCACATCTGGGGACGCGGTTGCTTTGGAAGTCCGGGGTTCGGTGCCGATAAGCCGTGTGTGAACACCATGGTGCCAGGTGGTGTATTGCGTAAAGAGAGGCATTTAGTGGTCGAGTCTCGTCGAATGGAATTCCGAGTTCAGCAAAAAGTGGCACCTTGAAGCGGTGACCATCCGTGACCCTTCCGAGGGAACCTCTACTTCCCCGTATACCTCGTGAAAACTGACGAGGAAATGTGACAAGCCACAGCTTCTGTGAATGTGTCGAAGCGTGTGTGAGCGTAAGCTATTGGCAGCCCCCCCGAGTCTGCCTAATTACAACGAGTGCGAGGTACAACAACACACAGCGAGCTCTTGGATGGCAGCGCTACTTTCGCTCCAGATGAAATAAACGCCTCCTCAGCTTTGCCCAGCCGGCCGGCCAGCCGACCAATCAGACATCACTCGAGCAGCCAGAGAGTCGAGCCGGTCGCCAAATCTCTCCCTGCACACGGCGTTAATGCTGTGTGTTTAATAGCAGGTGTGCGCTATCACTCGGATTTGCGAAACGCCGGCAGGCGGCTGCGGGTCCCGCTGCTTCGTGTTGGGTCTTTTCCAGGTGGGCTCACTGCAGATGTTTGCAGGTAGCTGAAGGGATGCACGCATGTGCTCCTGGACCAACAGATCATTTCCTTTTGGCTTCAGCTCACTGAAGCAGATGCACTCTAACTTGTGTCTGCTGGGGGTTTCACAACTAATGATTTTTACTTGTCGCCGGTGGCGTACCAACAGTTTAATGCCATTTGAAGTTGTTAAAGGGCAGCAAAGGCCTGTAACAATAACTAATGATGTTAGATGATGTATTCTCCCAAAAAGAATAGAAATACACAATATGATTGTCATTTTAAGATGTTTGTCTATGCTACTTTATAATAATATAATGATAATGTAATAGCAAAGTAATGCAAGTATATCATTTTGAAATACATTTCTATTTAAAAAAAAATGTGTATTTAGATATAAAGTACATCTAAAGTGCAAGTGACATTAACTTAAAACCAGGTTATTTCCTTTGTACGATAAGATGATGAAATAAAATTGATCATGTCCCAGATATTGTATTGGCATAAGTTGATGACGTTAAATTAATCAGTCATATTTTATCCATATATCGTACAATTGGTTGATAATTTAAAGTTAAAACGATAAATTGATAAGGTACAAACTAGCATTCGTTGATATATCTACAAGAAGTCGTTAACGTGAAAAAGAGGACAGGTCGATAACCACGACATCATCCAGGTCATGCCATCCAGGTTAGGTCCATATTTTGAACGATGAAGCAGTTATACATTATCATGGCGTCCTTTTCACATTCCCACCGTTGCAAACATGAATGTAAACTTGAGCAGGATGGAGCAGCATGGAGGTGTTTATTAAGGAAGAAATCGTTTGTTTAAATAGACTACTACGACCCTGCATTGTTCCCACATTCCTCATGGCTTGTGAGCGGGACAGCTGTCCCTTTCAGACTCCTGTCACGTCCAAACGTTAGCTGCTGTACACATAACGGTCACTGGCCTGACAGGTCTACTTCTGCAAACACAAGCCCATTTCAGTTTGCAAAAAAGGTGGAGAATGCATCGCAAAGTGTGACCGTTGAATTATGCAAACGACTGATATGAGTTCATTAGGAACACGTTTGGGTTGGCTGGAGCTGCACGGTTGATGCCGCATTACAAAAAAAGAGCCGGGCCATCTGACCGAGGCCTGTTCTCCCTCTTCCCCCGGAGCGATGCAGGGGCCCCCGCGAGCCCAAGGAATTCTTATCATGTGTATCGCGACGTCGGAGCCAGCATCCATGGCATGTCCATCTGTGAGTCTCGATCTCAATCAAAAACCGCTCAACAGAGGGACAGAAAGAGGGGAGGAAGACGGGGTGGGAGGACAGGAATGGGCAGGCTCGGGTCACCAAACATTGCTCCTTATGGCTGTGTTTAAAAATAAGGGAGCATTGCGATTACAGACACGAACCCCGACCAAACAGAGGGGAGCCTTGGAGACAGATGGGTGTTTGATGCAGTTACTTCTTTTGGGAGCATACAGAAAATGAGAAAAGGCAATTACTCAGATTGATTATACAGAGAGAAAAGCTTTTGGACGCCCCAGAAAGTCGTCCATCGCAGCATCTGCCAAAGCGCAGTGAACTCCTTCCGAAGGCGGCCAACGCTTTCCTAACTTGACCTTGTTCCAGCACTCTGCATCCCAAACTTGTGACGGCAAATTGCTTTTTTTGAACTCTCAGACTCTCTCTATATATAGAACGGGATGTTTGAAGAGTGCGTACAGGATGCACGCAGCGAGGAAGCGAAATAAACTGCAAAAAAAAATCTCAACAACTTCCAAGCAACACCACTACAGTGAAGCGAGAAAGAGAAATCCCTCATCAGATTTGCTTTAATTTTACTCCCTGCACGATGAAGCAAAGGAAAGGGGGCTTCAGTATGATAATATCAAGGTATATTTTGTTCCCCACGTAGTCATTAAACCCTGAAAAGAAGCCTTTTAGGCCCACAGGTGTGAAATTGGAAAGGAGTAATGAGTAATTCATGGTGTTCTAGAAAACACTCTGCATTTTAATGTCATCATTTGTGTGTTTCCTCCAAACATGAGGTTTACATCTCACAAACAAGCCGCACTAAGAGACTATAATGTTTATTTAATGTGTCCTATATTTCCTGCTGCCTTCATTAGACAGAAATGATAAAACCCTCACACTGAAAACACGAAAACCTTGGAGAACACCTGGTAAAAATGTACAAACTTAACTTAATCCCAACAAATCGTGCATTCAGGGGACTGGTACAGAATGAACTCTTGGTTCCAAAGGCACAGTGGAGGGAGATAAGTAAAAACAACACACGGGATCAGATGGGAGTTTTAATCCGAGTGAGGTTACAAAGCGTCGGTTGTTTGTGCGGCTTGCTTTTACTTGGACTCTTTACACTGTTTGAGACAGCTCCTTGAGCCCCGATGACCGCCACATGGATCCAGAGCGCAGCGTAGCGCCCAATCCACTTCAAGGTTGGTTTCAACCACAAAACCAAAAAAAAGCTTGGAGTCCTCGTCCCACGCATCCGTCGCCTTTGTGTGTGTCCTCCCGGGCAAACTTGAATCAGCTGCGGGTTGTCTGCTCAGCATGCAGACCCCCCCCCCCCCCCTCCTCCCCCCCGACCCTCGGCTGCCTTGGCCCTTCGAAGCGCTGGCGTGGTGCTTTTTGTTACGGCTCCGCCCCCCGCTTGGAAGGCATGCGCGAGAAGGGTTCGGTTGACAGAGGAATCTGGAGTGTGCTCGGCGGCATCTGCCTGGGGGGGGTCACAGGGGGGGTCCGAGGAAGGTGTACTGCTGACCTGTGGTCAGAGGAAGGTGTCTGACAGCGCACAGGTTTTACAAATGGCTCCTGTGGTGGGGATGAAAGCAGAAGGAGAATAAGACTTTGGTCAAAGAGGCTCCCATAAGCCGGTCATAATATAATATAAAATGGCCGTCTCATGCAATTGGTGTTTCGGTCGGTCTGTTCAGCTCTTCCAACTTGTTTGAAAAGTGTGTCCCTCTCTTCCTCCCATCCATGGATCCCTTTGCAGGGAGCTGGTAATGATGTCTCCAGGGAGGACGAGGCCTCCCTCTGTAGTTCTGTGTCTTATGGGGCTTTCAGGGCCTTTGCTGGCGCTGATGTTTTCTGGAAGGAGAGGGGTACATTTTCTACAGACACTAACAAAGTTACTTAATAATTCAGGTTGAACTACACTCGACTTAACAGGCTGTTATTAGGTCATGTGTTTGCTAACCTTTGTTTTTAGCTCCGTCTATAGAAATGATTATTTACTCTGTCCTCGATTCGATCACAACATTCGCAGTACAATAATTCTCGTATAGTAATGTGGCTTACCTAACTGAAGATACGTTGCAAAAGAGCAAATCTAAAAGGAAAGAGGGGGCCTGGCTTCTATTTCCAAGTTGATGCCATGAGCTGATGCCAGCGCGTTAACACCTTCTGCTGTTGTCCCCTCGGTGGGCTGCTTATGCTAATTATACAACTTTTGTAAGATTGCATTTATTTTGTCTTGTAACATGAAAGTGCAGCTCACAGCTAATGCTGTAAGGGTAGGTGTATTTCTCCATTATTATGGGATTGGTGAATGTATTTTGATGTTATCGTATGAAGATATAAAATGTAGCATAAGAGCAGAACAGTGCTTTGAAACGCCTTTGCCTTTTCTACCTTTCACACAATGTGAAGTGTTCTGAGGAGAACACATTCTGGTCATACCATGTCCACCACAGCCTTTGTGTCATTCTGGGTTAGCCACTTAGGAACCAGGGAAGACACGTCGAAGGAAGTAGAAAGGCGGGCTTTATTTACTATCGTAATCTCTAAAGGTTACATTTCATTTTTTTTTGGACTCCTCTTTCCTTCTCGTGCTTTTTCTCCCTCCCCCCCCTCCCCCCTCTCTGTCCCCCTCTCTCTCTGCAGTGGCCTAAATGTAATCTGTTGTGTCTCCATCTCTCTGAGCACCTGAGCTGTCAGCCGGTGAACACGTGGCTGGCTTCACCTTGTCAGTGCTGATTCATCCCCGCTCTGTCTCTGTAACGGCTATCATTTTATTATACACCCACAGTTTAGCTAATTAGCTAATTGATTAGCTTTCAGTTGATTGTCCGACTCCTATCATCAAACTGCACGACGCCGCTAACGTTACCTGCAGTGGACGAGGATGGAGGCCAATAGAAGGCTGAGCATATGAGGTGATAAGATGGATTGGACTTCAATATTTACATCCATTTATATTCGTCATGAGATTTGTGGATTCTATGTGTTTGATCTGAACGTATTTACGCTGTGAAACAATTGCAAGTTCTCATGTTTTCTTTGGAGCTGTAAAAGCATATCGGAGGCCTCTGGCGAAAACGCAGTTATGATGTTATCCAGCAAACATACACACTCTTCAAACCTGTTAATTCAAGTCTATTACTTTTGATGAAAGGTAGCAGATGTTGTTTTATAGTAATGCCTCTTGGCATGAAATGTTGCCCTGCATATTAATGCGGAGTGCTTGTAGGAAGCTACAAGTGTTCTGAGCGAACATAACTGGCTAACAGCAGCATGATAGCGCTTCAGGTCCCTGCTGCTTCTCTGTGGTACACAGAATGCTGGCCAAGTGCCTCTATGCTTTACCTAAGAAACTACAGGTCTCATTAATCATTTAGGAAGTTCTTTTAAGATATATTGTAATTCAAGCATAAAGAGATACTTCATTTTAAAGAAACAGATTGAAGTTATATTCAAGATGGCTCAATAATAATTAACCACCAGGTAAAAGGAACCAGAACATTTCGAAAAAAAATGAAAATAATGAAATGATAAATCATGAGGAAAAGTAAATGAATGCTATATACAATGAGCAAAGATGGAGGGAGGAGCACCCGAGGCCACATTGCCAAGACGCATTCGGACGATTTAGTGCTTCTAACTCCTCTGTTTGGCTTGGGGGAGGAAACAAAAGCTTCAGGATAAACCTCCACCTGGATCCCTGCCTCCTCTCCATCGGGCACCAGGACAAACACACGAGGCGGACCTGTCCTCTAGTTCTGTCATTCAAACCCTGACCGGCCCCCACGCATCCTCCCCAAATCCCCTCTAGGTGTGCATGGGTTCTATTCTCTTACAACTATCACACTCTGCTGATTGACACATAAATGTCCAACTCACAAATCATCCTCGGTTCCAGCCAGCTTGGGGAAATGGTTGTATAATGGCTCCTGTAAGAGCTTGAATGAAGGAGTACTCCACTTATTTGGCATTGCTCTCACAGCAGACTCACAATAGACAGTGTTAAATAAAAGATGATTAGATCTGATCCGGGGGTGGCAGTAAATGTCTCCGCGTGTCTGTAAATGGTCACTGCGAGTGTCGGAGCGCCCTCCCGCACAAACTAGTTAAATTAGGAGCGCTGTTGAAGCGTGGCGTTCCCGCCATCCAGAGCTGGTAGTATGACGCTCCACGGA
This sequence comes from Pungitius pungitius, assembly GCF_949316345.1. Taxonomy (NCBI): domain Eukaryota; kingdom Metazoa; phylum Chordata; class Actinopteri; order Perciformes; family Gasterosteidae; genus Pungitius; species Pungitius pungitius. Next base: position 10,684,764 of record NC_084920.1, read on the forward strand.
CTGGATCAGAATGAAAGAAAAAAGGGAGCAAATCCCATTTTTTAGATTTCCCTGATAATATTTTCTCCATCGTTTGTGCTAAAGCAGCGGTGTGTAATGTTGGTAAGATAATGTCGGCCTCTGGCCTACACTCTCAAGACAAGAGAAGGCAGGGGCTGTAGAGTTCTGACAAACTCACTTCTGGGCAAACACCACCAGACCTTTTTTCTAATTTCTAATTTTCTAACTTATGGTCCACGGACCAGAGTTTGGCATTTTGCAGGCAGGTGAAAATATGCTGTTGGTTACATAATTTAAAATGTAAGATACAGTTACATTGAGGGCTGTCAAATGGATTTAAAAAAAACAACAACTAATTAATAGCTTGTTTTGAAAATTACGAATTGCGATTAAAAGTTTGTTTTTCTTAATGAGTAATCTCTCTTCCTGTTGTTCTCGTGCGCTTTGCTCTCAAGTGCCAACAATCCCCCGACATTTGTGTCTAAAACGTGGAGGAATTCCTCTGCACAGTTGTCCTCTCAACTTACGTTTTCTTACTTCCAATCCAAAAAAACTCTCCCCATCTTCAACTCCCGCCTGGGTCCCTCCGATCTAACGGAAACAAAGTACAGCAAAGTTCTGTTAACTGCGTTGAAATATTATATTTACTTCATTCATGTGATGAATGAATATATCATACTAATCTCGGCTCTAATTAAAACCATTATTTTTGTATCTGTCTCTTGAATCCAAATACTGAATCTGCATAGGTTTTATCTTATTTACAGCAAGCCTTTCAGCGAGTAAATTAAAGAGATTAAAAACGGTTCCTAGAGGAGCTTCAGAAGCTCCTCACGGTCTTCTTCTTGTATGTCATTTTCATCGGTTATATCTACATGCTCGCCAATTATTTGTTTTACTGCCTATGACCTAAATGTAGCAGAGTCATGCGACATTGGGCTTTTTTTCACAGCCGTGTCCGTCCACTCGTAGCGTGACACCCTTTTGCGCCGTCTGTCAATTTCAATCTACATGTTTTCCACCACTTATCTCTCATCCATCACAGCGGCAGACAGCTGGCCCGGGGCACCGGCACTCGTATATCCATCAGCAGGGACAAGACGGATGCCAGGTACACCTGCTCCGTCAGTCCTCTCCTCCGCCGGCTTACTCCATATTTTTCTCTCACTCCCTCTTTCTCCCCATAATGCCATATTTTCATCAGTCATTTTTGTCTCTGGAGACCCCACTGGCCCTGATGGCAGCGTGATGATAGTCAGGTTTGTATTGGCTCGCATTTCAGTTGGTAGAGATACGTAATAGGGCGCCATTCTCACCCGATAGCCCCTGTTTTTCTTTGACTCCGGCTCTCTGTGTCTGTACGATAGTGGGCATTAAAAAAAAAAAGTACTTTGTTTCAGTACATTACGGCCTTCTGTGGGTAAGGTGGACCGCTTCAAAAAAGAAAGCTCTACTCCTTTATGCTATCCCGTCTTTATGGGTAACCGGAATCTTTTTTCCCTTTCTCCTTCCAAACAAGCAAACACTGAATCTTTGGCTCAAAAGCCACATTTTCAAACACCTCATCGACCGAATAGCTGTTTGCCCGAAACACCTTTGGACATATCAGCGGCGACAGGCCGCACCGGAACACTTGCATGTGCAGCCGTGAGTTATTGGTTAGTATGAGCGCGATCAGCAGAGGCGTCATCACGGGTCAACACAGCGGTTGGTTTTCTTCTACCAATCAAGGAGAACAAAATCATCCTTTTCATTCCTTCTTCTCTCAACAATGACGCAAAAGCCATCAAGCCAGTGGTACACATAGAAGCACCGCGTGTGTTAGGGATGCTCTGGACTTGCTTAGAGGGGGAGTTTGGAGTACCAGCACGCCAGAAGAGCTGCCGTGTGCAAAAGCTACGCCCACTAAAATGAAATGAAATCCAACTCCATATACACTCTATTACACAATGTCCGCTGCTTTAAGTTGCTTCACAGTGTGAGTCCAAGAGAGCATACTGAATACTCTCTTGAGAGCCACCAGCCTTTCGAGAAACCACGTGTGCATGTACCTCACAGGACACGTGTGACTTTGGTTTGTTTGGATTCACTTAAATTGGCCGTGAGTATATTGAAAATGGGTTCGGAAAAGTGGTTAGAAAAACATATGGACGATGATATGCTCTCAGGCAAGGTCACCTCCTTCCTGCCCAGATTCCTTTACCCGCCCCCACCTGGCCCACAGACCTGCGTTTAAGCGATACTGATGACATAATGTTACTTTTGGCAACGCTGGCGGAGCTGCAGGGATGCACTTAAGGGACTGAAACAGTGCCGGAAGAGTATTAAATATGAACGCTGCTGTACTGCTATAAATAATGACATGCCCATTTATACTGTATGAAAAATCGACGTGATATTGCCGACACGCTCAGGCGGTACCCGCACTAGACGCCCCCTGTAATTTCAGAGTTAAGAAAATGTTGTGGTACTTTTTGTTCGGGGGAGACAAACCTTGAGGTTAGTCGTGTGAATGCACAGGATCGGTAAAGACGGGTCAAGGTTGGTTGCTTTCACTAAAACGGTTCTCTCAGGAAAGCTCTTAAGCACATCGTCCTCTACCCTTTCCACACTGTCTTTGTTACTTATTATTTTCCAAATCCCATTCAGGGATAATAAAAAAAAGGCGTCCTGGGTTCTCCCATCTTTCCCATTTCATAAGGTCAGCGCAAGACGTGGATTCAAATGCATCGCGGCAATGATCCAAATCAAAACCAAATACTCTTTTGCCTTTCAATTCATAATGCCTGATGCTTCAATCTCTGCTAGAGTTCTACCATGGCTGAAATGCTGCTTGTTCTGCCTATGAATAAATGCATGTCCACTCTGTTCTCATCTTACCTTTTTAGCCCTCTTTATCCATTTAAACCTTTATATCTTTTTCCTGGCACCCAAAAGCTGTTTTAAGCCATTAAAATGACTTTACCATGCATGTCAACTTTAATATTTATTCGTCAAGAAGCTGCAGGCAATAAACTCCGGTGGCACCTCCAATTGACTTCCTCCAGTGCTCAGCCTGTTATGCTAAACGGTTCTTTTTTTTTTTGTTGCATTTAGTGGCCTTTCCAGGGCGAGGAAGCATTACTGGGCCTTGATTAAGGTGTGGATAACTGCTGCACTAATCAGCACACGTCTCTCCCTTCTCCATCCTCCACCTCCATCTCCGATGCTTCTAATGATGGCCAATGTGAACTTCTCTCCTTTCATTTGAGCTGCAGCCGTAATGGCGGAGAGTGAGTTAATGAACAGCAAATGGGAGAGGAGAACGGTATTAATCTGCTTGGATTATTATTCAGCTTCTTTCATCCTTAAGTACCATTTCTGCCTCCATCGCCTCGTCCCCTGGACATTAGCTGATGTGTGTAAGTGCTTGAAGGTTAGCAAAAGTGTTAAAGAATATAATTCCGGGACATTAAAGGTCATTTAGGATAGTCAGAAAATGTGGAATGCTGTCTCGGGAAGTATGGAAGGGGCAATTGGTATTTTTAATTAAAGGGATGTAATATGCAGTATTTTGAGCCCATAGATAAACTTGTGAAGGAATCCCTCCACAAGCAGAAATGAAAGCATTTCATCCAAAATGAAGTATGGTTGTTATTTGTGTTGGTAGTCAAAGCCACGTTAAGCTGATAGCTTTCGGTCCTCGCCATGGTGTTGAGGTTCATGCAGTAATGGCATATCAAGAGTGGATGTAGTCACATTGGTTTGGGGACACTTTGGAGCGCTGTGTTTGGCGAAGAACGTAATCTTCCGTATTTGGAATGCAGAGAAGTTGTGACAGTCTATACGACTGCGACCTGTCAATCACAGGAAAGCATGCTCTGCTTTATGGTCTGTGTGACTATAAATAGACCATCATTTGCTAAATAAACATCATGCTGTATTGAAGAAGTTTTGAAAATAGAGATTGACCATCAACTCATGTTTCCAATGTTTACTGAGGTAAAACTCAAGAGAGAAGAGTTAATTCCGCATGGACTTGTATAAAAATACAAGAGTCGCCCCCTGGTCGGTTGAGACAATAACAGTTTTAACACTTTCGCATTGGCTTCACTCTGCAGAACTAGAGGTTTCCGCCTGGGTTTACCCTGTAGTTACAGAGGTTAAGGTTAAGCTACTACCTTTTAGTCATAGCTGTGGTTTTGACGCTGAGCTAAGAGTTTTACTTTCCCCACATTTAATGAAACTTGTTCTTCAGACCGCGGAGGTGGACTCGCCACTCCCCGAGTACACTTCCACATCACTGCAGGATATTGAAAACTTGACTGGAGGTCAGCTCACACTGATTCAGACGTGTAGAGTTGAAGAATGTCTTCTGAAGTTCAAGCAGCTCACCTAAACGTGAGGCATCATCACAGCGTGACGTGGGATTAAACAAGGTCTAGCAGGGCGCGTTTGAGATGTGGAGTTTTTCATTCTGCCCTTGCAGCAGCCGGGTGGAGCAGACTTCCAATCGATACCCAAGGATTTTGCTCGTCTAGGCGGGGCCCGCTGTTACTCCCATCACCGAGGACCTTTTAGAGTGGAATTTAATGCTCAGCCCTCGGTTTGTCTGCGTCTGAAGGAATCCAGCACACCCTCATGTGTGTCGGAGAGCAGCCGCTAGCTCCCCTTATCCAGGCCGGGGAGGTGAAGGGCGAGGGGCCTCGGGGTTGGACGTGGCCCCACTGCTGATGACGGCCGTGCAGTCATGCCTGAGATCTGCCGTCCTGCTCTGCTCCACGTCCCGTCCTACGATGGGCTGCCTCCCAATACCCCATAGCTCCATTTCTTTGGCGCAAAACACGCTTTGTCTTCCTGTCAAGGCATACTACGAAAAATCTTCCAGCCACTGGGACGCAATTTAGACTTTTCCTCTTTTACTTTAGTCTCCAAACTTTATAGAAGTGCGATTTCTAAATCACTTCTTTGTATCTTCTGGCTTAAATGGAAAAGGTTTTTCTTTTTGTGTCAACTGCTCTCAATACGTCTGGTTTGATGTAAATTTAGGCCTGCAATCATCCAGTGGTTTTCAACTACTGTGGGGTAAGATCATTATGTCAACCTTTGTTGTTGCCAAGCACCAAGAACCGTGGTTCTGTGAGCCCAACACCAAGTGTTTGATTTGGTATTACCGCTAACCGTCGAATTGAATGAATGTGCGCGCGGCCATTGGAACGTTCCAACGAACTCCGTTAAGTGAGGCAGCTTCTTTTTCTTCTAAGCCGCTGGTGTTGACTCTGAGGGAAAAGGAATAAGAAAATACCCTGTGGCCCTCGAGCTCGCTCCCACAATGGGCGGGTGGTTGCCCCGGCGTGGCGTGCGCGATGTGTCCTGGCCCCTGCCTGCGGAGAAACACATGGGCAGCAGGTGATGAGGCCGGGGAGAGACCCACGGGAAGCAATGAGCCCGTTAGGCCAGCGAGCACGTGTTAGGATAGAGCGCGCCGCTGAGACCAGGAGCAATCTGGGTTTGTCAGAGAGGAGCAATGCGACCGCACGTATTGCTAATGACAAAACGATGTCCAGCTGGACCTGCTTCCATCGTCATTATCAGGTTCTTCCTCGGGTGTCCTTCTATTTTTTTTCGAGAGGTAAATGCGTGAGAAGAAGAAGCCTTTCGTCGTGAGAAATCCGGCAGGAAGGTTTTCTTTTATTGGACAAATGCCGACATTAGCACCAATCCCCCTTCTCGTCACCCCCCCCCCCCCCCCATCGAACCCTTTGCATACTTTATGTGCAGGGAGCTGCTCTCTATCTCTCTCTCGCAGTATACGGTGCATGTGAGGTGTCAGCAGTTTGCAGAGAATATATACAGTCCCCCTCAATAAAGGAAGGCTCAACGATCACACGGATGTTCCCAGATCCTTGATGTTTTTTTTTTTTTATTTTTTTAGTTCCGCTCTTTTCTTCCTGTTTTCCCTCAATAATAAAGAGCTCAATTTACCGCCGCCTTCCGTAGTTTGGATTACTTTCATCTAAAAATACGCCGAGGACTAAGTTGTGATTCTGTCTCGAAACAGTTCAGCCTTTGACATGCAAATCTATTTGCAATACCGGGAATCTATTTGAACCTGGTTGTTCTTTAGAATGTAACACACCCGCCTCGCCAAATTTGGCAGTTATAATAACAAAGCGGCATCTAGAAACGGAATACAAGAAAGGAAAGTGTTCCGCTTTTCCGATACCTTCAGTGTTTCGATTCATCCAGATTCACCCAGGTGATCATTTTTCACCAAGCAGCGACTCCTCCAGGAACTAACTGAGCGACTCGGAGTCAACACACATCACCCATCTCAGCAACGGCGGCTGCAATTTGGAGAAAACACATACATGAATGAATGAATCGGAAACTCACTGCTTCAGCTCCTAGCATAGACACATGCATTTTCAAAGAGCGATCTGTAGCGCCATTTACCCAAGTTCACCGTCACATCGCTGCTGTGTTAGGAGCGTGTAGCGTTTTTCCGATCAAAGCAATACCTGCATTTGGCTTCTTAATGGACCACGATTAAGGTAAAAAGACACAGTGACTGTACGGTTTTGGCGAAGGGGAAGTTCAGCCGGGCGCCATGTAACCAGATGCTTTGGCCGAATGCTTTTATTCACATGAATTGGAATGAATTGAGTACTCGTTAGTGTCACTATAAGGGTCGTGATGTAAAGTCAAGGAACGTTCCAGGTGAAGCGGGGGTTCCCTGGAGGTTGTCCATGGCTGTGGTCCTGCACTCCCAACTAGAGTCTTTCTATTTGTTGCTTTGTCTCTTGCCCATAACTTCAGTCTACCGATGTTTCCAAAGCTATTTCCATTTTCGTTGCCCAAAAATGGTCTCAAATTGCAAGTAATCATTTTTCAGAAATATTTTGTGCAGCATGAAGCCCAAGTCCAAGACCTTATCTAATAAAAGCAAATGAAATGACAGATATAAGTACTCAATTGGGAAACTCGGATATCTCAAAAGCTTTGTTAGTTTTATGTTTTCATTCATTTCTTGGTGTTTTGTGTGAAAGAAGGTGCATTCTATCATGATATTGACCTTGTAAGCCATCCTGCAAAGCTTTATTTTATAGCGTGTGATCGTTACAATGAATCAGTTCTTCTAACTTTAATCACTCAGTGCCAGAAGCATATTATAACGCATCATATCCATATTCATGAAACGTAAAGTGTGACCGATTATTTGTTTTGACATTCACCTCCAGCATTGTGAGTTTAGCACAGGCACCGGGCCGTGAAAACATTTCAGCCCGCTCACGGCCACGCGACGTCCGGCACAGGAAGATCTGGCCGCTTTGGGAACCGCACACCTGAATGCGCACAAAAGGAAGGAAAGAAGGAAGGAAGGAAGGAAGGAAGGGATCACATTGAGCCGGGCCGATACTCAACGTGCTGCAGGGCCCCGTGGCCCCCGATCCAGCCGCCGTCAGCTGTGAAGAACGCTGCTCATTCTCGAATGAGATCAGACCGAAAGACACCGTGCGTGCGTGTCTCTCGCTTCCAGATGAGCTGCCCCCCCCACTCCCCCCCACCACCACCACCATAGCCTGGCTTTGAGCACACCTGGTCCAGCAGGATAACGGCCCGTCTCCATGCCGCTCCTCTCGGTTCCCGCCCCCTGGGCTCGGCGGGCTGCAGTTGGCCAGCTGTGTCTCACAGACGCACCGGTGCCAGTGTGAGGGTCTGTTGGCTCTCTGCGAGGGAATGGAGATTAAAAAGAAAAAAGTCATGAAATACACAGATGACTGGAGCCCGTCGGCCGTTGATACATCTTGGCCCGTCCTGGTTTACCAAATTCCCTGCGAGTTCAATTTAAATTGAACTCCTCTTGTGGCTGTGGAGGAACCGGACCAGGACAAGGGGGAGGCAGTGTATTGGGTATCATTTCTTCTGTATGGTATCTTTTACACCGTGTCACCACGTCTGGCAACATGACAGCTGAAGGTCAAAGGTCCCGAGCAAGCGGTAGAGGAATCTTTGCACAATAAACTGACCTTGAAGAGCCATTGAGATGCATTATGGGAGATGAAGGCTCCATTGTTTGTGGCACCCCACACCGGGGACCAAAAGGGAAGTTATTCTTGGCGCCTCGCTTTGGTATCCTTCATTTTCAGCCCCTTCCAGATGACACTGCGCATTTTGTTTCCCGGCTCTTTAGTTTTTGTTTAACCCTCGTACGTTCTTCAGGTCCGTGGGATACATTTTCCTTCTTATCCTTCTCATAAAAAAAAATTCTATTCATTGTCTCCAAACTCTTTTTGGCCGTGGCTTATTGGCTTATTGGCCGTGGCTTATTTTCTGCCGTGAACATATATCCCATTTTCATCAACCACGCACTGTAACCTCCCCCCCTCCTACATTATTATATCACACACATGGTGTTCAGGTCCACTGGACATGGGGGAAATAAAAGGGTGGAAATTGTAGGTGCCCGTCTTACAAGTCTGCATTGGGAAACCTGATGGAGGAGACCCTGATGAAAATAAATCGAGGGATGAAAGTTGTCCTGCACATGACTCAGTGGACACAATGTCACATGCGACAATTTCTTTACATCGTGCACGATGGGACAGGAGCTCCTAAAGAGGAGGCTGACCATGGTGGGAGCGGTGAGGAGGAGCGCTTCTGGGCTCCCCAATTAACCATATTTTTGTTTATATCGCCTCTAATTGAAATGAAGCAAACATCTGTTCAGTATTTTTAATTGTCGAATTAAAACCCCCAAAATACAGCTGGTCCAACAGACCTGCAACACCGGCTGAGTAACAAACGAATTAGCACCATACAAAGAAACTCATGTTCAGACCGATTAAAGTGATGAGGAGAAAGCTCTGGCAGCAGGTAAGACTCATTTTAGTTCAATATAGGAAAAAAAACGGACACGGTCCGACTTCAGTCCCTGATGCCACAGCCGCTTGGTCCGGCCTGCTGTTTGCTACGGGGTTCTGACTGCAGGGACGCAGCAGACTGTGGCCGTCTTCAAAAACTCCAAAGATTCTGCTAATTTGGCATCTAAACAACATATGCTGCTCTGTCAAGCTGAGCCGGGCACACAGGCCGGCTCGGTCGGAAGCCAGCTGTGTGTTTGTCGAAGGCGAGCCGTTTGCCCGCCCCTCCCTCCGCTCTGTGGCGTGCCGCTAATGAGCGAGAGGAGGCGGTGGCGACGCGGCGGGGAGGGGGGCCAGCGCAACCGTCTTATCCGGCATCCCTCCCCCTCGCTCAGACTATGTATCTCTGCGGGCTCCCCTGGCCGGCTGTGAGAGTATGTGTGTGTGTGTGTGTGTTGGGCTCTACAGGTTGGGGGGTGAAGGATGTGGGCAGGGAGAGGTGTAGGCAGATGATGCACAAAAGGTCATGAACACCTCCACAGCTAATCGCATAGCCAGGAGTTACGTAACATGGTGTATCCAGTGCACACTGCAGAGAGCATGTAGCTGGGACTAAACGCTCTGAAGGAAGCACACATGGCATCCGATCGATCCGTGTGTGTGTGTGTGTGTGTGTGTTTGTGCGATTGAGCCCTGAAGTGAGTACCCCATTAGTGCCGCGACCTCCCGCCACGCGACCCCGGCTCTTGACCCGCCGGCCCTCTTCCCCTGCTCCCCGTCGCCCTGTTAACCCTTGGGCCGCTAACCTCGGCGCTAACAAGCTGACTCACGGGCGCTGATGACACGTGCTCTTCAGGCAGGGGGCAGGGGCAGCAGGCGCCGCAAGCAACTCCGAGCCACATGGCAGCACTTCACTTTTTTAATAACTTCAACTGCTCCGGGGCCCGACCGAGCGCCGCTCCGTCAAGTGCAGTGTGACGGGGGGTTGAAATATATTTAAGCGCGGAAAATGAAAGGCGTCACGGGGTCCTCTTAATCACCTGAACCGCGGACATTCTGTGTTTCGCCTCAGATCCTAATTCCTGTCAGGGAGGAAGCGCGTCTTAAGATTCACTTACTATCCAACACTAAAGCTCTGCACTGCATTGAATTCCAAATGATTTCATTGGGCGAGCAGCTCCTTCAGGCGGACTGAGGCGGCTACGTTTTACCCCATCAAACCCCCCACAGTTGTGGAATAAAAAGACACACCACAGGCTGCTTCTCGGTACGAATTTAAAAGGCCCCGTTATCATCATTTTCCTTCGTAAAAATAAAAAATAAGTAAAGAGGTCAAATGAAACACCAAAGTATATTGCGAGGGTACCAACTCTAAGGTACTGGGTAACAACAACCTGGCAACGGCACAGGGTGTCATATACATGTTCAGGTTTATGAAGCACCTGTGTCTGTTCGTTCGAACCCATAACCCCTAAAAAAATTAATTAAAAAAAAACGAAAACTGGCTGAAAGTTGGCAGAATATTTCCCCCACTGTGATTTAGAGAGACTCTGGCAGAAATGAGTATGTAATAGCTGTCCAGATTTGTGGAATCCTATCACACCATTGTGCTGTCTCTGATAAGCCCCCAAAGTCATGACTCAGTGGTCCGTTTCACAGAAGCCGTCCATGATACAAATGACAAACAGCAGCGAGCTGTGTGTCCTGCATGATCTTTGCTCCAAACTGCGAAAGCTTTTGTTTTCCACGTGCCCATCGATGACTTCTAAGTGTGGTGATGTTGTATTAGTATCAACTCCCAAAAACGGGCTGATGGACATGCAATGAGGATTTGTTGTACTCCAAATGATCATCAATTCTATCCAAATAAAGCAAGAGTTTCCACGTCCCGGGTATGCATGGCTCCGCCAAACCAGTCAAGTTCCCGTCTATCAGTCAAAAACGTAAACATTTGCTAGCAATCGTTGAAATCTGGAGGCGGGAACCTTTTGAACGGACACTTTTTGCATGAATGGCTGACCGCAGTTGTGTGTTTCAATTGCTTGTGGCGGAGGGACCTTGTTTTTCCCGAGCAGAAGAGCTATGAAGTGACGCGTTTAAAACCGCAGGAAAAGCCAACCTTCAATCGGCGTTCATTAATATTTTCCCCCTTCATAGTCGTTCCATCCTCGATGGCGGAGTGGCATTAGCTCGCGAGGCGGGGGGCGCGCGTGCACAGCCCTGCCCTGCTCTTCATTTGTCACACTTAGGAGGGAAACCTTGAGAGCGCGGCGTGCTGACGGAGCGCCGCCAGGAGCCCACCTTCGACTGCACTTCCCCCCCCCCCACGGATTAAAACGATTGATGACTGTCGTCAGGGCAAAATGAGCATAACGCAAGGACTTCCGCTTGACTCTGGCACCCGGACAGTAGTGACGAGGGCCGGACCGCAATTCATTTGGATTTAAGCGCACTTAACCAATCTACTCCACCCGAGGTGGCCCGGTGAGTAATTACAAGCGTGTGAGGAGAATTGTGAGTAAATTACAAGGTGAGTAAATTAAAATCTCACTCTCCCTCAGAACGGGCCGCAAAAACACTAATCCTCTTTGCCGCGGCTTTTCAACACTTTCCATAATAACTCAATGCCATTAAAATGCTCTGTGCGCATCCGACCTTAAATGAACGCCCAGAGAATTAAAAAACTTCAAAAATCTGATCAGAAGCCGAAAACGGCGAGGAGAACTTTTCCCTCATTTTTCCCTCAGCCCCTTTTCTTTTCCATCAATTCCCTCCACTGTCACTGTTAATTGCTTCCCCCCCCCCCTCTCCGCCTTCCCACCCTTGATTTCCACCTGTCGTATTGTTTGCTGTGATTAAAATGTAAAGCGCGGCGGCGGATGGGGCCTACTTGTACCCCCGTCTCCTCCATCACTCCTTATTGCGCTGGGCCTCGGCTGTTTGCAGGCGGCACTCGGGGAAGCGCGCGGGGTTAAGATTGAATGCTTCTGAGGCTTAGCGTGCCATTTTCTCTAATGCGCGGCGGGCGCGAGGGCTACCGGCGAGATTAATGCCGGTTTGGGCTGTTTGTAACACCGGCATTTATTCTCTCCCAAGTACCTGCCGCCGCAGGGACACTTCTTCATTCCTGCTTGTGCCAGGTTGGTTTACTCGTCAGGACTCCTCGCCCCGCCTCATCCCGTCCCCCTCCTCCTCTTTCTGTCCATGATTGCAGTCCTCCAAAATGATCCTCCCCCCCACCTTTGTCTTTTGCTCTATCTCTTAAAGTCTCGTTTTTTTTTTTTTTTTGTGCTTCCGCCTCCGGGACCCCATGCAGCCCAATCTCTGGGGTTTGCAAAATAAATGCGACATGGATTAAACGGTGCAGGCCCGGTCCTTCTCTGCGGGTCTACGTTTAGAATGGTGGGGTGACTTGAGAACAAGAGGTGTGGAAATGAACCCCAGTGGACTCCTGGTGCTCCCACACATGCGTTGCGAATGGCTGCCTCCTCTGAATGGGCAAACAGGGCGCAGAGGCCCAGCTGAGTTTTAATTCAGCCTGCCGAGCTAAATACATTTTTTTGGGGGGGGGGGGGGTCGAGGTGTCGGCCACATCACAGCGTGCTGCTGGGGGCCTGAAGCTGTGGAATCTGTTCCACACACAAACCCGAAGACTCTGCATCGCTTCATTCATTTTCATTTCTCACCGACCCCTCCCAACCCCGTTCCCCACCAAGACTTATTTCTTCCTGGAGCGCAAGCATCCTGCAAATTGTATTTCCCCCCCCCCCCGAAAATGAATTTGGGGAAAGTTGAACGACGCCATACTCCCCCACCCACTTGTTTCAATTTGCGGCCATTGTTTCCCTGAATGCTGACACGTGGGGTAGTTTCAACCTCAGTAGAAGAGGCATTAAATCTCTCGCGGGTTTTCTCATCAATCAAGTGTTTGGACCCTGCCAGGGAGGCACATGTTAACGGATTCCACAGTAAACCCCACTCAACATTGCTTCGCATCCAGGGAAGGCGGGGGCGGCACACGCTGACTGTGGAATTACAAAAAGCATCATTTTATATATAGACTGCTGACAAAAAAAAAAGATGAAGTTACAACCATACATGCTTAAGGATTCTGTTCCTGATACATTTACTTTGCTCCAGGCCGTAAACATGTGTGTTTTGTTCCTCATAAGGACTATTTGACTTTCTTTTTTCCCTAACTTTGCCGTGACCTCATTTTAGCAGTTGTATGAGCTCCTAGGCCCAGATATGGAGCAAACGTTGGACCTCTTTGGTGGCAGGCTTCATGGTTTCTCATTTGTAAAGTTCTCTGCACGCGCGAGGAGAGACTTTTCAAAAGGGGGCACCATTATGGTCATATGTACCTTTCACTTTGTCCCGTTGGTCTCTAGGACAGCAGGTTTTTCCCTTTGGAACCTGTACAAAGTGCAGTCTGAACTCTTATAACTCGGCTTGCTTGAAGCATAACAAACACTTTATCACATTGAGTCATTTTCAATAAAAGCTAAGGACGGACTTGAATTATTGCAATTAGAAGTGAACGATTAGAGGGCCGAGTTCTTCCAACGGAATCAGTATTACACCGAGGGATATCGGATGATGAGCGATGAAAAGGAGCGAGGACGCCGCTTAACGCCTCTCCACGCGAAGGTCAACCATGGCAGCGCACAGAAAAATCCTTCCGATTGCCCCCCCCCCCCCCCCCCCGTCTTCTTCTCACGAACCCCTTCCGCCTGTGCCACCGAGAGCACTTCATTGTGTGAGCTTTGCATGAGGCTACCGTAGTGCTACAATGGTGTCCACCGTCTGAGTCGTGCCTCTTCTGTTCAGCCCCTGTGCTCGCAGCATCCGAGTGTCTCTCTCTCTCTCTCTCTCTCTCTCTCTCTCTCCCTCTCTCTCTGTATCCTTGCTCCGGCACCACAAGGCCACATTCTGTGAGCATCCTGTTATTCCCCTCTCTCCTTTTCGAATTGCATGTCTGCTTCTCCTATTGTCATCTGCTTCTCCTTTTGTCGTCTTCTTCTTGTGCCACAGTTTATTTTATTTTTCTTCAAATGAAGACGCTAATTCACTTTTTGTTTCGGAGCCCTCCGGAGAGAGAGTACATCTTCTTCAGAGGAACAACGATAATTAATACAACTACAGCTGAGGTTTCAAGCATTTGTATTTACCTTTCATCCGGAGTGACTCACAGTGAGAGGAAGCTCGTCTCATAACCCCGGAGTCTAAATGTGAAGGGGAGGAGTCACAGTTCATGTCCAATCAAAATGATGACTTTTGAGGCTTCTGTCCTCATATGCTGCATTTCAATTGGTATGCATTTGTTTATCGGAGCCATTTATATTCATACTCGACACATTTGACAGTTGTTTTGTGGCATGATTTTCAGAGCTCTTGTCATTGTTTTAACATTGACCCTGTAATTTTTATTTTTTTTTCTGGATGGGGATACTTAATAATGAATGATACAATTGTCATCCTTTACTACAAGAGGTTAAAAGATGTTGTGATTCATGGCTCTGTACATAACTAACAGACTCAAACAGAGGTTACACTTGTCTTTTCAATTTGACTTCTGTGAATGGGCTGGATCAGAGGTGGAACCTGCCTGATTGGATGGGATTCCATTTATTTTTGGGCAAAGGAGCGACTCATTATCCAAAAAAATCCTCACAATAAAAGTCCTCCAATAGTTTTTGCTGCTTTCCCTTTGTGGCTTCTGTTACAAGTATGTAATTCATACTATGTCACTTACTTTGGCCATGTACTAATATCCCGATGGTTTAATTTAAAGCCTGCTGCGCCAGAAAGTGTTGTTTCTACAAGATAATAAATAACCACAGGTGGCGTCTGCATGTTTTTAAAAGTTATCAGGAAAACGGTTATACAGCCTTACACAACCCTCTCCTATTTCTCATATTTATTGCAAGTAAAACATCAAAAAAATAAGAAAAGATGTATTAAATATTCAAGAAGCCAAGTGGTGTGACTCACAGGCAGTGATGCCAGTAACGCATTACTTAGTAACGCATTACATAGGCCCTACCCTTCCCGTAAGAAGTTACTATCTAGCAGAGGACGGACCCTTCTGATTGGACAGACGGACTGAATAAGCTCAGACTTAGCGAGTCTGAAGAGGAGGCTTGAAGTCTGAAGAAAAAGCCCAGGAATAGGAGGAGGGGGATTGGGGGGGAGGGTGCGGGGGCTGTGAGAGATTTCATCCTTTACGCCCTCGACAGGGCGAGTCTCCCCCACCTTTGATCTTTCCCTCTCTGTTCGGACTTGCTGTTTAGCGACAACGGCAAATGATGATCGGCGAAAATATATATTTATTTTTTCCAAATAACCTTTCATGTGTTCAAAGCTGCAGCAGGACGCACTACACACGCGCACAAGAAAAAGGATCACCCACACCCACAGTTAATGGCCACGGGACCGTGGGTTTGTGTGAAAGTGTCCGTGGGCCATTCGGTACTGCTTCAGAGCCCTAACCCAAGAGGGCTTTCCAGTCCATTCACACACAACATCCTCCGTCCAGTACCCTCACATCCGCACAGGGAAAAGGAATCCGGGTGGACAGTGTGATGGATGTCATCATGTGTACGTTAAAGATTACAATAAGCTAAATGCAAATACCAAAGAGATGATTCATTAATGATGGGAACATAACTACTACTGATAATAACAACAGTGAACAAATTAGCAATAGTGATCAAATTCCAAATTCCCAAACAATACATGATTAAAAAACACCCAAAAGAAAGAAAGAGAATCCTGCAGCCTTTCAACCAGTCACCCTATTGGCGTGTTGGAATGGCCATCGTGGAGCTCCCGTGGGATGTTTTCTGTATTTTCACCTCACCAACTAAAGAGAACGGTGCCCTGAACAAGAACCTTAATGCGGTTTAGAAGTTCAGGTCTTGCCGTACTAGCAGGACAGTCCACATCAAACCGTGTCGGTGACCTTGCTGCTGCAAAATACGCAGGACGAAAATACAACACGTCTCCTTTTCCCACCACGCCGCCCTGATCTGAGTAACGGATCCAATGTAAACGATATTAATGGATATGGACCCACTACGATCCACTTCGCCTCCGCGGATCTTCAAACAAGCTTTTGAAATGTGAGAGCGGCACATTGTTGGTCCTCAGCACGGCTCTTTCTTGGTGTACCTATTGTGTTTGCTATTTATTGTTCTTGTAAAGTGGCTTTCTCCAACACATCGGTAACCTAAGCTCGGGCCGTTCTCAACCTCCGCGAGTGATGGATTGTGGTAACACAAGCTACAGAGGGCCTCCTCAGCGCTACCTTTTAAGCTTTTATCTCGGATTTGCCCTGAGTGGCGCGCTCGATAATCTAGCGGGCCACGAAAACATGTTTTTTTTTTCTGCAGACACATGACTGATATATCCGGTCGATGGCTCGCGAGGCGAGTACATTTATGGACCTCTCGGGCATAACGGATCAAATCCAATGAAGTCAAATCCTGCTTTTGTTACCGAGCGAGTTTCATCTGGTGACAGAGTCCTGCCAGGCCCCGTTCAGAAATGCCTGTCATCACCTTGGAATGGGCTCTTTGCAGGTGGTGAAGGTTGAGAGGCGTGTGCTACCTGAGGGATGTGTAGAAATGGCGGTCTTTCTGGCGCTCGGCCTGGGCGGGGAAGGCTGCGGCTTCCCGGGTGACATTTTGAGCTGGGATTGCCCGGCAGGTCGGCCATGTGACAAAGATGGAGTGCGGCTGCGACACCTGGGTGCCTTAGAGAGCCACGGTGTGGACGTGTGGGTGTATGCACGGGGGTGACCTAGGCGCCGCAGGCCTCCATTACCAATCTTGGGTGTGATTGAAGGGAGATCCAGCCAGCGAGCACGTCTAGGCTGTTTTATCCCCGCTGCCTTACCACCCGCCTAACCTCCTGAACTTGCAATCCTGCCACAGCCTTGAGGGAATTGCAACTCTCTCTCTCTCTCCGCATCACAAATCTAAGTAATAGAATACACTGCAGCCACGGGGTCAAGGCGGAACTGAAATCAGCTGTGCAGGAAACTCGACCCAACTCAATTACTGTTGTAACAACAAAATAGAACAGAAAGCTATACGCTACATCTCTGTTTTGTTTTGCAAAGTATAAGAGGACATTTGAGGTAATGGTTTTTGCATTGGACGAAACATCCAGAATGAAGTCCATGACAACAACATAGAAGGCATGAACGAACAATTTTGTCGAGGTGTTAGTGGCAGTTTATGAGCCGCAAATATGGACCGGCCGTGGCCAAAGGCTGATTCGGGTATTGGCTGCTTTCATTGATTTTACTTCTCCTTGTTTCCTTTCATTGCCTGTAAATTGACCCGTGTCTGGTTAATGGTGGCTCTAATGGGGAGGCTGCGGGAAAAGAGCATTTACTCTTGGATATGAAAATGCAGAAGACGGCACAATAAAAGCTTGTTGAGAGCTTACTCTACGAAAGTTATGGATGTTGTCAATTTGGAAAGCAGTATGCTTGGTCCATCAAACAGGTGAATATAGTTCATTTGTTGGGGAAAATGTTCAATGGCGGATGATTCCACAGCTTTATGGAGAATAATTGTGGCAGCAGTGCTTTAAATCTGGGATTGAGTCAAAATAAACTACAGTGTGTGAGTTTAACAGTTTATGGAGCTGAGTTACCCAAAATAAGAAGATACACACACACACTATAGGATCATTGTCGGTCAGGAGTTTATTGTGAGGAGAGATTTGTATCAAGTATGACATATTGACATGTAAATTATCACCAGCCGTCGTATATAATCTGTATTTTAAGGCTTGATGAGTCATTTGTAATGAAGTCTATGCCAGCGGACTGCTTTTACACTGAAAAGCTCACAGGCTGCACCCGGTCGGGCTAAAGTGGATCCATCCCAAATAAAAAGACTGACTTCAAAAGTACTCCAAAAAGTACACCTACTCAAGAGTCGGCTTACGTAAGCCGCAACTCCTCTCTTATGTCCTCGAGAGTGCTCCCTAATTATCCTGCATGACTCTGAGGGAGCACTGCTACGGATCCTTTTACTGCAACCTACGCTCGAGCCTCCTGCTGGACTTATACGCAGACACTTTACATTTACATTTCATTATCCTCACTTGGGCTCCAAAAAGTATATATTTTTTTTTCTTAGGTAAAACAATAAAACAACTAGCGTTAAGTGTGTAGGTTACGTGACCAAACTACCGAAGGAACCAAGGAACGGCGCACTGCGTGGTGAAGGATGTACAATACTTTGTTCCAACGCACACAGGAACTATGCATTGCCATTTCCCTCCCTGCGCTCCTCTCTTCTCTTTCGTGTGACGGAAGTCTTTGAACAGAAACCTGTTTGTCATCTGCCTCTGCATCTGCTTTACCTGACTGGCCTTTAATTAAAAAGCAAACACCATGCATCAATGTATTATGTAGAGTTCTACTTGGTATAAAATTGAATCTCAGTCAGCTATATAGCCGAGAGATTTTTATATATATATGCCTGTATATTTATATAAATGTGTATATTTACATTTAGGCGTTGATATGTCGTTGAGTTGCATTTTTTTTTACATCCATTGAATCAGGGCTTGAGGAAAAAATGTGCATTTATGAAAATGTATCTTAACTCCTTTTTCCTTCCTCCTCGCTGGAAATGAAGCAATCCCGTTTTACAGCTTTTCATTTAGCACATCACTAATTACTTTAGCCGCATAACGTATATGTTTGCACTCATTTCATCATCATCATCATCATTAAAACGTAATAGCTCGTGCCATTTCTGATAGACCCTCTATTACTCTAATAGTCTTGCAAAATAACAATTTAAGGAGAGGCAAATATACGCATATACGTATAGCACATAGACTCACGCAAACAGCAATGGTGAAATGATTACTGTGTTGCAGAGGAGGCAGGAGAGAGGAAACGTGCTCATTGGCCGTGCAATTGTGTGCAACTCTTGTTATTCTTTGGCTGTGAATGAGCCTCATGGCATTAGGTAGAAATGGGAAAGTAATTAGCAGAGCCCACTTGGACCTGCAAGAGAACAAGGTCTTTTTGCCTGTGCCTGCGCGCCCACGCGAGGCGCACACAAGTGTGTATTTGCCGCACAAGGCCACCCACGGCATTGAAGCCTGATTGACAGCCCACGTGATCCTGAGAGAACCAGACAAACACACACACTCGGTACAGTTTCGTTGCGGCTCCGGCTCCCTAAAAGGCTGGGAACTAAAAAAATGTTGACGCTTAACACGTGTTCCATGTTCCATACCTACAGGATCTAATGAATCCAACTCCTCTGAGTCTTTGCTTTATTGCCGACAAACCTGCACAGATTGCTTACATCCTGCCGCCTCCCGCCTTGTCAAGCCACCCCACCCCCCCCGCCCCCCGCCACCCTGCGTTTTGAGGCGGCGCCGCGTGATGCAACACTGCAGCCAGTGGTAGCAAGGCGAAAGGTTACGCAGTGAATGGAGCTCGGTCACAGAACGCCACTGGAGGGGTTTGTTTCAACGCTTTGAACTCTTGAGATGTTTTTTTTTTTTGTTGCTTCGCTACAGGTTACAGGCATGGATCATTTCATCCTTTCCTTCATTTTAAAACCACACAATGGGAAGGAGGCCCTCAAAGACTGACTTTTCTCCTCCAATTCAACAACAAATGGTCACACATGTAATTAGGGCGCCATGAATACCAGCGAAGCCGCGGCCGTTAACAAGCTCCGTTTGTTTTTCCCCTCCAGTTTATTTTTAGGGAAACAATGGTGTGCAATGGTGGACACTTTCCTGGAGGAAAAGGAACAAGAACCGTAGAAGAAAATGATTCACTTTGCGGCTGGTGTGACAGGAAGCCGGACTACTTAAACAAAGCATTTTTGGTTGGCTTCAGACGAGTGGAGGGGGACCCGGGCGTGAGAACGGACGAGAGCTTGTGCGATTGAAGGGTATCTGTTGACACTCTCCTTCTTGGTTTCTGGGAGTGGCTTCAAAATCTTTCACTCTCTTCCTTTCTTTCGTTTCTCAACATGCTTCTTAAACTGTCTCAGGAAGTCTGTTTCTGCCTCTCGTGGGTCAAAGCCTTTCTGTTATTCTTCTTAGTCTCATTTTGTCTCCCTTTCTTTATCTGTGTTCAGTTCATCGTGTAAACACGTCCCCCCCCCCCCCCCCCCACTGTTAACTTAATCCTTAGTAGCCTTAGTAGCCAGCCGAGGTCTGATAATGAGGTTCTTTATCACCTTTATGTAGAAAGAGCCTCTCTTTTTTTTTATGCACTTGTCTTCGTGGAACTTTATTTTTGAACAAAATTGCTTTCCTTGAGTCCTGATGGCATTAATCCCTCACTGCGAAAGCCATTATAAAGTTAGGTTTCACTCTGTTCATACTTGGGATGGAAAAATAAAAATAGACACACTTCAAATCTATTCAAACGTGTGTGACTTTGTTTGAAAAAAGACCACTTGTAGAAAGTTGTGATTCAACAACACACGAACGCTTTGATCATGAATCTGATTTCAGAATTGCCCTGGATTTAATTTGAAATGTCTTTTTACCGTAAATAAATAAGAAACCCCAGACAGGATGTAAAAGCACTTAATCCTGAAACCAACTGTAGAAAATAATGCATTAGCAAAGACACCGCAGTTATTTCTAGAGGAGTTCAGGGAATATGCGAGCTTCAATTGTTGTTTTGCAAATCTCTGTTGTCACAAAAATATCTTTCTAGCCTGTGGAGGGAGATGAATAAATGCATGAGGCGTCAAAATGATTTGATAAATATGTGACAAAAACCGATCATTACCCAAATCTGAGTCTGTCACTCTTCCCACAGCGCTAATGGCTGCTGCAGGGCAGACTGGTTTTAGAACACTTGTCAACCATGTCTCCTTCAAAGTTACATTCCCATGTGAACATGGAGCGACGTTACGACATAAGACAGGGCAAGTTTATTTCTTGCTTCACGTAAAACCATCGAAGGCCAACAAAGAGACAATTTAAAGACATTTAAAGTCATTGATTGAAACCGTAAAAGATTTAAAGATTAAAAACATCCACTTCACACTTAAATCTGGTTCAATTGAAGGCAGCAGCAAACAGAAAGGCCTTCGGTCTTATTTGGAAGCAGCTGAGAGGGGAACAAATTATCTCCCCAATTACAGTTGTAGTTTCAAACCCGTTGTCACTGTTGTTTGAGACAAAACAATATGGCACCGGCTTGAAACGCATGATTTCGGAGCATCCCTTCGGTGCCTGAGCCGATTGAAATACGACACGACGCAAACGCGTGATGATAATTACTCGTGCATGAAAGAATGCGCGTTTCTTTGAGGCCTAATTTAGATGGGACTGCGAAGGCTGGCTGGTGCATCTCGGCATTTGAAAGCACGTTATTAACAGGGTTTGTCCCGCTCCTAATACGATGTTGTGTGAACCAAAACAACGGTTAAAAAAATGTGAATTGGTGTACTTTGTACTCAAGGGGAGGTATCCGTGGCAGTGGGAGAACTCCTCAGAAATCGCCTGATATCCGTGGCTAATTAATCCAATCCCAACGGGCTAATCCACAACGTGTGTGTTTTTACTCATTTCCTCGATCCCGATTGGTGGAGCCGCCCCAGCTGCAGGGCACTGATTGGAGGGTCACAGAGCATAGTAAAGTGCAGATGAACATGATTTTTTTTTATTTAAGTTTGATGTAAAGCGTTAACGGTTGATATGTTGTTCATAGTTTGAAATCGAGTGCACTGAGTGCACTGCTCTAATTTGGCCCTCCTTTACTGACACACACACACACACTTGTAGCACACACCTAATGTCACACAGACACACACACAAGTACTCTCCAAAGGACCGGGGGGGGCGACAAAGAGGGGCGGGACGCACAGAGTTTCACAACTCACTTCCAGACGGGTTGAGTGAAGGCCAGCGGGGGGAAATCAATAGCGGGAGGAGAGGCAGTACCAAAGCTGTCCACGGACCAACATCCCGTTAATCCATAACAGGCGGAGTCTCCCCCCCCCCCCCCCCCCAAACAAAGAGAGAGGCAGAAGGCTCAATCTCTATCAGAGCTTTGAATTACAAAGGCCTCTTTCCCTGCAAAGTTCCAAGGGGGGCTACGTGGAATTAGACTGACGGCAGGTCTGCTCCAGGGGAAAAAAAGTTGAATGTTGCCTGGCTCCTGCAAAAAGGATGGGATTTTTTTTTGGTTTAATTCGTTCTGCTGCCTGGTGAAGTTTTGCTTTTTGCACTTCCCTTTGGTTTGGGATGAATAGAAGAAACGCGCACTTATAACAACCGTGCCAGTAGAAAAACAGCCACACTACGTATGCGTAAACTTCAGTTCAGAGCCTTAACAGCTTCCTGCCACCCGCCTTGAGTGATTGACGGCTGATCTCTGACAGCATCGCACGGGTATAAAGAATGACAAATAAGATTTAAAAGAAAAATCTAAAAGAGTTTGCGAGGTGAGGGGAGCTCCATTTGTGGCGCACAACCATGTAAAAAGAAAACCTTTTGGGATTACGGTTTAAATTAGATCAGTTTGCAAATCCTACCTGAAACTTTTATATAAACTCAAAAGATGCCTCTGGAAAAATCATCCATGCAATCAGATTTCTTCCTGTGCAAAGGATTAATATCCTCCTGCTGGTCAGTAAAGACAATGCATGTGAGGAAGAGCTCGGGCGAGATGTTGGAAGATGAAGAAGGGGCCGTCGGTGGTGGCTGCACACGCCACTGTTTGGTTTCTTCATTTAAAAGTTCAATAACATCCAACCCGACAACTTTCAACAGCGCATGTGCTCCCCCGGGGTGAAGTCGACCGGATCAACGGTCCCAAGGACACAAACGCACACACGGGCCGTACCCTTTAGAGAGAGATTCCCATCTAAGCAGAGCCGTCTGCATGGAGACGCCACGAGATAATTTGGTGGGGGACGGGGGGGGGGGGGGATTCGTACCATTTCGGTGGACTAACCCTTGAATCCGACGTCAAGGGCACCGTAGATCTTGCAGATGACTGTTTGAACCCCCCCCCTCCTGCCCAGGCACATCGTCCTCATCAGTCACGTATGTGCATGTATTATGGAGGAACATCCGGCGGAGACAGGGAAGAGTAAAGCGCATTGATCCGTAGAGATCCAGCCTGACACTCGCAAACACTCTCCCACTGCGGTGGGAGGGGGGGCGGGGGTAGTTAAGAATCTCTTCTGACCCAACTGCCGCCATTGGCTGCGTCTGCGCCTGTTCATCTTTCGACATCCACTCAGGTGTGTGTGTGTTCACAGACGGTCAGGCTCATGCAATATTCAGCAGACCCCCCCCCCCGGAGCCCATGGGTGCCGACAGTCTGCCCTGTGCTGAAAAGTGTCTCCCTCTCTCCCTCTCCCCCCCCTACCTCCTCAATCACCTCCGGGCACTCTTTATAGTCCTGTCTCGTCTCCCTGTCCTCTCTCTCCTTCTCCTCTCACCCGCCGTTGCTCTCCATCCAAGTCTCCCCATCTCTGTGGCTCTTGTCCCCCACCCCCCCCCCCCCCCCCTTTTGTGTCACCCTCTTTATGGCAGAATTAACCCAGCTCTCTCCATGTCTTCACTTGATCCCGCGGGAGAATGACGGCGTTGCAGCCCGCTGCCATTATTTCACAGATCAAAGCGTTATAATGAAGGAATAAATAAATAACCCTGGCTCCCTATCGCGTCGCTCACCTGTGCATCGGTCCCACTGCTCGCTGCCAAAAGGGCACGTCTGTAGGGGTGTGTGTCTGTAGGTGTGTGTGTGTTGTGGTTCCATGCCTGGCTGCAATCACTAATTGCAGGAGTGGTCCTTTAGTTGTTCTGTCTCAACACTCCCCCCTGGCGGCAGGGACTGAAAGGGTAAAGCAAGCGATTCACGGGCCTCACCGATCTCTTTGGCTTTCACTTGTTCGTTGTCAACGTCTGGTTGGGGTGTGTAAATGGAAGTGGATTCAGGGAAGGCCCATTTTTAAGGTCGATGGAGTAAAGGTACAATTTGACCAGCCCAAAGGAAGCATTTTATGAATTTCACTCCCCGTGTAACTTTGAAAACCGTGTCACCTTGGGTAATCTAAAAGAAGAGAAATGTCTTGATGAAAAGAAATGACCCCCCCAACTCCCTTACCGACTATGTTATTATGACTTTACACTTTATCACGGTTTCTGTGAAACCTGTGCTGTTTGCCGTCATTGACTGCAGACTGGTGGGGGCAGAAAGTTATCAGCAACTAGGCACAAAAAAATCTTTAGTCTTCTTCAATACATCATTTTCATTCATTAAAGGACTGTCCATTTATAGTGAAATAGCTAAATAAAGCAGAATATGCTTTGTGCTTTCATACAAACCCGAGTCTTTTGCAGTTTGCAAACTAATGGTTCTTCTTATACACAGTTGATGGTTTATGCACACACTCTGCCAGGAAGCTTCACTGGGAGATCTGTTGTCTTTTCCTCTGATCATGCAGATTCCTAAAAGTAAAGAAGCTGACGGTACCACCTTTTTGATGATAACACCATTATGTCCAATCGACTGAGCCATCTGGATGCCTGTTAAGCAGCAAATTGCAGCCTCCCACAGCGCTGTGTGCAAGCATAGTGTCTTTAAACAAAGACGGTTGTAATGAAGACTCTTGCTTGGTACAAAAGAAACACAACTTCTTTCTTTCTTTTCTGACAAGACAACGGGGAAGCAAGGAGCCAATGATGTTTGATCTCGCACAGCTGTAGTTGCCAGTGTAATATGGGAGCAGACAAGGCTGGGCGGGACGTGTCAAGTGCAATGGGAGTTAAGTCAAGTGGGTGATGTTCTCAGCAGCCGTGTGTGTGTGTGTGTGTGTGTGTGTAGTGGCGTCAGGTTTTGGCGGCGGATTGCGTATGTGTGAACGCCGTGGCGACGAACATCTGGCCGTCTTTTTGAAGTACCCAGGTGGGCACTGTAGCGACAGCTGCAGCGCTTCCCTCCTCGCGTCTCGTAGACGGAGGGAGCTTGACAAGCAGAAAGTCCCCCTCTTGATCTACAACATCCCCCCCCCCCCAATCCCTACCGTTCTTGAGCAAGATGTACCAACTCGACCTTCAATGCAGGACGATCCGGAAAGGTGGACCACCTTGTCACGTGGACGGGTGCCCTTCATCAAAGTTCGGAAGGAGGTCGCAGAAACGATGTCATGGTCAATGACGTCGTTTCCTGTGCTCTGGTTTCAATAACAACCACCTGCTGTTTTTCCTAAACCTACTGTGTGGGGTCAGACTTATGCTGATATAGTGACACGTAAAAATGATGGAAATGTAATGCGATTTACAAATCTTGGACATCGGGAAAATCCAAACTCTTCTTTCCTTAGATTCCCTATTCTCTCTACTCTGAAGAAGCAGCAGGAACATGAAGCTCATAACACTGCCTTCGACAAGGACTCCACTTTAATATGTACAGCCACATTGCATGATAAATGGCATAAATATAAAAAAAAACAGCTGCTACCTTTTAAGAGAAGTAATAGTTTTACAGGTTTTCGGAGTGTGTGTTAAATGAATAACCTTATAACAGGGTTTTGAGACAGGTTACAATGATGGAACCGCAGTAACAGGTCAACTGTAGTAAACCTTACAAAATAAAAGACTCTATTCCCTGCTTTGCCGCCTCCCTCATGTTCTTCATTACTTGTTCCTTCTTTCCCTGCGTTTATTGCATCTCATTTGCCATCTTACTCCCCTTTTCCTGCCATGTTTCACTGATGTTGGGGGGCTGGTAAAAAACTTAATAAGTCATGTAAAAGCTGCTTGGACCGAGCTGCCCAGGAGCTGTGATTTCATTTTCAGATGATGTTAGACCTTCTGCTTCTCTCGAAATGCAGGAAAAACACATTTGACGAAGACCACAAGGCAGTCGATGTTTTAGAACCATTTATTTTACTCATTTATATACTGAGCAGATAAAACAGTCGGCTCGCTTTGACTGAGAAAGGACGATGTCACTCAACTCTCTTGGAAGACCTTGGCTTTAGCGAAGGTAATTCTGACATTCCTAATGTGGTGCTTGTGGTTCATTAAGTTAACAGAGTACCTACACTCGATGTTTGCCACCGAAAAGGTATTATTTGTTCAATCTGATGAATCTGAATCGTAGAGGGAGGACTTCTTCTTTGAAGTAAACATGTTGGCTCCCCAATAGGTTTTTCGAAGGGTTTTCCTTTGATCTTTGCTCTCAATCATAGCGATGAAACCCCCCCCCCAGTGTGATGAAAGTTCTGCCGGTGTTTGCTGCGGATAAAAAAAGGCAGCTGGAAAGTTTTCTCAGGACTGTTAAAAAATCAGACGGCATTGTTTATTCATTTAACTGTAAGTTCTTCTTTAACTTTCTCAGCGGATTTGAGGCCCGTAGCCGTAACTGCCACACCGGAAGTTCTTCTACTCCGTATCTTTGATTCAATACAATTTTACCCTGATGATTTCTTGTGGTAATCATATATAAAGTCCTGGGTTTGAGATGTACCGAACCAGGCATATATTACTGTCTTTAAAGTAATATGCCTGGTTCCGGCCGGAACTGGAATTTTCGTGGCTACTTCCACCTCGGTGTGCCGAGGCCAAAAGCATATGTGCGGTCTCCAAGGAAGTGTCCCCCCCCGACGGGCTTCATTCCGTCTCCCGCACAGCATGCACCTCTAAGCTCTCTAATCTAATTTACCAATCAGCCAGCATAATTACGCCCTAAGATCTGCTCCGCTGAGCAAAATGGCTTCTGTCTTCTGCTCGAGTGGTGCGAGCGACACCGAGAGGGAGCGCCGGTGATACAAATGAAAGTCTTTTTCAGATTAATCAGGAAAGCCTTGTTTGTGTGCTCCTAGTAATTACGGGTAAGATTAACGACTACGCCGATACGGCCCGCTCGTAGCTTGTGAAATGCTACCACAACTGGCGATGAGAAACTGCAGGGTTTATGACTCCACAAGATGGAGTAATGAAATCAGCAACCATGAGGTGTAGCTTCTCCCCGCTTCAAAGTCATCTGTAGGCGTTCGTCCCTTCTTCACACAAACCTCTCCTTCCACCAATCACCGGCGTGCGCCCGCCGCAGCGGGCTGGAGAGCCCTGCTGCCGTTTACAGTCGCAGCGGGCGCCACCGAGGTGCAACTCAATGAGCCAGGTGTCCCGGGTGGTGAGCGCCCCTCCCGTCTGTTTTTCACGTTCTGATCGAAGGAGGCCGCACAACGGAGGAACGGAGTGGGGAAAAAGTTGATATTACCGTTGCGTCAGTTGATCGTTTGTGGTACCTTGAAGTGTTGTGTTTGCGTACGCAAATTAGGCTTTTAGCTCATATGGATGCTAATCTGCATCATTTCTTTCACCACAGAAATGGGATGATTGTACTACTTGAATGTGAGAAAATGCTGTCAAGAGACATCAAATGCAACAAAATTTCAACCTTGATTTCAGATAAGGTATTAATCCGTTTTGATGTACAAACAAACGCCATGGGAATATAAATAGGCACGAAACTGAGATTTCTGGCTCACTGTGAGGGCCTCGATGGGGGTCATTTGGCTAATTAAATAGCACACATTTTGAATGTGCCCACAGTGGAAATGAAAATAGATTATCATATCCTATTTTGAGAAAACAGCCTTTAATACGAATACATTTGACAACTAATTAAGTACTCGATATCAACGTGAAGCCTCCCCAGTTGTTTATTTTATGTTCCTCTGAAAGGTAATGTTTAAATATTTAAATACGGTAATATCTAATGCAGTGGTTTTTCTATATGGCTGGTAGAGACTATGTAATGTATTATCATGCGTATAATCACTATCATTCTGAAAGGTGTTTTCATTTTTCTCCAAAAATATCTGGCAACACCTGAAATACCGACTCTTCTGAGTCCTCCACCCTTCCCCTGTGGCCCTGACCCCCCAGGGTTGAAAACCAATAAAAAAACTTGAACTCCGACTGCACACTCAGTCTAGACCAATCCGCAGAGGAGGGTCTCTGAAAAGCGATAAGCCACGCCCCATTCAGGCACGGATGAAGCAAAAAATAATGGGACACGAATGAGGTGAAATAACTATAACTAGTCGCACGAGTAAACTTGCGCGAGTAAAGCTTGGCGAAGATCCGCTCCGCTTTTGGTGTGAACGCAGCATAAGAGTTTGGCCCGGTGGTTTTTAATGTGTCCCGCTAGTTCAAACAAATATACAAAGCGGGCGTGGTCCCGTTAAACGTCTATCTTCAATGGCGGCAGGCGCCATGATGCTGCTTTAGAAGACCCATACGGCACCAGCTTCACTCGGCAGGGCCTGTGGTTTCACTTCCGGGAATCACAGACAACGTACTACGAGGCGTAAGTGTAGTCCCTTCGAAGCGGAACGCTCTCCACTGCTGTGATTAGACAAGTGCCGTTCCCATCACATCACTTAACCACGGCTAAGTGGGAGGCTTGTCTTACAAAATGGCTTTTAGCAAAAAGAGGACTTCCAGTACAAATGTCGCCCACATAGCGGAGTGATCCGCCTCCTTTAACCCGACTGAATCCCGCGCTCTTTGCTTTCCGTTCCATCAGCCATGCTGTGCAGACGCTTCATCCTCACTACTCCAGCTGCCCCCCCCCCCCCCCCCCCCCTCCTTCACATCCGCTCGACCTCGCCGTCCTCCCCCAAGTCATCTCTCGTTTTGTTCTTCTGCCGCTGACGACTTGACTAACGTGGAAAACTGCTGCGTGAGGAGCTCCTCGCCACACAGCTCACTAAGAAAAGATGGAGCCAGGAGCCAAGAACTCAAACTCTGGTTTTGACTCACAGATGTTACTGGCAAACAAAATTGACACAAGTTCACAATACCATTCTTTTTGCCTGTATTTAGTTATTAATATTAGTTTAGTGCTTGACTTTAACAAAATATTTGTATATTCTCTCCATAGCAGCCTTTTTGACCATCTGACTTGTTGGGATCTATCCGTTGCACTTCACGAGAAAAATAAAGAAGTCAGATGGATGATCTATGATCCCGAGAAGAATACATTGAGATTGGTCATGTGGGTTTCGAGACTGGCAGCCAACCTGTCTTAATAATCTTCAAGTGCTTACAAACTCTGCTCTCTGGGATATATGCTCTCTTCCTGCCCCACACATCTCTCCCGACTGTGACTCTGCATAGTCGGCCTTTGTTTAGACCAGTCAAAACCACTCACTTCGGATTACATTAGCAACGGGAATGTACAGCTCTGCTGCATGATCCTGATAACACAGTCAGCTAATTTGGAATAATTAGGAAGTTTGATGGCGCGTCGGGGTAATTGGCCCTGGCAAAAGGTTTCGGCTTGGATTCAAATTCATTGGCTAGAGGTTTGCAGCGACAGTGGGTTGTTCCGTTGGCATGATGGGAAGCGTATCACCTGATGGTACGCTATAAGGTCAGCCCCTCTTTGACAGATGCTTACTAGGCTAAAATGTTCCTTTGCGCTATATTTCTCTTTGTGCTTCCACATCTGCGTTGTGTCCGAAAGTTGTTTTTTAATTGGTTCTGCATTACATGCTCCGAGTTGATGCTTTTCTTGAAAACAGAATTCAATTGCTTTTCTTTTTGACAGATTTTACTTCTGGTCGAAAGATGAATTTGAGAGATATCAACTTTGGCTTTGTTATATATGGCATTCAAGTTGATTCTGATAACTGAGGTTATCAACTCAAATGTAGAAAGGAATATAAAATATAAATGCTAGCAGTTGGATTAATGATACAGGGCTTCGACTTTGATATGTTCATGATACTTTTATTGAAATAAATAAGCCATGATACTTACTTATTCGTTAGGCGATGTCCAAAAAAAAGTTTTCAGTTCACTATTCATTATCTTTCTTTAAAAGAGAAAATGTGTAACTTGTGAAAGATATTCTTTCTTAGCCAACAGTTTCTTTGTGCTTTGCATTGTGGCTAAATCCTTTTTATAGCATGTGAACACTATACTCTTTGAAAATCCTTTAGCTGTTAGCTCGGTTAGCTGTTAGCTCTGTTAGCTGTTAGCTTGGTTAGCTGTACAAGGCCAAAGCAGCGGCCGGCTCTCTTCCTGTAAGAAGACGTGCTCTGTTGTAGTGGGCCCTGCCTTCAGTTTGTCATTCGCAAACCGAATGTTTGCCGATAGTTTACACACTTACAAATATTGGAACACTTTGTAAGCTGTACCCGAAAGGGTCCAAAAACCTGGACCACACAGTCATGAATGAGCGGAAGAATAAAGGCTGACGCTTCCAGTGGTATTTAGCATTTGCCGTAAACAGACACACATACACACACACACACGCTAACAAACACATTATCTTCGCCTGGCAAGTGTAACTATATAAATGATCTGCAGCTTGGGTTTGTTCAGTGTGGTTAGGGTCAATCGCCATTGGAAATCAAGTAATAAAATAAACAGTGTGCCAAGGACATATTGTCCGGGGCCTCGCACACACCATTAAACTCGTGCTGTCCTCTTCGTCCCCTCCTCATTACTCGTCATCTATTTTTAAAAGGGAATATGCCTTATTACAATTAGCCTGTTTTGAGGAAAATCTGCCACACTCATCACAGTGAACTGCATCCGCCCACCCCCCCCCCCCCTCCAGAAGGACGAGAGGGGATGTTTTAGACATACATTTATATTGTCATATTAGGAAACACCAGGCCAAGACATTAAAAGACATTTAAGAGGATGTTGGTCTCAGAAACAAGGGGAAAAGTGAGCCAGACAGAAAGAAGGAGGGGTCTAAATAGTTCTTGTTTCATGATTTAAACAATATAGGCTCTGTGGCAATCCTTCCCTAATGACAGCAAGAAACTGACGAAATCAGTCTCCGTCTCAGATGGGGCCGTGGAGGACCACTGCTCATCAAGTCCAACATTTCTCTTCTAATTGTCCATGATCTGGTTTCAACCGGATACGCATAAAATGCTGGAGCTCCCCGTCGTTCCCTCCCTCCGATTTCTTTTTGTCCTTTTCTTTCCAGCTCTGCGAGCGACGAAGTAATTCTAGCGCCGGCTTTGCCCACTCCACGTGAAAGGCATGAAAAAAGGCACCGCAGGGAACTTTTTCAGCCACTTTAAATCTGCTTCGTGAACTTCACAGCCCTTTCCCACGCCAAACTGGCTGGAGGTGCGCGCCGATGGGGAGTGTGTGAGAAGGAGTGGGTGCAGCCTCCTTGTGAAATAAATGCATGCTCACACTCCAGCAGCGTACAGTAGGTTCGTAAAAGTCACAGAAGAAGCAACATGAATGATGCTTGGAACTACAGAAATGTTCCTGTGTTGCTATTAGCGACTGCTCTCGCTCCATGCGAATGCTCTTAATTGATCCGAAAATCACAATTAGCCGGTCGTCCCCCTGTCCGTCCAAGCCTGCAAGACACTGCGTCTCGATCGCTTTATTTATTACATTCTTAATTGCAATTTCACAGTGACTGCTCATGACATTTAGGGACCTTCCAGCAGTGGACGGACCTGATTGAGGAAGAGTAGTTTTGGACTCCTCCGTGTTAATGACTCCACACACACACACACACACACACACAAACCAACGCTATCCCCTAATATGATGTTCATATAAAAACCATTATGAAAAAACTCTTGGTATGCAACACAATTCCCGCCGGATTATGTTTTTATCAACATAAAGAGGACCATGTTAATACAATGCGTCAAATACCGCTTGGGGAAACAAACACAGGCTATATGCCAGGAGACTGCTGTTTGTGTCCAGTGTATTAGTTGGCGAAACACGGTAGTTACTGGTGCTCTCTGCCCCGCTGCTGCAAGCGCCACACGGACCTATTCGCGACATATTATTGTCAGCGTGGAACTGCCGTGCGTGGAAAAATACCAACAAAGATTTTTTTTTTCAAGGGGGCGGCGGGCACAGCTTTCGAATAAGCATGGTCAAACGACGACCCTACCAGGTACTGAGCAATTCTACAGGGATGCTATAATCATTAAGAGGGGATAAGCATTCCCAAAATGTCTGTGGGAAGCAACAATTTGTAATATTTTTGTGGTGATGGATGTGGCCAGCCGTATCTGACACATAATTACAGCTAAAGAATGAGCAAGCAAGGGATTAGGGGAGGATTTTGGAGGGTGATCTCTCATTCCTCTCCTCTCTCCACTGCTTTGGCTTGAGAATGTTTCTGCTTATCTTATAACCCAAGGAGACAGAGGCAGAAAAAAATACGGAGACTGAGGGGAAGGAGACACAGACCGTGAACTATGCAGAAGTGTACACAAACACGGCCTCATCCAATTACACACAGAAAGCAGAAGCCATCGCTCACTCTTTCTGTCTGCTCGCTCCCTGTTGGCCCGCCCTCTCTCTTACGCAAGCGCATGATGATGCGTGTAAACTCCAGAGAGGCCAATAGATTTTTGCGGCCCAACAAAGGGTTGGAATAGGAGCGATGGATATAAGAGCAATGGATATATGTAGAATATTTACTTGAGTGGTTTTGAAAATACATCAACTCTTATGCATCGATGGTTGTCGGAGGCAAGGTCAGGAGAACCTGTGTTAAGAATGTTTCAGCCTTGAGTTTGTGATGAGGCACCGTGGGGGTGGAAAAGACTAAAGAAAACTGCCGTGCTTGTTTTACAGTCAACATCGACATGAAGGAAGGTTACGTTTAAATCACTAAAAAGTAACTAAAGCACATTTTAAAATTAATTAATTGCGAGTAAAAGTTTTACTTACAGTAAGACTAAATCTTACAGTAATTAATCAATTTAGAAAGTGTGTACCTAGCTATGCAGCTCCAGTTAGGGGGATACTTTGTCAAGGTGTTCAGAAGGCTAAGATTGGATAGAATTGTGCTCTCTATGGCTGACATTAAAAACTGAAATTCTGTGCTGGCAATAGCTGTGGCCCAACGGGGATTTGTTTTCAGGTTGTCCGCGCATCCTTCCGTTTCATTCAGGAAGGCGTAGAGAGAGCTTCTTTCAATCCGTCCCACACATCCACTTGTACTCAACGAGGAGCTGATTAAAGGTCAAGATCAATGACCTCCTGTCCATTCCACTCTGGCGCCACCTCCCAAGCGCCTTGAGCAAATTTCTTCAAATTTGCCATGAATGCCAACTTTCCCCAACGGACAAACTGATTAGAATGTGTTGGTCAGAGTTCGAAGGATGTCAGGATGTCTTACTGCTTTAACTTTGACCATATCTTTTTTACACATATCTCTCAGGGAGCTAGGTTCTGTGACCCTATTTAGAGTCAATATGACCATACAACAGGGAATACTGCAGGAGGGACAGACTGCAAATGGAAGGTTTGCTGCAGCTCCGGAGCCTTTAAGGCACTCCTTCGCTTTTAAATCAAGCAATTTTTCATATTCCAAGATGGTGCCGGTGTAAGTGCTGACCTCACAGCTTCATAATGACAGTCAACAGACCAATGTCACAATGACTTGGTCCATTTCCTATATAGAGTCTTTAGTTACTAGTCTGTTTTTTGGACTGTAGGGTTGTAGGGAACTTGCTGCAGAGGTAGCAGCTTTCTCAAGCTTTTACGTCAAGTAAAAGTGCAATGTACATTGCTCAAATTCCAAAAAGACATGGTTATCAAACTAGTTCCAGAGGAGATGTGAAACAGAGTACCACACTCCACTATGTCAAACCCACAGGATATGTCATCACTCATCAGTGATACAGTATCTTGCATCCACATGACTGCAATGAAAATTGTTTCACTCTGCATGAGTTATCTTC
This sequence comes from Pungitius pungitius, assembly GCF_949316345.1. NCBI lineage: Eukaryota > Metazoa > Chordata > Actinopteri > Perciformes > Gasterosteidae > Pungitius > Pungitius pungitius. The sequence continues at coordinate 10,718,347 of NC_084920.1, forward strand.
ACGACGGCGACGTGTTCAGACAAATCGAAGATGGGGCTGACATCGACATGACATGGATTTTCTTTTCTTTTCTTTTCAGTAGTTTGCGTCGCCACGTTTCCCTTAGAATACCCCCCCCCCCCCACCCCCCAGGCACCGGTGTTAATCTCATCTGTTTGAAGAGTGTTACATGAAACCAGAATCTCTCCCCACGAGTACTGGAGCAGCTCCCTGTCGTTCCAGTGGTGAAACCATCTTGTCTGCGGGGGGCGGGGGGGTATAGGGGGTATCACATGACAGCCACATTGGTTTTGTCAGCACTCGGGTTTATTAGTAGATGCAAAATCCACCAGTGGCGCAGACATTTCTAAGAACCACGCCCCTGTTTGACAGCTTCCCCTGAAGGAAAGCTGACGATGTACAGATTGCAAACTCATTTCCTCTGGCTCCTGAAGAAAATGCCCCTGCCGACACGCAACGTGATTCCTTAATGTGATTTGGACCTCGAAATGAGAAACCGTGTTGAGCAAATACAGAGGATATTGGAGTCAAAGCGAGACCGTTTCAAAATGGCTTCTCGCGTCATCCTGTCCATCGCGTCTGATGGGGATGAACCACTCGCTTTATGCGAGAGTTGGAAAAAGATCTGATCTGTGAGATACAAGGGAGACTACACGGCTATTAACTGACACTCGATGTGACAATATGATCAAGATGGTTTATTGATCCTCATGAGGACACACGTTTAAAAAAAAAAAAAATCAAATAGTGGCTAAGACAATTTGTCATGACATATTTACCCTTCAGCTGCACTCTCTTTCTCTGTTTAATAGGTTGACTCCATCTGTGTTCTTTTCCGGATCTTTTCAATTGGAGTTAATTACCAAATACAGCTAATGAATTAGCTTATGGACGATGTGAACAGTAATGTTGGCTGTCAAACGTTTAGAATCAACTGAATAGGTTTCTTTTTTTGTTAGGTGTTCTTCTCAGTTGGATCTAATGACTTTAAAGAGAGTGATTTTGTATGAAAGATTCAGTTCCTCATTGAAAAAGGCTTCCAACAGGGTTTGCAGACATGAGTGGCTAAAAAATAAACTCAATATTAGTTTAAATGTACGCTCCATTTTGAATTTTTTCCTCACCATACCTTGCTATAAAACCACCCTTTTCTATGTTTTCTGCTGAGGCCACGAAACTCCATTAACAAATTTAAAGGACAAATATTTTATACCGCTGTCCGGATTGTTTAGTTCAGACAGACAAACAAACTTAAGCGCCGTCTACAGCACTACTTTACTAAGCCTGAAAGAAATGAATGTTATCTAAACTTATTGATTACATTTCTACTTTTGCCTTCTCGTCCATTGGCATTTAGCCACTGTTGATGGTGATCAACACTTGCACATATTTGACACTAACAACTTCTGTGAGAGATATAAAACTACTCAGGGACCCAACACCAGGTGGCCTGGGAATCCAAGTTAAACAGCAAACCATAGTGTTAGGAGTAGAGTGTGATGACTAAATCAACAGTTTGACCAACTTGAGATCTAAAACTGAGAACTGCACGAATGTTGTCCTGGCCGAATAACTAAAAAACGCTTCACTGAACCAAGCAGAGTCGGATCTTAGACATCATTGCTTTTATATTTGTTTGTTTTGTGCCTCGTTCTCATTTTAGTGTGGCCTGCAGTTAGGCATTAGTTAGGAAAACGTATGGGCCCAGCCTGGAAACGGTGTTCGCATCAGTGTAACCGGGAGCCTCCCATCAGTCAGAGAGACTGAGGCGATTCAGCTGCTACTTTGTGCTGTAATTGCCCATTCAAATCGAGGACATTGTCAACAAGGCCGTTGACTTCATCATGGTTGTTGATCTAAGCAGGCAATTTTCTTCATGGAACAAAGAGGAATGGAATGGTTGAGAGCGCGTAAAATGACCCATCTGTGGATGTGATGCAGCACAAACATGCCTAATTCATTCAGATCATTTAGTTTTTAGCACGAGATTCAGTCAAATCAAATTCAAAACCACTACATTTGTGTGGATTTCCCCTTGTAGAAGGCTCCCTCTGATGACGCATTAAAAACGGTCCTGGTTCTCTGGGGAATAAATTGGTTGTTTTTAGAATTTAAGTTATTTTGACACCCAAATGCACTTTACTGTATTCTGACTGCGTTGTTTTTCATGTTTTAGTAAAAGATCTGGTCCCACTCAATACCAAATATTCATAGTAAGCATGCTTCTGCTGTTATAATTCGGTTAAAGAAATTCACTAGGCTGGACATGGTGTGATGATGTGATGATATCTGGGTGATGGGTGTTTTTTCAATTTACTATGCATTTTAAAGCAGTACCTTTGGCATACTGTTCATAGATTGATAGTTACGTACTGGAATGACCACATTATAAGCAAACAAACAAAAATCCCAGAACAGAAGTCAACTTGAATTTCCTGGATACCTGGCGTCGTCTTCAAAGGGTTGCCATCGGTGGCTGCGAGCATCGATGGGCTGGGGTTCTAAATAAGCCCCCGTCCAACCCGAGACACGCAAACAAACATGAACATTCGAGCCAGCTGCTGGCATAAGCACTATAGGAATTGTGGGGGGAGGGAGGCAGGGGAGTGCTTTGGTAGAGAGACAGGAAGACAAAGAAAGATCAAACGAATACAGTGGGGCATAGATTGCTGACGCAAATCGGCCTTCATGTTGTCGGTAGATAATTTTTTTCTGCTCTGGCATCTTCACAAAGACCAAATCTCAGGGCTTGTTAGCTGAGGTGCTCATCAACCTTTTTGCTTTCACCTTGATGAGCCACCATGCATTGTTTTACAATGTGCAGATTTAGATGCACATCAAATTATAATTAGTCTTCCACAACTGTTTCTACATGATAAATCTTAACTCAAGATTTTTGGCTACATCTCATTCTCTGGGATGTTGTCCGTCCATGCGTGTAAAACCCAGGTAACCCTGAGCCAGCGTTTATATCCCGTGACTCCTGGGGCAGCAGCTTCTCTTCCTTCCTTCAGCCAAGAGACAAGACCCCCGCCCCTCCCTCTGGGAGCCGACAGAGACCCCACACTGCCCAGGGGGGTTCAGGCCATATTCAGGGGAAGGGCGGACTAAGGCCACTGCGGTACAATGAGGTTTCCTAAAGACTAAATTACCTTAGCTCAGGTGTATAGCTCCTGGACTCGTTGTTGGAAGGCCAAAGGGTTTGATCGTTATTGCATTGTTTTCTTGTATTTTTGCAAATGGTGCATTGGTTATCAGTGGGAACAACTGGATGTTGTACTTAACGCAACGCCCATCAACGGTAACTTAAGGTAACTTATGCTCACAAGCAGCTCGTCACCCGGGTCACTCTTAGGGAAAGACAGCTCAGTAACTTCCAGTACCAGTGAGGATACCTTGTGCCAGTTGCCACATGTTGTTATTATAGTACCTTTCTACCACATCTCATCAGAAAAGGGAATTTACTTGTCTGTTTAGGAGTAAAAGGCGAGACCAGTCAGCCGACTCGGTGCAGTTAAAGGCACCGGTAATAGGTCCTAATTTAAAAAAAAAAGTCTGTTAAATAAATGTTTCCAAGGTTAGCTAGGCAGATCATAGAGTGATCATTTAACTCGTCTTCCAATGAGTGGATTATATCCAGAACTAACAAATATAAGAAACAAAGAACGAGAAAGAGAGTCGCCCTGTTAATACGACTCATATTGTTCAGTGGGTGCACATCGGTGCAGAAGAAGAAAAAAACACCGTCATAGGATCCACGTGGGCTTTTTGCCCTGATTTACTCTCAAAGCCAATGGCAGTCAACAATACAAACGAGCAGGAGCTGGCATTGAAATACTTCCTGTGTCTCTTTGCGCTTTCTATCTCACATTCTCTCCGGCTCGCTCCCCCTTTCTCACAGTTTGTCCCACAAAGGCAGGAATATTGAAGGAGTCTTTAATCATCTTTACTGCCCACTCTGTAATCCCTGCTAAGACACTAATCCATGATCCGACACAGCGGAGACCAACCGCACCAAGTCAATGGGAAGGAGAAGCAAAACAAGATGAAAGGTTGTAAAAACAGATCTATCCTCGGTGATAACTGGGATGATTTGGAATTCTTGTGACGGATCGAGCTCCTCCAAGGAGGAAGCATGGCATTTATACCACAGAAGATTTACAGGATTCTGGACCCAAGTTCTAGCAAATACGGTGTTTAATAGTCCAAAGATTTGGACTTCAACCACCGTCTTGATGCTCTGACGGGGTAACTCCCCATTTTTTTTAATTTACCAAACAGTTACAATGTAATACTTTTTACCTACAATAAGTAGAGAAGAGAATATTTGCAAAATATATATATGTTATTCTTAATATTCTTAATTCAGGTCTGACTCTTAACAGGGCCTCCGACCAGTCAATCACGAACGGACGCAGATCTGGCTTTTCTTTTGTGTTTACAACTCAAGCCGTTCATGCCGTTTGCTCATGTAAAGGTACAAGGCGTGTTCAGGATCTAGCACTCTCATTGAAAAATGGGGGAAAAAAATGGGATCTTTCTATTCGGCAGAAAGGTCACTGGCTCTAACCTCCTTTTAATGACCTTCATAATCGCACCTCTGCGGTTCATTATCTATTTGGACTTTAGCCCATTGTGCTCTACGTTGTCCCCCCGCTCCATCTGACAGCCGTTACGTCACAGCCAACGTGACGTCACCGGAGCGCCTCTGCGGCTCGCACATCTGCTGAGCGCTAGGGTCAGCGTACGATTCGATGTATGCGGGGAGAGTAAACGGTGACATCTGTCTGACGGTTGCCGCGGAGGCCAACTGGTGCAGGGATAAGTGCCTCGGCAGTTCTCTCCCGCTACCTTTTCGACCGACCCAGGCGATAATGTGGTGGAGCGAGCCGTGTGGAAACATGTGTGTGTACACAGGCTGAACGGTGAGCGCACACATATGTAAAACACACACATTTTACCCCGCACACGGATGTGCGTCAAGGCAATCCTGTTAAGACCGGAACGTCGCTCGATTCCTCTGAGGGCAAGAGTGTAGATATTTTAGGATTTTATGGCACTCGTGGATAGGTAGTATAAAACCCCCGCAGCTGATTGTACATAACAGTGGGAGAGTTGTTTGTGTGTGTGTGTGTGTGTGTGTGTGTGTGTGTGTGTGTGTGTGTGAGCATATGCATGCACCCATGTCCATGAGTCAGTCAGTGAGTGTTTGTGTGTGTGTGTGTGGTTATGTGTGTGTGAGAAGAAAGGGAAAAAGAAAGAAGGTAATGATCAAAATCTGCAGGAGCAGAACTGCATTTCCCTCAGGCTTCAGTGTGTGTGTGTGTGTGTGTGTGTGTGTGTGTATGTGGGTGACTTGCTTCCAACACTGTTTCTTCTTTTTTTCTGTCTTTGCCGACCTAATTTCTTTTTTTTTTAATGTGTGTGCCTTTTAGTTGTTGGACGTGCTCTATTTGAAAAGTTGGCTTTCGAAAACATGTGGTTATGCATTGGAGGGGGATATTATCCTCATTTATATTTAATTTTGGGAAATCATTGAAGTCACTGCCACTTACTGTAAAATAAGAAATTAAATCTCCAAGCAGCGTAACTTGCGTAAATAGTCTACAACTATTATTTTATTTTTTGCCAGCTTTGCCAGGGATTCATGACATTTCAGAGAAAAGTGAGATTGAGAATAGATAGAATGTAATGTAAAATTGGGAATAGGCTTTCAGAGGGGTGGGGGGGCATCACACAAAACTAACAGACTGCAAAAACGTCAGCGGGCATATTTCCCTCAATGATTAAAAATAGTAATTGATTGTTCTGACAATCGTTTAAAGCTGAGGGTTTTTTTTATTTGGAAATGGCATCGTCTAAATAAGGCTAAGAAGAAGCAGAACACATGACAGTCTCCCTCTCTAAAGCCAGCGACCACCCACAGTTGTGAACTATCCCACCGGTCAGATCAAAACCTGTCAGTCATCATTACACCGTTGCAGCAAATGACGAAGTACAGTGGGTCAGGAATTCATACGTCTTTCAACCCGTTAATCAGCGCTTTTGTCCAGTGGGATACTTCGTCAGCGGCGACGTTTGGTCACATGGGTTGATAGTCACGTGAATTTATTTGGTTGTTGGGATTGGCATTATTCACATGAATGGTTTGTCACATGAGTATTAAATTGTTGTTAGCCATGTGAGTCGTTGGAATCGACCTGAGTAGTTTATAATGAGTCATTAATGTGGCTAGTTCCTTGAGTCATAGGGGTCATTACCCACGTGTTCTCAGATCGGTGGCTGGCCTTGAGTCACTTGAGTCATTGGCAGCGGTGTAACGGATCACGGATCTATCTTCCCCATCACGGCTCGGTTCACTTTTGAACCGCAGATCAACATGGTTTATTTTTTGTTTGTTTTTTAACTTCTAATCATCATAATATGTATTAAAGTTTCACTGCTGATGTTTCCTTTATAGTGATAAAATATTGAAGATGTCCAATACTAAATCATAAGTGAGTGCGCGATCAGACCGCACTCCCTTATAATTAAGTATTGGACATCTTCAATATTTTTGTTTTTAAGTAAAACCCTAGCCAACGCTTTTCATCTTTAAATTCTTTGAATTTCCTAATAACCGGAAAGCAAAGTTATGTTTGACTTCTCCCTTTTTCTTTGCTGATTAAAAATGATCTGCACCATGGCTCCTGGACCGTTATCCCAACCAAACCGGGAGGTTTGTGATGCCTACTCGGAAGTCTGTTGCTTTGACCCAAACCTACGATGACGTTTCTATATAAAAAAAAAACAATGTGCGTGGAACGACCTGAGCGGGCACGCCTTCCTTCACAGGCCCGAAACTCTCGAGCACAACAACAAAGCGTCCTCCTCGAAGACTACACACTTTTACTTCCCAATGAGTCGTTTAGGAGTAAAAGACTCCTAAAAGAAAAAAAGGCAGATCTGTGCTAAATAGAAAGCCAATACATGGGGTGTGTGGGTGGAGCGCCGAGTGGAGCGAGTTTTACCCTCATGGATCTCAGAGGATAGGCGGAGACCCTGCTCGATCGTCTCTGTGCGCCCTGTGAATGAATGTTGGAGTGAGCCAGTGGCATCTCGCTTTAATGGTGTTCGCTGCCGCCTAGATATGTTCAGTGTGGACGGGCAGCCGGTGCAGCCGGGATGAAGAATGTGCTGTCAGGCGCGTCCCAAGTTATCTTATCTGTTTGGACGACGCAGTTCTGTTCTCTCCGGTCAATGGCGGGTGGATGCCGGGAACATCCATCAGGCCGCTTGGTCCCATCGGCCGGCGCACGTCCCCGATAGTCACCTCGGCTCCTTTGGCGCCGCCTCTCGGGTAAACTGGTGTTTTTACTTTGAAGCATTGTGAAGAGAATTGTGAATTGTGCGATTGATGTGCGCACATTCAGTTGTTGTCGCCAACTGCTGCCTTAACACTACAACAAGTATCTGCCTTCAGCTGCTATACGCGCCAATGTTTACCCGCTACTCGGTCGGCAATCTGCTGATGTGCGGGGGGACTCCTTTGAGCTTTTTCACTGAAAAACAGATGCCTGCTGCAGCTGTAAATGAGGTTAATGAGAGAAGTGAGGGTGAGCGCGATGAGCGGCGAGGCTCCAAACCACTCCCATATCACAATAAACCCAGAGTCTTGTGATAATCTGTGAGTTTGTCACTAACGGCAGCCTCCTTCACGTCGCCGTTTTCAAAGTAACCATCGATTTATTTAAAAACTAGTGATTATTGCATTTTTAATGAGGGGCCCTGCCAAAGATGAAGGAAAATTGGTGCCTTCTGTGACAGCACAAAGGCGCAGATCGACACAAGCATACGTTTCAGTGGAGTTTTTGGCCATTCAAAGCTCCCACAAGGGTCTCCTTCACTCACTTTACCATTTGACCATTTTACTGTGGCAGGGTCCGACAGGCTGCCCCACTCAGCCATGGTTCTGGTTCTTGCGTGCCTCCCCCTTCCCTCCAGTGAGGCCCTGCATTGTGGTGTTGCTTTTAGATCCCAGCTGCAAACCGTCGGAGGCGGGGCTAAGCTCCACTACGCTCACTTTCTAGCAACCAACTTTAAAAAAATACAAACTTTGTGTATTGGGGAGTTTTTTTTGCTCTTAACATTGGTAACAAGGCGTCTAAATGATTTTCATGTGTTTTGCTTTCCTACATACCCCTTACTATCTTGACGCAGGCACATTTTGTGATAAATGTTCAACAGTTTGGCTTCTGCTACAATACTCATTGGGTATTCTTCAACAGCGTACCGTGTCATATATTCATAACCTCCTGTGACCCACCTGTCCGGCGACAGGTAATGGTTTAGGGTTGAATTCTAATCAAAAACATTTAGAATGATGGTCATTTGTAAAGCGATAAACCCTGACCCCTAACCCCAGGGTTTAAGAGCCTGTGAAGGCACTGATTTTCCCGGAGAGGAATAACAAAGCACAGCTTTTATTTGAGCTTTAAGCACATCCAACACGCCTCCTGTCAGCACCGTGTCTCGGATCCTTTGCTGCAAGACACATAGCAATTTGTGAGCTACATCCATCGCTTTCACTAATATGATGGTTTTCCTTGACATATTTCTTCCACATGTGTTAAAACAGCGTTCACTTTTTTTTTTTTATCTGCATTTTACTACTGCTGCGATCATCAACCCCTGACCTATTTTGAATAGGGCTGCGGCACTTTTTAAAATCCAGGTTGTTATTTTATCCCGGTGCGACTGCGGGGTTGTTATGTAATGAGGGGAAGTGCGAGCCTTCTGCGTGTGTGGAAATCAAAGCATTCACTTGACTGATTCGTCCCAATCTTCCATTTACAACATTTTCAGTTTTGTTGTTTTATGCAGCCTCGATCTGGCTGTTTTACTCACATTGTTCTTGTTGTTGCAGCACGGAATCCCAGGTGGCTGGGGAGACCAGTCGACAAGACATGTTGAAAAAGGATCACCGATGGGACCCGGTGAGAAAGGGGACCTGAGTGGTGCTTTAACACAGAGGCAGAGGAGGTCCGGTGATCTTTTGCAGTTCGTGGTTCTTTATAGAACTCGCTCATTATTGATTGAAGAGATAATGGAAAGTGGCGAAAAGGTGTTGTAAAACAGTAGCTACGTTAAATAAATAAATTCCCCCGAATGATGATATTGTCCATCTCAAATGTCCTCGACTTTTCGGTCTTTTCTCTGAGCTGTGATTGGCGGTGTCATCATCACCTCACGTGATGTAGCCACCAAAATGTTATGTCGTCTGATCGGCAAAAAGGGAAATATGTTTCATGTAGTCACACACATATATCTGTGTTTAAACATGACCCCTACTAAGAAAAAAAAAAAAAACAGCATCGCCACCGAGCCCTTTGCCAGTTACTTGTTTCTAGTGTTAACGAGGACTTGTCACTTCAATTGGCGACGGATGAAAAAGTGGCGAAAAGGCGCTAAAACAGGAGGAGGCCTCTGCTTTCCCGCCTCGCTCGCTGTCTGCCTGCCTTTGTTTCCCCTCCGGTTCAGTCGCGAGTCTTTTGATTCGGCGGCGCTTTGAGCCGTGCATCCAGCGAGTCCGAGGAGCGTCTTTCATCTCTCCCCTACTTAGCACACACACGCACGCACGCACACACACACACACACATTTCATAGGCTGCTATTCCTCTGGTGTCCTTCCATGGTCTCGACAGGCTGCGAGTCTCCCTGTAGCCCCAAGATGTGGAGCGCTAGCCGTGAATCTAATACGAATCACGCTGGATTCGATGCGTCCGCAGTGCCGGCTGTCCCACGGGGGCCCTCCGCTGTCCGGGGGCTTTACATAATTCAGATCACAAGGTTTCTCTCTTTCGATTCTGCACCTTTTGAATCACAGTCCAGCAGCCCGGGGGAAAGCAACCCTGTGGCCGGTCTCAGTTTGCGCTCCGGAGTGATAATGATGTGAAAAATCTGGGGGTTTTCAATTTAGAGCTACTGCTGCCGAAGTGGCATAAAGAGAGCCCGAGGCTCAGGAATAGGGCTTTCCCCTCATCCAATGCCCAGCGGATCGCTGCTCAACACAAACAAAATAAATAAATCACAGCCAAGTACCCAAGAGTCTGTGTGGGCGACCGACCCTATTTTAAGACACATTATGAGCAAAAGTTGTTTTCTGCTTCCATCTCTTTGATTCACTTTCAATCCCGACCCTCTCTATTCTCCCTCCCAACCCATCGCTTCTTTTCCCCCCACTTTAGCTTTCTACCTTCTATCTTCTCACCAAACGGCGGCGCAGCAAAAAGTGCTGATGATATTTCTTCATTGTGGGTAATTTTGTGAAGGCAGGCCCAGCTCGCCTCTTTCAGTGAAATCCCACAAAGCAGGACGCGCGGCGTGTCAGAGCCGTAATGCGTTTAGGGCCCCTCATCTGCAAATGTGTTTGTTAAGCCCCCAAAGTGATTTTTTTTTAAATTGGAGCCTCTGTCACGACAACAGTTCCCGCTCGGAGCGGCGAGGCGCCCGCGGCCCGAGCGGGAACACAAACGCGGCGCTTTCCACTTGAAAAATGGCCTTTGTGTTCATTCTTTGAGTCCAGATCTTCACAGAAAGAGATACAAACCCCCCCCCCCCCCCAAAAAAAAACATTAGTTCATGCGGGGTGACGCGCTCTCGTGGTCCACGGCACCATAATAAGTAGGCCGTCAGTCGGCACTCGGGCTGAATCCTAATGAGGATGCCAACGCAATCTGGGAGCAGCTTCCGGTGTTCTGACACTAATTTAATTTCATCCTGACCTCCTGTCCTCCTCTGATTCAAGGCCCCTGCGTGAACAGCCAAGACCTTACTCATTCTCATGGCTCAGTATCTATACAGAGATGGGGGGGGGGGGAAGAAGAGATTGCCAACGTATCAGTTTGGAGTTGAATTTGAAAGAATTTGAAAATGTGGTAATGTGTTGAAAATCCTTCGGCAGGATCATCATTAACTAAAATAGTTCCAAGTTAATCTTGCTTTGAAAATGAGAGCTTTTCTACAAGAAGCACTAGAGCTTCTGACCAGGGGGGGAGCGCCAACATCGACACACAATGAAAGTTCCTTGTTGCAGGAGCCGTTCAATTTAAAGAAACAAAACATATGTACAAATGACTTAAACATACCATGTTTTTTTATATAAATAAATATCTAAATTATATACACCATATTATTTTCTCGGGGATGCTTTAACATACGAGCAGTGACGCCAGAGTGGAATTGTTTACACTAGACCCACAATTCTCAAGTAAATATTGTACTTCAAGGATTTCCACACGGGCTTTAAGTGGAGAACTTGGCTCCGTGCTCCGGCGCGTGCGCCTCGCCTCGCTGCCACTCTGCGCCGCTCTCACCTCCGCAACGTGGCTCGCGAAAAAAAACATCAAACAGATGGCATCGTGGGACAGGTTTTCAGAGGGCCACATCCTCCCGGGGGCCCCCGCGACGCGCTGTCAAATCGCTGGCACCAACCTCCTTCGTAATCAGGGGCCCGTTGCCACTTTACACCTGGCAACTGTCACCGGGCCAGAAAGCACTGATGGAGGCTCGCAACGCCTCATCTTCTCTGGGGGGGGGGGCGGCGGCGTGAAACCAAAGAGTGATGCTCAGGCCTCGTGAAATCCGAATGAAATCAGACCCCAACGCTCTTTGGGGTCTACTAGTCCGATGTCCGGCTATCCATTAAGGCCGATTGCTTTTTATCAAAGCAGGTACAGAATGTATGGTAACCACCTGCATAACTACAAGTAAGCCAATTCAATCATTCCTTCCTGTGTGCATTTTAAAGTGTCTTATTATTAGCCGACTCTGCAGGTTTCTGAAGTGTTTCCGGATCGAAGTGTTGAGTCAATATCAGCTCTTAAGCCTGATATAAACCCTTCCAACCAAATGCTGTTCACACCGTTGCAAAGTCGGTACGCTGGCAAAAGCCTTTTATTATGTCAGGGTGTACTAGCTCCATAAAATCCCACTCTGAGCACAGCAGCCTGTCAGTGGCATCAAACCTGTATCATCATACCTGTCTTCCATCAAAGCGGTTGGCTGCCTTTTTCCCGTCTTTGCCCGGCGGAAAGCACTACAATGTCGGGAAAGTGTGAGCAAAGAAAAAGTTGTGTTATTCGTATTCATCCTGCCGATAGTCGTACACTTTATACGTCCTCATGACCTTGCCGGAGCCGAAATCATTCTTAAATTCAGCAACATGCTGAACTGTTTTTGACTTTTGCTTCATTCCAAAATAGACACTCTTCAAGTATTTACATAATCAGCGTGTGACATCATACCCTCTTTTCTCCCCTTCCTCCCGCCCTACCAGCAGCAGTTATAGACTCTAGTCTCAAAGCTGGTGAAGTGGTACCATTGACGAATAGAGCGGAAAACTCGCGAGGACAGAAGGAGAAGGAGCGAGATGATGTAATTTTCAAATGTATACCATGTTTAAATGCTACTGCAAATCTTCAGTCAACAGCATTCTGACATGGAAGCAAACAAGAGACTTCAGTATGTGAGTGGCCACGGCCACTATAATTTGGTTATAATAAGTTATTCCATGTGAATGTTACGGCTTTAAAACTTGTACATAGTTTATTTATCTGATTTCACCCCTTTGAAACAGAAACCAGAACTGGATCCATTTGGAATTTTCTTGTTTTTGTGGGTTAGGGTCAGGGTTATAGGGTTATAGGTGAGGGTAACACATTTTGGTTTTTTTCCACAAATGAAAGCTCGACCAAACAGGAATTGGTGCTAAAACCAAGAAGGCGGCGTTGCATTGGAGCTGTGCTCTTGAACTCCTTGTCAACGGGAGCTCGGTTCAATTGATTTTGAACGGCTGCGATTACCCGTTTCTCACAAGTCCAAACAAACCCGACAAGGGGACGTACTACTCCAGGGTTCAAAGGAAAGAGCCCTAAAATAATTGGTCCTGATTGATTGAAAGTTGAAAGGAGCTCAGACAAAGAAAAGAGAGAAGAAAGAAGAGCTGAACCCACGTTTTATGAATCTTGCAGAATGTCCGTGGTATATCGTTCTAGTACTCCAACCTAGACGTCCTTTTCGCTCCTGTAACTGCTTTTTCAGTGTGCTTATTTTGGTTGACATGACCAGTTATTTTAAAGCGGAATAATCTTTATGAAAATGCTTGAACGGCTCTTTTTGAAAATTCTGGCTCATCAGCCGTCTCGAGATAACGGACAGAAAAGACAGACATACCCTTTGTTTACTGAGCTAAAGAAGAATCTGCTTGCAGATTTAAAGGCTCAGAGAGGTACTAAGAATTAAAAATGTAACATAATCACTTGGTAAAAGCGCACATTCTCCCCTGACCGCTTTTCTTCTAATGTGATTAAAGCGGAGGAATTAGAGCCCAGTTTTCAAGGAATCTGCTTTCACCACACAAGGATTCGCAGACCCCTTTCCCCAACAGCCCACAATTTAGAGAATCACTGCGAGCAGAAATGGAATTCTGTATTCATATGCATTGATTTGAACCGTTTTTTTTTCACTGCCCATTCTACTCTTCCTTCCCATCAGATGTGATTATGAGAGCAGGAACACAGTCTGTCAGGTCTTCCACCCAAGCGTGGTGCTGATGTGCGGACATTTCTTTTTGATGCGGTACTGAGGAATCTCTGTCCCCAGGGAGCTGTGATCTTCAGAATGTGAAGTCGTCGCTGTTGGGTACACCCGCACCTTTGATCCGTTTTACTAGGAGTTATCCCTGGAATCAACTTTTGCAATTGTAGGAATAGCAGAAATGCACAGTTGTTTTTGTCCATGACTTGCATTGCTCTGCGCTTGGTCTTTCTTCAAGTTCAACCACGGAATCAAGTACATTTTTACAAATGAGGTCCCTGGGGGACTGGAGCCTGATTGGATTCATAATGTTTTACAGGGTCTAATTAATTGCCTCGCACTCAATGCGGCCTATTTTGACCGTTTAAACCTCAGAGACTCTCTGTTGAGAGTATATACACATAAACTGTTAAATGTGCAGCTTAAGCTCTGAACAGAACTGTCCTGTACCACCGCTATATACTAACAGGTCACAGTGTCTAATGAGCACGCTGGCCTGTCCTCATAACACCACTCGTACCTGGAGAGGCCATAGTGAGTCCGTGACGGGGCCCCGTCTCTACATGGCCTACATAAGAGGGCCGAGACAGAGAGCTTGTAAGGAACCATGCGACCGAACCCTTGAGTCTGCCCTTTCCCAGTCCAGTAGACCGCATAGGACTCCCCAAGCGGGCTGTTTATGTTTCAGAGTAATTCGGCTGCTTTGTTTATGCGGCAGAAGTCTGAGACCGCGACTGCAAACTCTGTAACCTCCGCACAGCGCACCCTTAACCCGGGTTTCCTTGTTCCCCTCCCGTCGACCTTTCCCCGCAATTGCTCAACACGTATGATGGCTGAAAAGAAAAGCCGTTTAAAAGGTATTAGGAAAGTTTTTATTCATAAGCTGCACATTGGGCTGACGGGCCTTCAGCTAGCTCCGACCTCTGCAAGCATACCACCTCGGGTCAGCGTAACACACCCCCCCGCTGCATCTATCAATGAACATAACCTTAGAGGGGCGTTAGAGTCGTATCAGCATTGCTTGCTGATACTGGGTTGATGTTTTTCTCATCAGGACAGAAGAATCTCTTCAAGTATTGCCCCAGATTGCCTCTGATCCGTGTTGAATCTCTGTCGTGGTGCAGTATTCCTGGAGCCGCTGGACTGGAAAGTGTCAGAACTTCACAGAGGTGCAGCGTGCTTTCGCCCTGCATCCCTATTCTTCACAGCTCGTCCCCTTTGGTGGGTGAAAAAAAAAAGACATTCTTCCCGCTATTGAGTCTTTATGAAGAGAATTGCAGAATGCCGTCAAACAGAACGTGTCTCTAAAATATTCCATTGTATTCTTGCAAGAAGAGGCACAGATGTACAACGTCACATGAAGAGTGCACTGTAGATTACAATTGTCCGATTTCAGTATAAAATACATGTAAGATGTTCCATTTCCCACAGTATGTATGTAGAAGTACGTGCGCTCACTCAAAGGCTGAAGATCTGCAGAGGTCACAGCAAAAGTACAAGCACTTAAGCATTTACAAGAGAAGTAGAAATATATACTAAGTAGACATTTTCCATCACCCCCCCGCCCCCCTTCCTCTCCCTCCCACCCTCTCTTCTCTCCCCTCCTGCCCGGTGGATACCGTGTGCCTGTTATCTTTAGTTCCATTCCCTCTCCGTATCGGCACACCTTAAAATGAAAGAGCGCCCCTCTTCATCTTGCACTAATCAGATTATGCTGTTACCGTGATTCAGTGCTCACAGCTGCAGTCCTTTATCGACAAATTGTACAACCTGAAACATGTGTTCTTCACAGTTGCTTTCTTATTTGTTCACATAGCTTTCTCTTTTCACCATTATAGCTGCAAAGCCCTCTCGCCCCGCTTGGTACACTGCTCCTGATAGATAATGGGTGTAGGATTTTTCTCCAGCTGAGACCCTTCATCAGTCGGTGACCACAGCTTTTATATTTAAAATGTCAGCCTAATTGCCAAGCATATAAGGCGAGGAGTTGTTCTTGTAAGAAGGGGTAATTCACTCCGTCGATCTGTGCTCAGATAATGACGATGCTCCTTGTGATTTCTCATTACTAGCACGCATTATTAGCCTACGTGCCCGCTAACGCCAAGTCCGCCCCAGACGGTACACAGTCTCCTTCATGACTTGTTTGCTTTCTCCTCCTTTTATGCTCCGTCACTCCTGGAAGTTTCTCGGACACTAATGAACAAGTGCCTCTTTAACCACATGAGGTCTGTTGAGGGCCACACAGGTAGCACAGCACAAGGTAGTGGGACATGTTGTAATTCACGCCAAATCCCCACAGACCTCTGGCCTTTGTCTTCTGTGGGAAAGGGTCACAATTAGCATTCATTCCATTTTCAGATCGCTGATCAAACTCTACAGGCACAAAATCAAACTTTATTTGTCTTTGCTGAAACCAAACTCTGCTTCCTGACTTTGAAATGGAGACTGAATGTGAAAGTCATTTCTCGTGTCAGCGATATCTTCGCACTCCTTTGCATCATCTACCCAAGGGAGAGCCGGGGTGCTGGTATCTGTAGGGTAGACAAAGCTGCACTGTATCTTTACATAGCAAATAGTTGTTTGCTGCTACATGCTGTGAATGTTAAACAGAGCCTCTTTAACAATAATAGGACCGCTAACAGAGACGGAAGAGCAAACATTCTATGTGAGAGGACCGGCCTTCGGTAAACCTAACAATCCCCATTCTAAGTAGGTAGGTTTCACTGGGGTTTGAAAAAATGAAACATTTGATGTACATATTGGTTTTACAAATCAGCACCTTTAAAAGCTAGTTGCCTCAGTTCCAGGGTCCTGGTGTTGGTCGTACTGGCTCCCTGTCACATTATGTTATCATGTTTATCCAAGCTCATCCAAGCTGAATTGGACCTACTTTCGACTGTGGAAGAACCGTTAAGTGGATCCGAGTCATCAAAGTTAACTAGTCGATAAAACTGGCGTTGTTGATCCATCCCCATTTGTCCACATTGTCATGAAAGAAAAATCAATTATATATATAATAATCAACTAATCACTCAACTTATTGTATTGTATATTCTATCCATGTCTATTCACAGCGGTTTGTGGCGATTAAACACTGAAAACAATGAATCACAAGTTATGCCTCCTCGGCTGGATTAATCAATTACACTGGCTTAAGTAAGTGTTTAGGCCGGACGGATGGTGTGTGTGTGCGATCCAAATAACTAAAGAGAGGCTCATTTATGTTTTGTTTTTTTTACAACAACTGAGCTCTGTTACAAAGCTTAAAAACCCCCAAATGTTCTGCATTTCGGGCCATATAAATATTCATGTGAAGCATTATTATCACGAGTTTGCATATAGCGATACTATCGACGCTACACTGGCGCGCAGGGAGGCTTTTCCCGATGATGCCATTAGCCCAAAAGCCTGCGCTGTATCATGAGCGTAATAGTGTGACGTTGAGACGACTTGTAAGCCGGTGTTTTTGTTCCTCGGCGTATTTATCACAGCATAATATACAAGCATTGCATTATAGTCCAGCGCTTATCTGTTGCCATGAATACAGCACAATTCAGGCCTTTTTCTGTAATACAATCAGCCCTGGGAGTGAAAATATGAACTCTGCAACCGATAATTACTTCACCACTACACGCCAGCGCCGAGACTAATGAGAAAGAGGAATTGGAATATAGTAGAGGCCTCGCTTTGTTTGCAGCCATCACTCTGCCGTTGACTTTGCCCATTAAGTCCTGCGTCTGAAACTTGACGAATGAAGTAAGCAGGTTGGGTTCGACTGTGCATTCATTTATTCTTCGAAGTCAGGCTCCCGCCAGCTGGCTGAGCGTAACCAAGCATGCACCCTGTCAAACCCGGACTCAGATGAGCCACAATTTCCCATGAAATATGAATGATTTTAATAACGTTGTCTCGCTATTTCCATAAAGTGCTTTTGTGCTCTGAGCAGAGGTTTTCCTCTAAAAAAATCCCCGGTTTTAGTTGCTCATTTGCATATCTAAGATTGCATCACTTACACCATCTTTTTGTCAGTAGGGTGTAGAAACAGCAACAGTTTGTACTGTGATGTCCACTCGTGGTTTTTACCGGGCCTTGGAGTGTATCGATCCCGGGAGATGGAAGCTGCACCAATTAGAGGAGGAACCAGTCTTTACTGTGCACGAGCTCTCTCGCTGAATCGCTCCAGTCGCCTCCGCCGCCGCCACACCTCGCCACCCATTTGCGCTGACATGGGCAAATCGACCCGGCGGACAACAGATACTGGCCTGCTGGCGGGGGGGGCGTGTGGAGTTCTGTACTTCAGATCAAGGAATGCTACTTGTACACGGAAGTCAAAGAGAGTCAACTGGCTTGTGTTTAAAAATCATAAAGAATTGAAAAACTAACAGAAGCAATACAATCACATTGGGAGGAAGGATTGCTACAGGCTTTAACATTACAATGCTGCAGGATGTCATGTGTACAGTAGTTAAATGACTTGTGCAACTATAGTTTGTGTTTAATTCATGTTGAAGTTATTAATCTAACATACTCATGTAATAACTAATATCCAATAACACACAAACTACATTTCTAACACTAATCATTATCACACGTATTTCCACCACTCGGCGTGTTCTTCTGCTTGAATTCCTAACAGGGGGAACACTGTTTGATGTGTGCAATATTCACATTTGACAATAGTTTGGGGGTGTTTTCTTGCTTTGGTATGCTTGTGTTCGTTGGTATGTATTAATACTCCAAAACAATGATGACGATATTTGCTGTCAACATTGCGGCATCAGTTTGGATTTGGATTCAGACATAAGGAGAGTGGAGGCTGTTAGAGCACAGACTGTCCTCTTTGCGTATGCAGAATACTACCTGTGTCAAGGACCAGGGGGTAGCTGTTGTTTAGGACTCTTGTCTACATGCAACAGGAAGTTTATTGATATTGGCATTGAGCCCTTGAGGATCTTTGTAGGTAGTTGCATAGGCCTGGTGGGGGGGATGTGTTCCTAACCTTAAATTTCCTTACGAACCCGGGGTTAGATGAATACTTTTATTTTATTTTTTTTATTGGAACTTTGTGGATGCAAGGAAAAATGTAATTGTACCCGCAAAACATTATCTCATCAAAAGTGGTGATTTTTTCCCGTTTGTGTAGGAAGCCTCTGGGTCAACCTTCTGGTTTAGCGTTTGTAAAAAAAAGAAAAAATGCTGCGGTATGTTGGAGCCAACATAAATAATTGGCAAAGGTTCAAATAAAACATTGTGGTTTTGGCTTGAAATAATTATGTGTGTAGCGTGACTCAAGCCCTGGGCCCAACTACATGTGACTCAACGCGGAGCAGAACGTGAAACTTTGGTTTCACACAGACAGTTATTCACTAGTCCTGTTTCTTTTGGAATAAGGATGGTATTGACTCAGAGCAACGTCCGTCCAAGGTAAATTGTTAGTATTTCATTGAGATTCTCAGTGTACATCAGGACTGAACTGCCTTCGTGAAGGTTGAATGGCGCCTCGTAGTTTGCTGTCGCTCCTTGCTTTTCAGCTGTGACCCTTTGATGGAGATGGAAGTTTGTGTTGAGTTTATCTCAAGCTCTAGTTGCAGGTCTTCTTCCATTGAGCATGGTGCTTCTTCCATTGAGCATGGTGCTTCTTTAGTAAATGATTGTCAATTGAGAGTCATAAAGCAGAGTATTCTTCTCTGCGGACTTACTGTGATTGAAAACAGATGACATCACGATGATTGTATGGTTTTTCGAAGGTTTCTGACAATGTGATTGGGAAATGCTTTTATTAAAGGTGCAATGGATCTGTCAATTTAACCTTGTTCTGTTTTCTTGTGGAATACCTTTGGAGTTCTGTGCACATGATTTAAACATCTATAATGACTTTATTCAAGTAGCTTTTTCTGCCTGAAACTAAGCTGTCTCCACCGGCCCAACTGTGTTCACCACTTAGCAATCACATTACATATAGTCACTTAAGTGGGTAATGAATTAAACTTATGGACTGGTGCATCTTTACAGATCTTTAAACCTGTGTCGTAGACACACCTTTGACTGGTAAAGCAGCGTATTGATGCACAATGGAAGGAGAACAGTTACACACTGGATTCATCTTTGGTATACACATACTTTGGGTAATGAGGTGTCTTCATCGTCTCACATTTCAGCTTGAATTCTCTCAGTGTGCTTTGTTACCACCCGGTTGGACTTATTCACTCGTTTTTGACATTTTTGGAGAGTCCACAGACCTCTCATCACTTCTTTCCTCATGAATAATAGCCTGCAGAGGTCTTGAGGGCGATGAGATTTTTATTTTTTTTATGGCCTTCTCCGGGGTCTCACCTCCCTCTCGTCGTTTTTGCAAGGAAACCATAAAGACTTCTCCTAACTCGCTCCTCACTACCTTTTCTACAACTGCTCCCCCATACCTTTCTCCGCTTTGCAATCACTCCCTGTTCTTCTCTTTTTTTCTCTTTTCAAATCATTGATTTATTCCCCCCTCAGAGCTCCTATAAAATATTTAAAATATGTTGGCAGACTTCTTTCTCTGGGAATTGGGGGGGGTGGGGGGGTGGGGGGTATTTTGAAAGTGAGTGGTAAAGGAGAAAGAGAGGAGGGGAGGGAAAAGAAGGCCGTGGCTTGAATATCAACTGAAAAAAACCCTGCCGTTATAAATGAATAAACAGAGCTACCAATAACGATCGTTACTCAAGCAGCCTGTGTTTTCTCCTAAAAACAGGGTTGTTTTTTTCCTGCTTCTACCTGTCCTTTCTTTTCACTGGAGGCTTCGCTCTCTTGCTTGCGTTGTTTGTCGAAGCCTTGTTGCGGTTAACAATATCGCCTCCCCCCATCCAGCTCAGATTGCTGCCTAATTAAATAAAGCCCTCAGGACTGATCCTGCATAAGCTCCACTGATGATAATACAGGCCTCAATGGAAAAGAAACCCTGAGCTGTCCACCCTGCCAGACAGCAGCATCTTCTCATTATGAAACCCAAGCTCACAAAGCCTAATAAGACTTCAAGGTTTTCCACACTTTATTTCGCTTGTTTTTTTTTTTGTATCACTACTAAACGATTGTCAGGTGAAACCGAGAATTCATTCAAAATTATTTTTCTTGTCTTATCCTTTCTCCAGGTGGGAGGGACCATGTACAACACGGGCCGCCACGTCTCCCTGCGATTGGACAAGGAGCATCTGGTGAACATCTCCGGGGGACCAATGACGTACAGCCACCGCCTGGAGGAGATCCGGCTACACTTTGGCAGCGAGGACGGCCAAGGCTCCGAACACCTGCTGAACGGACAGGCCTTCTCCGGAGAGGTGTGTGCATTTTGTGTCAACAACACAATACGCAGCCAAGAGAACTGAAGAAAAACATGCAATGAAGTTACTGTTTGTTTCAGACTGCATTGCAGGGGATAAGTGTCGGGAAGTGGCAATTCAGTGCAGTTGAAGTTACGATAGCAAATGATCACCTCATAAAGTTGCTAATTGTCTACTTAAATTCCCTGCAGGTCCGAAACATAAACATCAAGTTGCATTGCTGGCCCCTTATGAGGTAGCTTAGCCCTATAGCGGGTGTTCAGTGGCCTTTTCAGACTTTTTTTTTGCTTTCAGCTTGACTAAACTTGTAAAACGTTAAAAGTTGTGGGATATAAGTGTGCCCCGGTTCCCGCTAAAAGGCATCACTCATAGCTCTGCCAGCACGGTTGCCCTACGTTGTACAGTTAGCACTGTTAGCGCCGTTAGCTACGAGCCATCAACACAACGTCCCAAATACTCCCAGTCTTGTATTATTACCTTTTTGACTTAATGTGTTGTTTAGGATGGATTATTTACCCAGATAACTGTTAATGTTGGACAAGTAACACCCACAGTCAGCCTATTTTGATAAAACCGCGTGTAACAAGTACGAATTGATACCGTGACCAAAACTGACGCCTGAATAGCATGTTACATGGCTGGATGTCCTACATTCAATAATATCAGATGAAATATGAAATACAAGATCAACCAATATTGTTCCACATACAGATCCTTTGAAAAGTGTGGTAAAGAAATATAAAATAAAATAAAATATAATAATATAAAATAAAAATGTTACCTTATTTTTCAATTCTACCAGTATGTAGAATGTTGTATGTCTTACTAGTTTGAATAATAGAAACTCAACTTTTTATTTATTTATTTTTAAAGCATTGGTCCCAAATGGATGGAAACTTTGAATCTTCATTTCAAATAACTGTGGATTTCAGTTTCTCTACCGTGTATTTAAACATTTTTAAATGAATTCAGCGGAAGAAAGGCTCTCTGCACACAATGTCCACCACTCTTTTGTTTCCTTTTTCACGCGACAGTGCAAGCGTGTCTTGGATGACAGTCTAGCGTTTAACTGCCACACGCATCCAAGCTCCGGCCCTACACACACACACACACACACAATTTTGACAAGTAAAACAATTAGCTTCCCCCGGCTTTGAGTGCACAACTCGGGCCGCTGCATTCCACCCGCCGCCATCAAATGAATGCCAATTTGTGTGGCAACAAAATAATTGCAGTCATGGCAGGCAAATTTATTATAATTAATGGTAATCATTTGTCCTCCCTCAAAGTCCGGGAGCTCATATCCAAATCATAATAAAGCAAATGTTTATTGTGTCCTTTGGGGGGGGGGGCGCTGTGACCCCAAGCCTGAGAGGACACCCTATGCACACACACACACACACACATATATACTGAAAATAGCCTGTGGAGGAACACTGTGTTTGAGGAGTAGAGGATCTACATTTAAGTTTCTCACATTATATACTAGAATGTACATTCGAGGACCACACTGTTGTCATTTTAAACATTACACAATTTGACATACAAAGACAAATACAAAGTGGATTTTATAATCAATTTTAATGTCATTGAACAAATTCATTTTTATTTTGTACTGTAGGCAGAAAAAAATGGAAGGCGTCCCCCGTGAATTATTGGCAGGGGAAACACGGCCTCATGTCATGTCTTTATCCATCATATAAAGTGGCAGAAACCCACTAACAGAAAGGTTAGAAGTCTATTGCATAGTCATTCGGCATTGTTTATGTCATTGTTCCCTTCCCCAATCATCCAAATAAATCCCCAGACTTGATTGACAGCATGTGGTCCAACAACTCACTGTGGGGAGTTGACAATAGATGCTGTTTTGTCAGTAGATCCACTCTGATGGACAGATAGCTGTAGCTATGCCAGAGTTACCAAACCACAGGGGAAAACAAGGCCTGCAAAAGGTCGCTAACGGATGTGTTGTTGTTTTAAAAAAAAGAAAAAATCATTCCTGTTTGCCGTGTTCCCCTCACTCCCAAGAAAAAAACTCTAATTGGCAATGAGAAAACATCCACCTCCCTCAATAGCCAACCTGAGCCTTTTTTTTTTTTTTTTTTCAGCATAAGCAGCGCACTCAAGGTCCAATAAGATGTTTCATAATCAGAAATGCGGGGGCTGAAAATCTCTCTCTTGGTCTCTCTTTCCCAATAGCTCCCTCCCGCCCCCATCTGCCGATGAGTGGTGGCTGTGCATGTCCTTGAAACGTGAACAAAGGGAGACAACATTACAACTTTTTTAAAGCAAAAGCATCCTTCTGAAATGGCAGCTCGTGGGAGGATGTTCATGTGTGTGTGAGACGTAGTTCTCCAACGTGTTTGCTTTTAAATCACCGTTTAATGCCTTTTTGTGTGTTTGTCCAATTACGTTTTATTGCACACAACTTTCCATGATCGTAAAATATCAAAATACACAACATGAAATGCATCACCCACGTACATTCCACATACATTAATCCTCGGATGAAATGAATGGCATCAGCATCAACATAGGTCAGTAATTCAAATAGCGATATATACATATTGACTTTTGTTAGGATTAGCCAGTGCCACGTAGAGTATTTGGTACCAATCTGGAACATGATTATCATCTTCATCTGCCTGCCAAACGGCTTTGGGGGCCAGTCGTGAGCTGCTGGAGTCCTTTTCAAGTTACTGATTTTGTTGCTTCAAAATTAAAGTTTCTAAAACAACAAAATGAAGCGCGACTTTTCTGCCGAAGAATTTTTCCGTAATCACAAAATATCTGGGCTCACCATCCAACTAGGCAATGTTGCATCGGAGGGTCTGCGCACACATCCGGACGCTGCTGACCTCCGTCGCATTGAAAAGACCCGTCTGACTTTGTACTCTAGAAAAGAGTCAACGTTGAAATGACACGAGCCGATGTTGGCCCGGACTTGGCACCTTACTTCCACCTTTGGTGTGCTCATAATCACTAGGGTCAGTAGAGGCGTCCCTGCACATCCTAATGTGACACCCGTTTGAAGCCTACAGTCGTGGACCAAGCTGCCATGTTTGAGTGGATACAGAGAGCGAGAGAGAAAGAGAATAAGAGACTAATGTGATGTGTGCTGGCTGGCAGCTACATTATAAAACAGTCTTGTACCTGGGAGTTCATTTATGCTGTCTTTCTGTGTGTGTGTGTGTGTGTGTGTGTGTGTGTGTGTGCTTGCTCCCCTAGAGCTTTTTCACAGTCAAATCTGAAAATGAAACACCTCTGTCATTAAATTTAAGTGCTAAAATATTCCAAATAGTATTCCTTCATCGGGTATTTACACACTCAGCCATCCTATTATTCCGGATAGAAAACAAGTCCTCTGAGCTCAAGTAACTGCTTTTGAAAAGCACTGTTTAATTTATACGGTCCGATTTGACCTTATCTAAAACGTTGATAAACTCCTAAAAATGTTCTTTGCTTTACGAGCGCCACAGGTGTTCTGGTGGATTTGCCTCTCTCCAGTCAGCTACTGCTTTGAACTTTCTTAACTACAATTGCATCATTCTGCGTGCTTTTTGGCCTAAGCTAGTTTGCAATGGCCATCCCTAAATTAGAGCATGGCACACCTGACTAGTTGACTGGCTGCAGCATTCAAACATTCAGGGGTTGACGAACATTGAGTAGTAGTAGCCTAAAGTTTAGATGGGGGGGGGGGGGGTCGCTAAACTCAACTAACTCAATTCTGTGCTTTTAGGACTCAAACCACGCAGTCCAGGACATGATTGAAAAGCAAACACGGCTGAGCAGCTGTTCCCCTAATGACCTTTTATTTACCCATTATCACCCATTATCTGGATCATCTGCTGAAACAACACGATGATGGACAAAACAAATGGGATTACGCCAAATAAATTGAACAGTTGCCCCCCGCAAACTGAAGGAGGCTCCGCTTTCTGCTGAAGAGAGAATCCGGCTATATTTAATATATAAAAAAGAGTTTGAGAGGGATTCGCCATAAGCTGCCGTCCCAAACATCTGAAACCCCCATCAATCAGACCAATCACCTTGTCCTTTTTGAAACACAGTCACATGCAGGGAAAATCACATTGAGTTCATATCATTCAGGTTGATCATCGCTCACAAAGCTTTTTGATGGAGTGGCTTGTTCTGTTTTATTAAATTAACAAAAATAAACTTGAAATAATTGCTGAAAGAATAGAACCCAGTGGTTACACGAGCCGTCACGACAACCTCGCCGTCACAATGGCAACAGGTTGAACACACGTTTACATTATTTACTGAGAAAATAAAGCAAGTCTGAGAAAATGTCTTTACCTCTAAATTGGTTCATTACCTCAGTAAACAGTGTAAACACAGCCAGAGGCCTAGAAGTAATGTATCCATCCATCGGCACAAACTACTTTCTTTGGCCATGCCTTGGATAGGCGTTTAAACGTTTGGGAACCACTGCTTTAGAGTGTAGAACTGTACTCCGTAGTTAGCGTGAGTCAGTGTTTAAACAGAGGAGAACTGTGATGAAGGCCATGGTGCTGCAGGCTAACAGGCCCGGTCACCAATCAGCACTTCTGTTTCGTCAACTTTTTTGTATCTAATTACAACCTCGATGCCCCGACTCTTGCATCTTTCTCTTTTCCCCTGTTACTATTTGGCAAACAGTCTCACTTTAGTATGGCTCACTCTGGCCGGCCGTTTTTATTGCCCACCAGCAGCAAAATCTGTGCCATTTGTTATTGACGAAGTGCGGATGAGTTATTTCGGCTGCCTCTGCCGCTCTCAACCTAAGAAATCGAATCGGATCAACGTAGGGCGTTAATCACTTCCTTCCTCCGCTTGATTGCATTTATAGACGTTCACTCGCTCCGTGCTCCCCAATCGGGCTTTTCATAATTATTCTCCTCTTACGTTTGTGCATTTCTACCCTCCAGTACAGTATGCATTGAAAAGCACTTTGCAAATGAGGGAGTATAGGGACATGTACATGGAGGTAGGGTAGAGGAAGCCTAAGAGCCTTTTGGAAAAAAAGTATTACGGCCTTTTGGTACCTTAAATAGGTGCTTTACTGCTTTTATATTCATGGAATTTCATTCTGTTTACTGTTTGTAGAATATAGAAATGCCACAGCCTAAAGGAAATACATTAGAAGCTTGGTAACCAAAATGCGTCTCAGTTGTAGAGCGTGCCAACCTTCAATTAGCGGGTCTGCGGTTGGTCCCATGGTCTTCTTAGTCCATGTCAATGTGTCCTTGGGAAAGACTCTTAATCCCAGATGACTCCCGTAGCTTTGCCTTAAGTGTTTAATCAGTTATGAATGATTAGATAGTCCTGATAGGTAGGTGGCTCCTGATTAGTACCACCTGCAGTGTATAACTGGGTGTTTAAAGGTAAATTAACATTTGGAATCAAAGCACTCTTTCTGACTCACACAGTGGTCAGAAGACTATACAAGGATGCTATACTAGTACAAGTAAATGTACCATTTTCCATATTCAGCAACTGTGCAGTTATTCAGGATTTAAGATTCCAGCTTGGATCAAAACAAATGTTACTTCAAAGGCTGCCGCTGATTGAACATTTCTCCATGATTTTGTTCATATAATTACTGTCCGGCATCAATCTCAACATGAAGGAAACCCTGCTCGTCCTTTGTGGTTTGACACTAAAAGTGGCAATTGTGTCTTTGTGTGATCATTATCAACGGAAGAATAAGCCATAATTATTTGAGATGGGGGCATTGTTCATGACAATTCTCCCATCACTAACTTCCATTTATTGCTCTAAGCTTATACTGATTTCCAACCTCTGTGATCCAATGGCCTTGATAAAGGCACTACTCAATCACTATCCATCATTCATCCATCACGTGAATCCCACTGGTGTTCTTGGAAAGACTCGCCCGGCATTGGCCCTTCATTTTACACCAGCTGAAAGTAATCTGATTCGTTGAGGTCCAATGGCCTGACCAATGGGTTATTCTGACCCTAACTACTTGAGGTCAACACATAACCTCCACCAATCATCTCAACCATCTACGCAGGACGGGCCCTGCCAAGAAGAGCAGTGATATGCATGATGTTTACGCTTCCTGTCTCAATGAAGTGGAGCCGAGAAGGAGGCTGCTTTCTTATGGGAATCTTACCTCAGTACTCCATCAATAATACAATGGAGATTGACTGCTAACGCTCCCGGCGTCAACTCCCAGATCTCACCGAGGCACTGAGCAACCAGCACTGCCAATACCGCCTGCTCTCACTAAAGTTTAGTTTCTAAAATGTCTATACTTTAGTAGTACCCTATGGCAAGGGTGCCCAACCTTTTTTGGCCTCACGGGACCGTTTTCATGTTAGACGATGTTTTGCGGACTGGTCTTGGAGGTTTGGCGGATAAACACAACGAGGGGGGGATAAAAGTCGTTGGTGGACGGAACTGCTGCGCAGCAAGTAGTGGGCAATTGTATAATGTGAAAGAAACGCTTGGGAAATAAGTCGAGAGGGACGATATATATATATATTCTTTCTGTAGTGCAGCCTGGTACCAGTTGGGCCACGGAATGCTCCGGTGGTTGGGGACCCCTGCCTTAGTGGTCTGGGGATTAAAAGTACTGACCAGGAACTACAACCCAGTATCCACCTCCCCCATTTCCTTTTAGCCTTTAACTTACTATATAATAAAGCATAAAATAGAAATGGATCTAGGAATTGATCCATTTATTCCTGCTTTAAACATCCTTTTCATGGGCTGGTTATCGCACGATTTTAAAACTGTGGGCTCTTCTTTCCGCAGTCTCCTCTTTCACGAGTTGGAAGTTGAGCCGTTCAGCCTTCCCACGTCCAAACCTCATTAAAAGGCAGGAATATTGAACAGCTGGAGTTGAATGAAGCATCTGCCTCAGTTAACATTAACCTCATGCTGGGACAGGGTTTAGTTGCTTTCCAACCTCGGCCTGTAAGAAAAACATAAATAGGATAAAGTTTCTCTAGGAGGGCTTCCAACTATTTTGTACTCATTATCATAACGTTTAAGGTGCAATGTGTCGGACCTGGCCAGATGCTCCAAACAGATATTGGTCAGCATGTGACCTTTATTATTGAGATAAAACGTTAAAAATAACCCTGGAGACGACACGAGCTCCACTCCCCGCTAAGAGTCTTCTGCTGGCAGAAAGGATGACACAAAAGTGTGAATCGTTCTGTTGTTTTAGCCACTGACATAGTTAAAAAACGAGGTATCAAAACGCACATAGAGCTGTACTTTCATTGTGACTGACTGATGGCCTGAGGTTAGCCAGTACCAAGCAGTATTACGAGACGGGATTGGGCTAGCTGATTAGCTTTCTCATTTCAGTAGATATCTCTGCAACAGTGAACACGTCTTCAACATGACGTACGCTGGAACCCATTCAGATTCTGTTGATAATGTCGCGGTGTTTTTGCCACAGTTTCCGACTAAAATTATAGCCACACATCTGTCACGGTGTGTGTTTGTTTCCGCACTCTCAGTTTTTAATTTGTCTTTCTATATGTTTCAGGTTCAACTGATCCATTACAATCATGAGCTGTATACAAATTATACAGAAGCAGCTAAAAGCCCCAATGGATTGGTCGTAGTGTCTATATTCATGAAGGTAAGTCTCATACATACATTTAATTACCTGCCAGTGTGAAGGCTTTATTCACTCGATGGTCTTTTTCTCTTTTTTTATTTGTCATGACCCAGCAGCTGCTGTGATGACATTTTTTAATCGGTTACAGCTTGACAGAAACTCCAGAGAATACTACTCCTGACATTGGACAGTCTGGTGATCATGAATTTGAGTCGCCAGCTACAATTCATTCTATGTTCAGACCACAGATAATTGAAGGCGGATGAAGTGTTTATTCGTATTTTTTTGTGTAGCAACACTGATATGGCCACGAACATATGAGGTTGTAAAGATGTACAAAACAGCATACTGTTTAGTTTTATAACTTGTCTTGAAAATGGCTGAAATTAGTTAAAGAACAAATGGATGATCAAGGTTGCCCTTGTCCCCATTTCACCTAAATCATATTAAGAGATCTGGCCTCATACATCAGATAGTTTCTATATATTCAGAAATAATGAACTGATATTGTCTGGAAATGTATTTTAGAAGTGAAAAGAATTCAAGCAGGGCTCAGGTGGCTGGCGCCATGGCAACATCACACTTCAGGTTAACATGACCCAAAGTAAAAATGTCCTTTCCTGTGGAGGAAAAGTTATCTGAGTATTTGCTGCCATGAAAAACGGGAGATGAAGAAAAGCAAATGGGCCTTTTTGACAGGTGACATTTCCACTTGTCATAACAGCACTGGTGTTACTAAAACATTAACAATAGCTCTGTCCTCGCCCGTCTTTGGCTATGATATGCCTGCTTTGAAAAGGTCCACTGAAGAAGACGAGGGTCAAAAAACGAGATATCATTCCCTTTCTGCCTTCGAATTCGGTCCGGAACCGAGCCAAAACCAACTTTGAACAGCAATATCCTGTACTCATCACGAACAAATATATGAATGCACCGCTCGAAACGCTCTTGGCACTAATCTCCACTTATCCGGTTTAAAATGCCTCGAGCAGAACGCCACCAAATTGACCAAGCTGAGTCGATTAATACCATTTCTCTCCCACCAAGTATCACAAGCAAATGAATCATAAACGCCCCACCGTTTGACATTTTGAACAGTTTTATTTTTTAAACTACATACCTGCAGCTGCCATTGTATGCGCAACACGAGCAGGTTTTGGTGGTTAGGGCGGGTTTTCTCTGCCAATCGTCACTCTCAAGCGTCTTTTTGTACTCTACCCATTAAAAACAGGTCCGCGACCGACCCACCAGTTGAGAATCACTGCTCTAGAGTACTTATCAGTACGCATAGCTCAAAAAAGTCTCAAGACAACTTCATGTTGCGTGCCACGTTAGTACATTAGTGCATTAGTACATTAGTAAAATGTCATAGATTTGATTAAGAAGCATGCCTTTCAACACAATCTCACTAACAACTTGTCAAATACCGTTCTTGATCAATCGCCTCAATCTCTTAAAAATGATTCTCAATGTAGTTCTCTGGCTTCAGTTTTGGATGGCACATGTTGTTCCACTTGTTACCTGCATAGTCTCTATAGTGTCTTTTCAAAAGCTTTTGTCTTCTAAGGAAGTATGGTGTAGAAAGACATTGTGTTTGACGGTTTAACTTGACAGACTCACGACTCACATGACTACCGAGTGATTAATGACTCACGTGACCAGCCATTGTAAAAAAAAGAGTAACGTGACCTGAGATTTACCTGACAGGATATCAACATTGACTTCAAGATTGACATGGGGCACAAACACCTGTCTCTTGGATGAAAGACCTGTGTTTGTTTGATCCACCTCCTCCCCACCTTGGATGACTTTCTTGCTCTTTATACGATGCCAGTTTCTCTGAGCGTCTGAAGAGATGGCAGATTTTTGTCTTCTTCTTTAAAGCCTTTATGCGTCTCATACAGATGCTAATGAGTGCTTTGTGCATTGGTGCAAAGGTGTGTATTTTTCCTGCGAGTGAGAGTAAGCTGTGTCTGTATCCAGTAGCCACAAAGATCTCAGCATCCCTTCAGCAGGACTCTTTAGCTGAAACCTAGAAAACTGTTCAACTCACAAACAATTACTAGTCCAATTATCCTGCAGGGAGAAACAATGTGCTCCTTGGCTCCGTGTCAGCGGTGGTGTCTCTTTGTTGTATGGAGAGGTCGCCATCTTTAATGAGAGACTCAGAGATCAGAGAGGCAGCCGACGTCCTCGGCGCTGTGAGTACTGGGGCTGGAAAGTTCAGCTGCTAACTGCTAATTAGCTCCCCAATGTCAATGGGACCATCATTTAGTCTTGAAGCGAAGGAGGAAACACTGACCTAGGTCAAACCTTCTTGACACCCCTCCGCCCCCTGCTACCAGGAGTAGAGTGCGTCGAAAGACACATGAGAGAGAAACAAAGCTTTAGAAGTGGAGAGCTGCAAGTGTGCTCCGGGTTCATCGCAATCTGAGCAAACTTTAGCTTAGCTTAGCTCAGCTGCCAAAAGAAAAAGAAAAATATATATATAATAATAAAAATATGAATAAATTAATCATGTTTTTGAAGAAAGAAATTTCACAATGCACCTATAGCCATAACAATATACAAATAATAATACATAATTAAAACTAACTCAGCTCAAACATATAAATATATATATATATATATATATTCAGACTCGAGTCTGTCTACAATTAAATCCTGTTTAAAGGTCGTCTTTAACGGGATATTTATTCAGACTCAATGAACAGGGTTTCCAGGGAAGATACATCGGTTAAACATAGGTTGTTATGGCAACCAGTTTTGATTGATTGAGTTGAGTTTTGACTTTGTAAGAGAGAAATCATGTTTTTTTTCAGTCAGTTTGGCATGGAGGATTTCTCTTGATACTTGGCATCTTTGGAGTTAGAAGTCAGTCAGTCATGCATCAGCATAGACCTAAAAAGGGGTATTTTGAAGTTCCTGTTCTCATTGTTTAAGGCTCAGGAAAAGGATACTTTGTAGCCCCTCCAGGAGAACGAGAGCTCTCTACAACAGATAATCCACAAATTGTTTTCTAAATACATTTCATATCAGACTTGCATCACACTTATGGTGTGTTCACACCAAACGCCACCCAAATGTTTAGCATAGCCACCAACCCCCTCAACGCGCCGTGACCTCTGGGCGGACCATTTTTGGTCAATTTTCATGAATCGCTTCATTAGGGATAGTTAATTATACTACAACATAATCTACAATATTCTGTGCAGTGATGGGATGTTGTAAAAAAAGGCATATATGATTGTATGGTGTTTGTTAAAAGTGTGAGGTCTTTCCTGCACCGGTCGTACCAGGATGTATCTTACAGCTCGGGGTACCCACACACAGCTATTCATTTCTCCTCCATTTCTTCTGAACCGGAAAGTGTCTGCAGGACGTTAGTGACAACAGCGGGAGCATCACAACGCTGATTGACTATTGCTCGCAGTGTCACGCCATTTTGTCGCTAAAATTGAAAAACTCAACTTGTGCGTTTAGCCTTTTGACTCAAATTCACGCGACTTTGCCTTAATTTGTGCGTATTTGACACGACAAACGCAAAGGACACGCCCAGCTATCGCAGATTTGCGTTGCTCAAGTCTCATCGCGTCCGTGGATAGACTGAAGAAAATGTTGAGGTTGTGTTTGTTGAGAACGCACCTTTACTGAAACAGACTCGGCCACTTGGTTAACATTGGAAAATGAGTGGTTAGGTTCAGGCAATAAAAGTACTTTTTTGTTGTTCAATGTATATGTACAGTCAACAAATTTACAGCTCTTATGACTGGTGCAGGGGTGTAGAGGAAAACAATATTTGCACAATACATCGTTACAACTTGGTTGGCGTTTCCTTCTCAAGGTGTGGTGTGTGTGAACTGGTCGAAATGCGTGTGTCTCACGGTCAATACGTTGGGGGGAAGAGAACCCCGCAATGTGTTTGTTATTTGGGATGGGTTTTGAGAAGAGTACTGTAACGGACCGTTTCATCCAGATGAGGCAACTTCCCTTGCTTGAAAACGGATTACTCTATGGAAACACTGAAGGGACATATGATCTCAAAAGCAAAACACTGAAACATGAGACAGTCCGTTAGATTCCACCAGCCAAAGTGGCTGGTAAGAGTGACTGCTTCACCTAACACAGCCGAAATGCTACTTGCGTTTGGCGGGTGCTAATGTCAAGCCCCTGGTATCATCCCTGAGCAGACAGGTGGAAATAAACCAAGTCCATTTTTTGAGGATAAGCTTGTTTTTCCTGCTTTTCGGTGAGTTTTAAGGCCTTAACTATTGATTTCATTCATAAAACCAGTAAAGGCCCGCAATCTAGGCGGGGAGTTTTAAAGCGCCATTAAGGAGAACAGTTGGTGGTTGCAGCTTGGTGGGGGGGGGGGGTACAGTGGAACACAGATGCACAATAAAGAGACACGGCGGGATCTGCTTTTCTGTCAATGGCAAGGCCATTTTACGCACTTATTCACTCATCGGATTGTCAAATTATGTAACGTCAAGAAATATCTCTATTTCTTACGGGTCTTATTAACATTATGTTGCTACAACTCTTCTTTTCTAATTCAATTCCTGGAGAAAAGGAAACCCGCTTGGGTAATTTTCAAAGAAAATACTGAAAGAGACAGAAAGTAGGGAAAATACTGACCAGGATGAGTGAATGGTAAAAGCATGATACCTACTTTAAGAGCACAGAAAACATGTCAGTGCATAAGTGATTTCAGTTGCAGTGTAGGGAGGGGAGAGACAGCACATCTTTCTAATCACTTCGCCCAAAGACATCTCGACAATTAGAGTTGTGAAGTCCACCAAGCCTGAATGGGGAAAAGTGGAGATGAAGGCAGAGAGGAGACGAGAGATGGCCGCAAAGATGGATATGAAGTGTGAGGATCTACCTTCAGTTATTAAGTATGTCTAAGAATGGAGAAAAAGAAGTACTGATCAATAGTCAGTCAAGCAGCGCAAGTGGATTAAGGAATGATAAATAGCTCCAATGGAAGTTAGTGGCCTGCAGGATCACTAGATTTATGTAAGAAGTATGTGTAAAGAGATCACCAGAGTGTCATGGTGGCTAGGTTTGACAAGAAATGTTTGCTATATAACCAGAAGAAGTATCCTTAAATCTGCCATTTGAGCTCATGCCTAACCTCAAAAAACTTGCATATCAAGGGTTACCACCTCGCCAGACAAACTATCCTAACCTTACCCGTTCAAAGGTCAATGCCTCACCTCAACTATCTGTGGAGAGTTTTGCTGAATGAAGGGTTTCCATCCAGCTCTATGTATCCTCACTTTGACCGTTTAAAATCACAGCTTAACCTGAACTCTGTTCCAGTCGATCTAGATAAGCTCCCTAGTCATTTACATGCCCTAACCTTGATATTTCCCCTATAGTTGACTCTAACAGATATTAGTCAAACAAGAGTTTAATTAAGAGACTAATCCAACTTCCAGCTGAGATTGATTACAATTGCAATAAAGCTTCTGGTGGAAAGCAGGCTTCGACCTGATTTCTATCATCCATGACGTTCAATATTTTTGATGTTTGTAAATAGCAACATGTGTTTCCAGGGCAACTAATGGAAAATCCACACCATAAACACCTCCCGGTCCATTATACTATGGAGCAGTTGGTGTGCTTTTCTGCTCTTTTGTTCCTTCTGTTGTCAGTTCCCGCTTCAGTCCAATTATCTGTTCACTTGCAGTGCTTGTGTTAACAACTTTACTGTCCTAAAAAACGGCACTGCTGTTCTAAAAGGACTCGGAAACAGTTCATATGGAATATTAATAATCTGTTAAATGAGGGTAAAAAGTAACTGGTATTGATGCTGCTGTGGTTTGTTTAAAAAAATGTATTTTCAATATTAAAAGAAAAAAACGTTTCTCTAGGGATGAAATGAAATGCAGCTGAGGGGAGTGAAACATTTTGCAGGGTCACTGGCAATGTTCTTTCATTCAGCTCTGGAGACTTGTTCTCAAGTTAGCATAAGAGCACCGTATGTAACTATAAGAAAGATGGAGCAGTGTGTGTCTGTGTGCTGGTGTGCTTAATGTTTTTTTCTAAAACAGTGGGAGCATTGGTTTGGTTTTTTGAAAACAGTGGGAGCGTGTTTTCCACGAGGCAACGCAGCAGCGCAGGGTAGTACATGAGCAGCTGGCCGTACAAAATACATCACAGGGTTCAGACGTTTCATGGTTATCAAACGTGATAGATTAAAAATGCACTTTCTTTATCCTTTAAAGTACTGAACTGGGTACGATTGATTCATTTTTTTTCATTTAACCTCACATTTTCTGTCTTTTAATCCAGATTGCTGAAACCTCAAACTCATTCCTGAATCGAATGCTGAACAGAGACACCATCACAAGAATAACGTACAAAAGTAAGTGTCTGTACTGATTCAACTTGAAACGTGAAAACGCTTATTTAAGAACTGTCCCCTCACTGCTGCTGGACCCTTTCTGCATCACACGGCACACAGAAAACGCAGGGCCTCTTGGTTTTGCCACTACTAGAATTGTAAGCTAAGCAAACCATGTATTTATGTACATGTTTGTATCTTGATGTTTATGTTCTGTATCTCCCATACAAACAGCACCCGGCAGAACTCTTCAAAATCTGCAAACAGCTAACTAGGCCATGCCTAGTTATGGTTTTCTATAATTATGTGTCGGGGGAGGGGGGGGGGGTGGTTTAGCTAAACGGTCAACTCTCCAGAAGTTGATTTGTGTACTCCATGAGTGCATTAGTCTTCA
The DNA here is from genome assembly GCF_949316345.1 of Pungitius pungitius. Lineage (NCBI taxonomy): Eukaryota > Metazoa > Chordata > Actinopteri > Perciformes > Gasterosteidae > Pungitius > Pungitius pungitius. Next base: position 10,753,590 of record NC_084920.1, read on the forward strand.
CCTCCCTGATCCCACGGTGTCCTCATTTCAAAGTGCTAGCGGAAGGGATGGAGCAGGGTGGGGATGGGGAGATAGCTCCATGGCAACCCTTTATAGATGTAAGAGGCTGTTTGCGAGGCAGCAGCGGTTGACAGCGGCTCTCCAGAGGTCCCCCCCCCCTCCGCCTTACCGGAGAGGCCCCATCAGCTCCAAGATAGCCTCAGGGCTGGCTTGAATAAAAGAGACAAATAATTGTATTAACAAAGAGTGCGCAGTGAGGGGCTGGATAAAAACACTGACCCCTTGTGGCTGGGGGGGGGGGGAGTCTCCAAGGCGCTGGGTGAGGCTTCCACAGAGGAGCATGGTTTCTGACAGCTGTCAAAACCCCCTCAAATACCCTGTCTTACACATGCTCATACACATGCACACACCGCCCCCTCATGCTTTTGAACCTCTGGGCATATCCTTCAGCCAGTTCTCCTGCCACATTTGCATTTCTTTCTTTTTTTAATCAAATATGTACAAAAATGCTAACACAAAGGCACATCCACACCAACAAAAGAGAATTATTTATGTCCAACACATCACCAAACATCAGCAACAGAACATCTCCTCTCATGTGAGGAGGATCAAAGAAGATCTTTTTTTACAAAGGTATTCTCAAATTAAACCTACCCAGCTTTTCATTTTGTTATTTGGATTAATATTGTTTACAAGGGGAATTATTTAAGAGCGATGTAAAGCACAGCTGAATAAGCACCAAAGCCACAGTAGTCCACCACAATGACCTCTTTATCATAGACCATTTGTCAACAGAGGGCCAACAGATGACAAGCCATTGAAAGCTTGCTACTGAAATGTGAAGGCATAGAGTGGCCGTCTCTCTAATTAGCATCCTGACAGTGGAGACAGTTTGAACAAAAGAGGTTTTGAGCAACACCAGCAGCCTGCCATTCACAGGACACGAAATGATACGTGAAGTGAGAAGTGAGGGAATTATTAGCTATGAAAGATGAGCTTATGTCTTGATGATGTCAATGTTCGAAATATATTATACAAGTTATTAACAAAAATAAAATGTGGACCACTTACAGCTGCAATACAAAAGGTACAAGGTGACAGAGCAGGGTGCTTGATCTGCAGCTCCCATCAGAACATTGATCTTCTGTCTGCTCCATGAGAACTGATGTCTCCCTCTGGAGTGGATGGAAACCAAAACACAGCTGAACATTCACAGAAACTGCCAAACTTCTGCATTCTGGATGTGAAGAAGTTAGCCGTAATGATTTAAAGGGGAAATTGACCCCACCAATAGCATCATATGCACCGCCAACCCGGAACTTTGTTTTTTTCCCTTTTTTTGTGTTGGTACCAATTGGAAGTACAATACAGAGTACCTCCTCCAATGAAAAGGCCCCTGTTGTTGTTTGTTTTCTGCAGACGACGCGTATCTACTGACCAACCTGAACATAGAGGAGATTTACCCAGAGACTATTAGTTTCATCACATATGAGGGATCGATGACCATCCCCCCATGCTTTGAGACGGCCACATGGATCCTGATGAACAAGCCGGTTTACCTCACACGCATGCAGGTGAGCCTTCTCTCTCTTATTTTTGTTTTGGTCAAGCCCCCCAGTGCTCTTCTTCCTCTAACCCTCCATACGGCTCCACCCTGGAAAATAATGCAGTGGATCAAAATGCGATGCTCACATCTGATGCTGTTGCTCTGGGCAACATTTTAACAGGCTTCTTTGCTCTCCCCCCGTCATCCCAGATGCACTCCTTGCGGCTGCTGAGCCAGAACCAGCCGTCTCAGATCTTCCTGAGCATGAGCGACAACGTTCGCCCGGTCCAGCCGCTGAACAACCGCTGCATCCGGACCAACATCAACTTCAGCGTGCAGGGCAAGGACTGCCCCAACAACAGGGCTCAGAAGCTCCAATACCGAGGTATAAAAGAGGCCTTCATTCATCCCGTTGCCACGTCATCGCCTTCTCCCTCCGTCCCTTGACGTGTGCGTTGTCATACATTTAATGTGAGAGAATAAATGAGATGCCCTTGTGCAATGGTATCTTTAAAAATGATACCATTGTAAAAACAAGTCAGCTAAGTTTGACAAAACTACTTAGTTATTCAGGGCCTTATCAGACAGATAAGGTCAACTAGTCAGAGCAGAGTTGAAACTGCAAGAATATCAAGCGGAACATGGTGTAACGGATCGTTATCACACAGTTCGACGTAAATGTGAATAACGGACAGTGTGAAATACATTTTTAATGAAAGATAGATTTTATTGTTTCTGTAGGAAATTTGTCTTGGTAACATACAGTGTCAAGAAATACAAAAAAGAAGATAGAGTACACATACAGTACAGCCAACAGATGCATCGCACGCTGCTGGTCGTAGAACACATAGGTGAGATAAGAAATGCATACAAACTAAAATCGGGCTTGCCATTTAGTGCTTTAAAGGACAAAGGACTTCTTAAAGGACTGTGGAGCGTCTGCCTGAGGAAAGAAGCTGGTGTTCACGGAGGAGGACATGGGTGGGGTCTGAAATAATCTTCTGATGAGGGCTTCATCAATGGCAGCCAGGACATCGCCACCCGCTACTATTGAGTAAAATATGCAGATAAGACATCAGCATTTTATGCCTCAAAGTGAAGAAAATCAGTAAAACTGGCAAAAGTAAATCGTAGCCTTATTATGGCGATCGTAAAACGTAGTGTTGGTGAGAAACTGGTGGAAATAAAGTGGTGGAACGAGATGTTTTCACAGCAGCATAAATAAATATAAAAGATGAATTATGGCCTGTTTACACCTGCTGAAATAAGATTCAAATATTTTATTAAAACTACTAATGACTATTGGTTTGACTCAATGAAAATACAATCTTCTATTTCAGAACCATTGAATTGTCTTCATGAACAAGCACTATAAACCAGTTTAACGAAGAACATTTTGAATGTTTCATTGTTTTAGAACAACGTGGTGTACTAGCTGCTATAATTGAACAACAAAGGCTAACAAGACCATATGGATTGTCGATGATCTGCAATTACCATGGGCTGCAAATAACCCATGTAAGATGTGAAAAACGATGCTTCTGACACAAAAAGCTTGATTCGTTGTGCATACAAATGATTCCACATCCACATTTGGATCCCAGAAGGATATCGCTCGACCTCCGCCCACTGTTGTGATTCATTAAATTAAGATCGGAGTGCGTGGGCCGCAGATTGAAGCGCTAAGGAAAACAGGCAGCACAAAGCCAGGCGGTCAGGACACCTGTTTGGGCCTCACACTGAAGGACGCGGAGGATGAGGGGCGCTGAAAAGTGGCCTGTCACAGCTCACTGCCACCCGGAGGGAGGGGGAGGGGGGGAGGGCGTTGCGGCAATATGTCATCTCTCCTCCTCTGGCGCGGCCAGTACATAACCGGATAGCTGCCGCGCAGAATGCTGAACATCGGCCCCCGGAGCGTAAACAGGATGCGGGCGACATGTAGCCCCGAGTCGCAGCTATTCATTGGGTTACTTATTCATTTGTCCCGCCCGGGACGCCCCCGCACTCCAGGCTCGTGTGCCATGGCGTTCGTTCTGCATCCCTCCCCTCGTTCTCCCCTCGGTTCTCTTCGGGTCGACCACTCGAGCCGAGGCAACGAGACAGACGCCGTCCCTCCCCACAGAGGTGACCTGAAGGGCACACAATGCTGCGTGTGTGTGTGTTTAGTGTTTAGTTAATTTTCAGCTGATGAAAGAAAATGTGATTATGGTAATACCCCAATAAATCTCTTCTTCCTCATATCGGCGAGGTACATTTTATTTGTTCTTAAAATGAAATTACAATGTGGACTGGTGCTGTGGGCGCTCGCTCACTTTGGGGCGTGAGTCTCTGTCAAGGCTGCCACTCAAAACGTTCCCGTCACCCCCACCCGACGGCACGTTCACTCAAGTGGCACTCCTTTTGAATCATATGTTCTTGTCTCTAAGATGAGATACGGTGTGGAGGGGGGGGGGGGGGGGGGGCAATGCCGGAGAATAGAAGTGTGGAGAGTGCTGCGTATATAAATCAGTGTTCTCACTCCTGTCCTTCTCCTCTCTTCCAGTGAACGAGTGGTTGCTAAAGTAGCCTCAACTGGATGAACACGGAGACGGGACGAGGACGAGGACGAGGACGAGGCAGAGGGATGTGAGACGGGGGCCAAAGGCTGCAGCTCATCCCAGATTACTTCATGGCATTGTATAAAGACTTTCAGCACTGAGCGTCGTACCACTAAAGGAAGTTTGTATTGCGAGAGACTCTTCTTTTCATACATTGAGGACAGTTTGAAACCCCTTCAATCTAGCTCACGCAAACGACCTTCCACCCCCCGCCACCCCCCCCCCCCCCTTCCCCTCCCCTCCCCTTTCCCTCCCCTCCCCTCCCCTCCCGGCCCCTTTCCCCCACCGTACAACAATATCTATACAGACATTTTGATACCAAAACTTCTTGGGGGGAGAAAACCAAAAGAAGACACTCTGGAAAAAATAAAAAAAAAGTAAAATAAAAAAAAAAAAATAGGGAAGCATTTATTTGATAGCCTCCCAATCAATAGGACAACGATGGGACTTTAACGCCTTTGTACATAAAAATGTTGCTAACGGTGGGAAAAATGGGAGGACTTAAATCCCTCTCCCCATCCTTGCGGTCTAGACGAAGTGGGCGAGGTGCGGTCCTATTGCGGACATTTCATTACCCACAAGGCATGCTGTCAGCAAACGGAGGGAACGGCCTTACGTTACCTTGTCGCTTTTCCAGAGTCACATCACGGGGAGACAAGCGAGTACCTACAGGCTTTGTCGAGGCCTCAGAACAACCAGTGTTTTGGCCTCCGTTGTACATATTATAATTATCAATACTGCAGCGAAATGAATATGTAAAGAAAAGTAACAAATTAACATTCAAAAGAAATATATTAAGAGGATTTAACAAAAAAAAAATGACAAAAAACAAAAACAAGTTGAGAACTTTAAAAAGCTTGGCGAACTTTGAATTCCGGAGTGGTTCTCAGTCTAAGCTGATGCCTTTTTTCTGTTTTATTGTTTACAATGGTCATACACTGTGTTTGAGTAATGTTATCAGCCCAATAAATGTGTCTGGAAAGTTCACTTTGGCAAAAACGCTTCGATATACGAGGATTGTACCTGTACCTGTTTTGTACTGTTCCATATTAAATGTGTCGATCTGTCAGTGTTCCCCCTCAGAAGCATGCTCAATGCCCTCAATGACCCCGGTCACCACGCCTGGGGGAGGGGGGGGGGGGAGTGGGAGGGACGCGGTCGTGAGGGTAGCGTCTCCTCAGAGAGCATTGCAGCGTTACAACGCTCTCTCCGGGGGTTTGCCTGATGACGGGATGTCAGAGGCTTTCCCAAGGAACACGCTGCTGGAGAGCCATGAAGGAGAAGGTGGTTACTGAAGGTCCGGGCGCCGAGGGAAGCCACGCCTCATGTCAATAGATTACGCAGTGTACGGATAGATCAGTACAAGAGCGGCTCCTCAGCTCAAGTCCATCCACCTGGGTGGGGTGATTATTGCCATAATCGTTTCTGGTTGACACCACTCCCAAAGAGGAACCCACTCCAGCACCGCCGTGCGCATCTCTCGTCAGTTTCTTTTTTCCTAACTCCTAACGGCTTCTGCATCCTGGATCCCCCCCCTCTCTCTCTCTCTCTCTCTCTCTCCCTTTGTTGCCACGGCGGCCACATCCCACATTTTGGATCTCCTGCATCCGACAGATTCAGCCTCTTTTCTCCCTCTGCCACTGAGACCAGGTCACATGGCAGGTGCCGTGGCCCAGGTTTACTTTAGCGACACCCGGAAGCTGCTTGATGACAGTTTTTTGTTTGTCTAAGCTGTTTTTTTCTGTGCAAACATTGACCGCGACTTGTGTTTCTTCCCTGTGAAAGGTTTTTTCGAGGGAGTTTAGTAATACCTGGAGACAGACGTTGGTCTTTTTGTCTTTGGCCATGTCACCCTGGAGACGGGCTTTTCAAGCAGTACAGTGAAGCAATCAAACAAATTGAGCCTTTGGGGTGGTACACTGTGGGTGTAATGTCCTAGTGCACAAACACCCAAGCACTGCTCCAACGTCCATCCACCCGTGCTAATCATAAAGTGATTGTGCGCCTTTATGGTTTTAGACGAGGCTCACCTGGCAAGCACTAGAACTATTACTAGCTCTAAAAACGTAATAGTTCAACTGATAGATGACATCTTAACGTGATTGTTTTATTGTCTTTTGATCGTGTCCTTACTTTATTATTGCAAAAATCATGGCTACAGGGATATTGGCTTTCATGTCACACAGCTGGGAGCCTATAAATCTGCAAAAAGCTTCTTTGGAACCACAACACTTTCTTGAAAAGTTGTCGGTTTTTCATTGGAGGAGTTAATGTGTACAGTAAATGCCTTTTTAGCGACAACGTGAGGGAAAATAACTAATTAGCTTATTGGATTGGGGTGGACTTTGGGGCTTTTTTTTACTGTTTGAGAGAAATTATAGAAGCAGCCAAAATAATTGCATTAAAAAAAAATAATAATTATTATCTCTCAATAACTGCTGCCTTTAAGCATGTGCACATGTGAGTTTTCTATTTGCTATCGGAGCTGCGCACCCCCCCGCCACACACACACCCACAAACACACACACACACACACACACATTCTTTTTGACAGATTTATAATGAAAAGATCGCTGAGGGGGAGGCTGAGGAGAGAGCTTTCAGAGAACACCAACGCCCAAGGTTATGGAGGCCATTATTCTACGTGATCTAGGAGATGCAGGATGGATAATAAATTCTGGAAATGCCCTCGTGGCCAAACCACTTCCTCAAATTTAGCCTCTCTCCACCACATATTCCAATCGGCCGGCAAATAATTGGTTTCACCCTCTTGAACCCGCCGTGCATCTCTCCGGACCCCGCCAAGAGGGGCGAAAGACACAAGACGGTCGGGAGACTTTATGATGTGACACTAATAGAAGCGCAGCGCTGGGGATCTAGGGTGGAGCGGAGCAAGCTGCCGAGCCCGATGGAGGCGCGTTGACTCGTGAGACACACCTGTCCAGATGCGCAGCCGAAGTGGAGTCAAACTTCTCCTCCATGGTTTGATTAGGGTCCAACTCGAGTCAACGACTCTCCATTACACACGGTTATTCATTCATTTTCAAACCCTCATCAGCCCAGAGGGGTTTAGCATTCGGGTTCCCTTTCTCACCAACAGCAAACCCAGGACGACCATCAGTGGATTTCAACTACGGTGAGTTTACTCTTTTCAGGGAGCACCAAGAACCATCTCTTTGGTCCAACTCTGCCCAAAATCCTCGTTCTCAAGTCCGGAAGTGAGTCCAACTTAAGAAATTACACATGGTAAATGTGCTAATAATATTCATAATAACAATTAGAAGTTTTCCTTAGTATCAAATTAAATGCACCGTTCATAGAAATGTATATTCATTAGGCTTGTCGAGATGACTTCCGCGTGAACCAAACTGTTTTTTAGAGACACTTACCGAGGCGATGGTGAATTATTACCTCCCCAAAAAAGTTCCTCTCTGACTGAGGAGTGCGAATAAGCTGTATAATCTACTTATTCCACAATCAGTAGCCTCTTCTGAGGCCTCCAAACCGCTGAAAGCTAACTCACCCTGGACTAACATCATCATACTGTCTCAAAGGACGCTAATTAATTTTACCATTCATCTATTCTCATCTGCTTGCAGCCCGGTGCTATTCAGACTTCTCTTTATCCTCCGAGTCATTATTACGCACACGGCTCCTCCATTTGTGTGTGATGTAACACATATGCAATCCACAGGGGTCCAAGTTTTAGGACCACCAACACGGGGGGGGGATCTTTTAAATAGTCAATTAAAATGGGATACAGCAGCACATAAATTGGCCTGATGTCCAATTTTTACCCCGATCCCAGCTTCTCAGGCTTACATTCAGTTGATGGACAAAACAGTGACTAACGACTTCACAGGGAAGTAGCACGCTGGGATGTGGTTACCCGAGCTCGGAATCAGCAAAGAACCAGTCAGCCCGTCTCTTTTCTTAAAAAGGGTCACATCCTGCTTGGTTTTAGGTTCACACATTCATGGTAAACGGACTGGACTTGTAGAGCACACTGCATGACATCGTTCACCCGTTCATACGCTGATGACAGGAGCTACCGCACACAGTGACGCTGCAGTCACGTGCCTTGCCCAAAGACACATGGGCATGCGGGTTAGCCGGGCCTGGGATTGAACCGGGACCGGGCCCTTTGGCTACTTTGTAACAGGATTCCTTCACACGGACTGAGTTTCTTTCACTGAGATAGAGACAAGCGAGCTGTTGATAGGAACGTCATTTGTTTAAAGAACAAAGAACAATTTCCCCTTTAGACCTAAACACTCGTTAATGCAGTTGATTATTCCAAATGAAATATTTGTACAGCAGCTTTTTGCCTTACAAATTAGCAAATTCTAGTTGGGCAAGGCTCCCCAGATCTAGAAACGTAGATTACATTCCATTGTCATTTAGCTGATGCTTTTATCCAAAGCGACTTGCATTTGACACATGACTTTACATGTATTTCTTTTTTTAACCCCTCTCCCACAGTGGGAGTAGTGTGCAGCCTTAAGGGCTGCCCTGGGGGAGCAGGTAGGGGTTGGGTTGTCTTGCTCAGGGACACTTCGACATGGAGCAGCCATGCTCTCTGCTCCATGCGCCTGCATCGCCACCGCATGTCAGTGGGAGTAAATAAACACTCGCTACCTGTCGAACCGGTTTCTTTAAGGAAGTGACGTTTCAAAAAGATCCGACCACATGCTTTGATTGGGTTTGAAGCATCCACATCACTGATCACATGAATGTAACTTGGGGTTACAGCCTTCGATACAGAGGCAGATGACATACAGGAACGAGTCCACTGGTAAGTTTCTAGACAGACACCAAAGGCATCATTCACCAAAACATCCTACTTTTCCTGTGTTAGCAGTCAAAACTCTTTGATGACTTGGATGACATCAACTGTGAGTTCAAGACTTATCTGATGCCAGATACATTTAAGGTAGTATCAGCTGTCAATCACAGCAAGCCTGCCCTAAAGCATACGAGGCTTTATGGTCTATTACTTTAAATGCACCATAATCTACAAAATGAACATCATGCTGTATTGATGAAGACTAAAACCTAGAGATCTAATTTCACATTTGTTCACATCCCTTCGAGCAACGCAAATGATGACCAATGGCAGTTACATCATCTTTGAAATAATATATGTTGTGTGACAACACAGTATCATAATATATCACATAAAGTTGCTGTAACACACTTTATAAACTAAAGCCACAATGAGCAGCGTATAAATGTTTATCCTCATTTAAACTTCTTTTGATATTTGACCTTATTAAGCACTTCCAATGTCTTGTGTGTATTTTATTATTACACCGGGTTTACAGCAACTTACATGACATAATACATAATGTATGTGGTGTATTGCATCATTCAGACACAGATACGCGCTTCAGGGAGAGAAATGCTGCGTGTATCAGATCCAGACCTTATCTTTTCTTTGATTCCGTCTCCGCAGAGGGCACTGGGTAATTTCAGCATTGCACCACATCCTTTGACGTCTCGCAAATCAGCCTTTAATGAAAACGCTGCATCATCTCATGGAGGCTTGTGGAGTAACGGCTTAAACCAAATGACACCATTATTGGTTGCATCTCAAAATATGATGCGAAAAAACTAGGGCTGTCAAAAATAGCGCGTTAACGGCGTTAATTAGCTGTTTGTTGTTAATTACGTCAATTTTTTTGACGCATTTCACGCATGCGCAGTGTGACAAATTATTCAGGTCCGGAAAGAACCTCTTCTTCTAGGGAATGCACTTCATCCTATACAACACATTACTGCCACCTGCAGGCATATGTCAGGCCGTCAGGTTCAGCAAGTTGTTTGCGCCAGAGACCCGCTCCCCCCCCCGTTCTCGCGCAGCAGAACAGAGAAGAAGAAAAGCTCCGCCCAGCAGTGCAAGAGCAGCGCTGTTCTGAAACATGCGGAGGAAGAGAAACCAATGCGATCTAAATCCTCCCAGGTATGGGAATATTTCACACTGAAATGGGGGTGGTAGCGGATTTCTTTGCAGCGCCAGTCGTTCTAATCGCCGCGCTCGACTTCAAGGTGTAACCTTTATTATTGTTCGGTCTGAAACGGCGCGCCCAGTGACGGGTGGTGCAGCAATATTGTTGTTCGGGTGGAAATCGGGAGAAAGGTCGGTCCGGGAGATTTTCGGGGGGGGCTTTGAAACATCGGGAGGGTTGACATGTCTGGTCATGTCTGGTCATCGCAGGAGCACAAACTCGCAGCAGAGTGGGATAAACTGCAGAGGCTCGAGACCCTTCTAGAGCCATGCAGGGAAATCAGTCTGTAACTTATCAAATAACATTGATTTGATTATTTTCTGGAATGAATTAAAAAATCAAATATCAATAACATATATTTATGTAAAAAATAATAATTATGATAATAATAATGATAATTATGTATCTGTGTCCTGTTATTTATCTTTAGTATGCATTTCAGAAAGAAAAAATGGTTAGGATTCAGGTGTGATTAATCATGATTAATCCACTGAAAATTCTGATTAATTTGATTAAAATTTTTAATCATTTGACACCCCTAGAAAAAACGCATGTAATGGCTCACTAAACTCTCATTACACAGCATCAGAACACACTGATGGTCATTACAGATGGTCCACACACACACACACCTTTTGATCTCTAAAACAAGCCTGTTCTATTGTTGCATTACATACATTTCTGCTCAGGGAGCAACCACAGCCACGAAGGCTAAAGTGGAGCAGTGAAACATGAAGAACTGCTGCCAGCGTGGGTGACCTTCCTCTTTCTGCCTTTCACCGCAACCCGTTGCCTGGATTTATTAGCAAACAGATGGGCTCGTATGTGGTTGCTCTTTAAATGGCTGCAGCCCGCAGCGATGCAGGAGACGCACATCTCCTGTGTGTCGTGTGGTTTTAGCGACTCTGTAGAAGGCAGCCTGAGTACTACTGCCAGGCAGCCGCCCTTGGTTCGGACCAGTGGCGCCATTGCGGAGGTATCTTAAAAAGGACATTCTCTAAAACCAGCGGGGGGGGGCACTCAAAATAAGTCTGATTGTTTAGAAGTCGATGAGACTCGCGTGTTGCAGTGATTGCATGCTACATCACATTACGTACATTACTGACGCTTTTATCCAAAGCGACGTACAATAAGTGCATTTCCACATAGATACAAACTCAGAAGAACAAGTAACAAGAAAGTACATTTTCATCAAATAAGCAGTTACAAAACATGTGCCATTATAAGTACAATTTAAGTGTTGATTCTCAAATAGTGGCTGATACAGAGAGAGAGAACCAGTCTAAATGTTTTCTATTTTTCAAATGTGTCAGCTAAGGTTGTGGACTCATTACGCTTCGGCAGGCTGCTAGCTTATAAATTGTGTGCCAACACCGGTTGATGATGACAATTTTGAGGGGCCGGCTCATGGGGAAGGGCTGATTCTTTTAGCGTACTCCTCCTGGTTTGTGTGTATAACAAACCGCATTTTGATTTGAACACCCAGGAAAAGTTAGGTGTCATCGGAGCAAAAAGTAATTCCAAAGAGATTAACTAAAGATTTAAATGATTTCATTATTATTTAACTTCATTTTTATCAGAAAACATCAGAAAATCAATTCAACAGTTTTTGTGATTAATGGCTTAAACACTGATTTAAAAAAGCATTAGCATAATTAAGACCAGTAGGCTTTTGATTTGTCCCTGTGTACCTTATTTCTTTTCCCAAAAATGTTTCGCCTTGGCAAACACAGAAAGAGAAACGCAGAGGCGGCTACACGATACAGCTCCCCCTGCCCCTCCTTTCTAAAAAATGCTCAATCTCACGATTGAACAATTCTTTTGAGTGATTTTCATGCAGTTTCATGAAGGATGTCTCAGATGATGATGATGATAGACGTCAACAGGCAGTGCGAGGTTTCCCGATACATACAGTACCAACCAGTTCTCACCTCCAACATCTTGGTGGCCCATCACCATCTAATTCCTAAGCAGTATCTGGTTTTCAACTCCCTCCGGTGTAAACCGACCCGCATCATTCTACAGGGGCACAGAAAATATTTCTGCTGATGGAGAGAAGAAGAGTCCACAAAGGGAGCAGGTCAGGATGGATCAAATAAAACCAGACTTTCCCTCAGGAGGTCTGCATCCATTTCCAAACATTGGTCTTTGGGTTCTGTGAGGCGAAACAGATCGGGTCCAGTGTACATCCAGGACATGGTCAAACCTTCTGTCCCTGCCCCGCTGCCTTTAGTGTGTGAATCTCTAGTTTCAAGTCTCTTCAATACATGATGTTCATTTAATGTTAACTATGTTCTATTTAGAATCAACCAGTTTCACTTTCACGGTTGCAAAAACAAAACAAAATTTGCGACACCATAAAATTGACCACACCCGAGGCGAATCATCAGTCCACCGACCATTGATTGACGTCATAATGAAGTCCACTTCCTATATATAGTCAAGCAGCTCTGGGGCACGAGGTCAACCAGTGGACAGCCGGTCTTTAAAAGAATAAATAATTAAGCCCACACTCGCCATACTGTAACAGCTGTGCCAGCAGCATGGAAATAATATCTTCATTTCTTATTTTATTACCTGTTTTGCAGTCTTACATTTTTTTTTTATTCTTTCTTGGAATCCAATTAACAGAAGGAAGTAGCTCTGTGGCGCCACGTGCATCAATTATTCATTGTGGTTTCTCTTTTTTTTTTTACAGCGGATTCAAGGGAGTTCCTGTGAATATTAAAGACCCGCGAGCAGCCGACAGGCCAGATGTGTTGCACTGCTGTCATCTGACAGATCTCTCTGGGATTCAACCACTGCCTCCTCCTCTAGTCGCCCATCTCCTCGGCCAGGCAGCTGCAAACAGACAGTTGACCGAAGTCCTGTTGATTAGTCGCATAAGGCGGAAAGGCCACTGGATGTGAAGTGTTCGTTATTGTTAATGGTATTCAAAGAGAGCAGAGAAATGCTCCTCAAGCTTTATTGTTTTCCAGGTTCTCGCCATCTGCTTTTACATTCCAAAGGCTTCGCAACCGTCCAATATGTGCCACTAGTATTATTTAAGCGCAGAGCAGTACATGGCCTGTGCATACGCTACATGCTTTCCTGACTCATGAGCTTGTTTGCCATCCGGCCCCGCTGCATGAGTCAATCAATTATGTAGCTAAGTGCTTTACAGGAGATGCAGTTCTTCTCCATATATATTTGTCACGGGCACTGTTGCCACAGTTACTTTGAAAAAGTAAGCTGATTACTGACTGCCGATTACTCCTTTAAAAAGTAACTTAGTTACCTTACAGATTACTTGATTTTTTTTTTACTTGTGTGTGCTCTACTTCCAAAAGACACTCCTGACTCCTGCAGGTTTATTCTATGCTAGCCAGTCCATGGCTAAATGCAGGGGGTGAAGACATGCCTCCTCTTGCTCTTGCAGAATGGAACAGTCCAATTATCCAATTGACCTGTGATGCAGCTGCTCATTTCAGATGGTAGGCTGCAAATCCTTATCTCCCCTTACTGCTTGAATATTTTTCCGATGCAAATTACATCATCATTTTGGAAGTCGTTGGTTTATTTATTTATCAGAGACTTTTCTGCCCCCTGCATCGCCACTGCTGCTTTTCATGCCTTTGTCCCGTATTTTCCTCCAAAACTTTGCGCCCCCCTCAAGCTGCAAAGCCGTGTTTCCGGAGATCTCCCTCCATGAATTGGAGGCCATACGCGCGTCCTTGTAGTCCGCCAATGACGGGTTGCATCAGTGGTCCTATTTACGTATTTCTTCTGACAAAAACTCTTCAAACTGATTCATTCTCTCGTAAAAAAATCTTTGTTTTAAAAATGGCGGTATTTTGCTAACCGGAAATGTGAGACTCCGGAAAGGATGTAGTTAGAAGACCGATCACAGCCTTGCGGGCTGCGTGAGGATTGCGTAGCTTTTGACGCAAGTCTAGAAAAATGTGTTGATGCACGCAAGAGGGGGTGAGAAGGCACGCAAGGGGCTCTTCCGTGTGCGTGTCCTTGCGTTTCTCTGGAGTTCAATGTGCTATACTATATCTAGTGAAATGCAGACACTCACTGACACAGTGATGCAGAAGTGGACTCTCGGATTTGTCCATACACTGTGACATAACTGTTGTGCATTGTTACAGGTACAACAAAGAGCTTGCTATTGCCCCCCACTATTATTTAAGTTTGCCCCCCCTGCCCACAGGCTCGTCAGCTGATTGGCCCCACTGGTCTCTGCCGGGCGTACGGGCTGCAGCCAATTGAAAACCATCAAAGGAAGGTATAGCATCTTAAATAAGGACCGCTACACTAACCCCTACATTTTAATTCTCTATATGTAGTTTTTCCCCTGGTTAATAATTGTGAGCCTGCACCAAGGGAGGCAGCTGCATATTTAGAAACAGGCCGCTGGTTGCATGCATTGAGTGCGACGTGCACAACTTGACACTCAAAGCAATCTATTTCGTGGCCCAAAGACCTATTTTAGTCTGTCCACCTCTCTGTAAAACAAGGAATTGTGGATGTAGAATAGCTATCTCTCAAGGAAGGAGAACAAATTCCTCACATGTTTTCTTTCTGACAGGGCCTTCATTTTCTCATTTGAAAGAGAATGTTAGTCCACCAGTGAAAAAAGAAAAAAGATTCAGCCCCGTAAAGTGCATGTGGGCTGAATCCTAATGGCTGATATGCATCACTGTAGATAACATTGAATTAACTGGACCCGAAGATCAAATTGAGCCCGTATTTAAAAAATCTCTTATCAAAGCTAATGGAGTTTTAAAGCTTTAATTAATGACACTATGGGGATGATTGTATGATATCCATTGAACTGTTTTTCCTTTTCTTCTAACCAAAGCGTTCATGTCGGAGCTGTAATGTTTTTACACTTGCTACCTTGACGATGGGACAAAACACTGCGTATTCCTTTCATCTTTATTCATTTAATCTGGTAGCTCGGGTGACTTGGTAACCTGCCACGTATTACACAACAGGGATTGGAGGGAAGTATCCTTGGGTGGATCTCTGGCTGCAAAGTAATGTTTGCAGAACTTCCTTCCTTTCAAGTGTTTCCTCTCTGAGGCACCGCTGGCCACCGCTTTGTCTTTGAATTCTTCTTCTGCCGTCCCCACACACAGCGCGTGTCTGTTTTTTATCACACCAAAAAATGTTTAGTCAACTGTGTGGAACATTTGTCATGAGCCCGCTGTCTATGCGGCCCCATTCGTCTTCGCCTGTAACACATCGATGCCTTGTAGTTATTGGAATTTTCTTCATGCTTTTCACACAGACGCAATTTCTCTACACTGTGGTGGTATATTTTATGAATATATATATATATATATATTTATATATATATATATATATATAAACCTTGACTTGTCTTTTTTTTCTGTAAATGTAATACAGTTCCCTTCTTTTCTATTCTAATTACTTACCATCTATTCCGTTATGTCCTCATGTCAGCTGACTCCTGGTCCATAACCAGAGCGCACATATGTCCCATCGACGAGTTCATGATGTAAGTTAACTCACATCTACCCTCTCAATCGTTCCCCTATCACTAAGATGCCACCAACAAAGCTCCCACTGGCAACAAGTTTCACTCACTGACGGTCCGTTAACAGCTAATGAAGCTACATGTACGCACGCTGCCTGTTTCTTTGTGTGAAGTGCATCGTGCGAGGATCCGGAGGCGAGACATGGCCGCCTGCATCCCACACCGAAGGGAGTGTGTTTTACAAAGCTAATGGAACAACCAGCACACACGCTGTTGTACCTTCGCCGTCAACCCAGCTGCTCCTGAGTGGGCAGACGACATTGTGGAGTTCAATTTCACTTATTTTGGCAAGATTGTACGAAGTGGCTTTTGAGCTTTTTGCCCGTGTAGGGTGGCAGCTGGTGAGCAGTGTTCATTTTGTTGACGAAAACTAAGACAAGACAAGACTAAGACGAAAACAGATCATAAAAAATAAAAACTAGGATCTATGCTAACTTTTGTTACGAGACAAAATGGTGGTGACGAACTCCAAATACTTTTTTTGAAAAATTCGCATGCACCTATCGGACATGGGCAACGTACGGAACCCATACGGCGGTCATTAAAGTGTCATAATGACATCATCCACGGACCCAGACCGCTCGGTCACTGTGGGGGCAGCGGTGGTTCTTGTGCACCGATACGGACCGTGACGACTATTTTACGCTTGGGTGAGTGTGACTTCCTTGGTTTAGCTCAGCTGTCTCAGTTTAGCTAACTGTTAGCAGGCTAAAGCCGCGGAACTCCAGAGGCCGATGTGCGTGGAGATGAAGACCCGTCTAACAGCTCGGGGCTGGTCGGCCGGCAGAGATGTTCATGCGGACCTGGCTGCTTCGTTTTCTGGTGACGGTACCCAGCGTTTCGAGACACGCGCACTTCAACCAGTTCACACACGCAACAAACAACGCGCAAGCACTCGTGACAGGCATACATGTCAACCCTCCCGATTTTTCCGGGAGACTCCCGA
Source organism: Pungitius pungitius (assembly GCF_949316345.1). Classification (NCBI taxonomy): domain Eukaryota; kingdom Metazoa; phylum Chordata; class Actinopteri; order Perciformes; family Gasterosteidae; genus Pungitius; species Pungitius pungitius. The sequence goes on from NC_084920.1 coordinate 10,770,235, forward strand.
ATTTCCCGATTTCCACCCGGACAACAATATCGCTACACCATCCGTCACTGGGCTTACACCTTTAAGTCAAGCGCGGCAATTAGAACGGAAAAAGATGAGATTGGCGCCGCAAAGAAAACCGCTAGCCCCCCCCCCACGTTGACCACTCGAATATCTCCCGAATTCTGAGGTCTCAAGGTTGGCAAGTATGGTGACAGGTGGAGTGATTTTGATAGAGCTGCTCAGTGCAGGTGAAGGACGTGGTGGCACAGAGCAGGTGGAGGAAAACCCACAGACACAAGAGGGAAAAAAACTGGTCATGAAACCAAAAAATAAATAAGAGACAAAGAGAAAGAAAAGACTGTTCAATAAAAAGTGGGGGTCCAGTTGAGAAGGGCTGGTTCATGATCCAGCCCAAAATATAATGTATTGCACCGATTGTAGGAGGGTCTCTTTTGTTGGGACAAGTAATTTCCCAGTGGAAACAATAAAGGACCATGACGTTTCCGTTGGTCGTGTCAAAAGCCTTGCGGGTAAACAGACAAAGAGGACTAAGTGTTGCGTTTAGGTCCCTTGTTCTCATGAAGTCAGCGGTGTCGTGGTTTGATTTTTGGTACTTGTTGTTTTTGTGTTCTTCCATTTTCCTGGCAATAGGAGGGCGAGGTTGGTGCTGAACGAGACACACCTGGTTCCCATCCCACTTAATCACTTGTGCCATAAAGACAGGCTTTGCTTGTCACTCCCGGCTTTTTCCCCCGTGCTCGACTCCAGCCCAGCCAGCTCAACCTCCGTCGTCTCCTCCGTTTCCAGCGCCTTGTGTTTTTGTGTGTGACCGGCTGTGGTGATTAAACTTTTTGAAGACCATCCCGCCTCCTGTCTCTGCATTTCGGGGTCCACCGTGAACCGCACCGTGACAAGCGGAGCTTTACACTCTTGCAAATTTGTTAAATATCCTTGCAAATAAATGCTTTGCTACTTGTTAAAAGCCAAAGCCTTTTATGTAATGATGTTTTACATGTCATTTATATTAGCTTACACAAACACTTCATCCATTTGTTCCTGGCCCCTCTGTCCAATTTTAGAACCCATTGTGGCTTGTGAGTCAAAAAGTTTGCCCACTCTACTATAGACCTATCCTAGGAGGGACATCTAATGGACAACTTAAGTACTGTAAGCTAGACTATTATGCAGTTGTAGACACAACACCGGAGGTCCCTGGGCCTGAGAAGGGAAGAAAAGGAGTTTAATATGGTTATTAAATGTGACTAAAACTAGACTAAAATGTTCTGAGTATTCATCGACGGAAATGTGACAAGATGAATTTTCGTCTAAAAGACGCCACGGTAAAGCAGTACACAAATGGCTTAACCTTATCAACGACTGGATGTGTGTGCAGTTGAAATGTTTTCCAGTGTGGCTGGAAATCTGTGCACCCACTCATTAGTTACATAGAGAGACAAGAGTCAAGTCACTGCTGTGTCCATTTCACAGCGCCCCCCCCCCAACCCACACACGCTCTGTGTTATATGAAACAACAACTTTTTTACTATTAGCATTTTTGCTTTGTTTGGTATTTATTATTTCGTTATTTCATTAGTTGCCATAGAAACATGAATATTGCTGCGCCTGGTGTACGCAGATCTGTTCTACATTCTGTGAGTGGAGCAAGTCAGTTTGCAATTAGCGTATCACATAATAGGCATTGGACCAGTGAAAGGGCCCCGCTGCTTCCAACCGTGTGAAAATGTTGCGTGTCTGCTCGCCAACATCAACCACACAGCGTTGCAACTCGAGTTTCTACGTGTGTGTGACGGTTTCTTTGCGGTAACAACATTATTACACTGTGGCTACACTGCGCCGCGGCCTGCTAACTGCCCACTATCTGCAAAGTATGCAGTGCTTTATGGCAAATGTTTGCACTTTTTAAACATTTGAATATGCCCTCAATCCCTTTCTGCATTACTCAAAAACACACACGATAAAATAGCTGCCTTCTAGCCCAGAATATCCATCAAAGTAATAGAATGAGTAAATGTGCAGCTCCATTTCCCATAACAATAGCTACTGCAGCTATCAGAAGCTGGCTCCATCTGTCCCCGTCGCACCGAGGCAGGGCGAGCGGGCCGCAATAATGTATTCAGTCAGGGAAATGGAATACGGACAGTAGCTCCCATCGATGTGGGAGGGTGTGTGTGTGTGTGTGCAGCTGAGGCTGTAAAGCATGGATCCCTCTGGTCTTTATCTGCCGGGGCTAAATAAAATAAAGTCCCCGTTTGCAGTGATAACTCGGGAACCGAGTTGTTGGGAGATCAGGGCAGCTGGGATGTGTGTACGTTTTGGCGCGTGCCAATACGAGATTAAAGCTAAATGAAAGCAAGCCACATCAAACGTTCTCCCAACGCCGTGCCTATGAAACAACCTCCGCCGTATGATGCTATCGTCCCGGAGGGGACACATTTGCGGCTAGATTGTGCTTCATCTACGAGCCTTTAAAGATGTCCTCTAAAGGACAGCAGGCACGCGGCTGTCCGCTGTCACGCAGGCTGGTGAGTTGTTCATCAGAGGTGCTTCCGACCGCGTCGCTACCGCTCGTGTATCATCGCTTTTCAAGCCGTGACCGCCCCACCGAGGCCTAAGTGAGACCCCACCCTTCCCCATTCACGTGACGACTTGCATCGCAGGCCAAACACCTGTGTGGGATGTCTTTGTTTGCTGCAGATGTCAGCATGCTTAACTTCAGTAGCATCTCGGTTAACATCTCCCATCCTATAACCATTTCAATTATCAACTGCAGCCCTGCTGAAGGATTTTAGATAATGGGGCTTTTCTTCTTTTTGCCTTAATTTCAACCTGCTTTATAAATCCATTTACCACAGCCCAACCCCCCCCTCAAAAAAAACTACGCCTAATCTGATTTTGCCAGCCAAAGGCAATTCTAGTCAAATTGAATTTTATTGAATTTCACACACCCTGTAGCGCTCTGTATTCATGCTTAGTTTTCTATCTTTGTTGGAGTTTCAACTACTTCTATCTTCACCACATGTCGGTGCACCTGTAGAAGGAGGAGAAGCATCCTACTGTGAGGAAGCAACAGATGTGGGAACGTGTTCCCTCCGCCTATCGGCAAACTTCCAGAGGGCAGCGGCTGGCTTTCAAAACGTGTCATGGAGGTGGGGATTAACATAGCCCCCCCCCCCCCCCCCCCCCCCCCGCTGTTCCTAACAGCAGGCACTCGTGTGCTGTCTAAATGTGGGTTGGTGTCAGCTTGATGTGGAAAGAAGCGTCTCTGTGGCCTATGGACTTTATATTCAGTGGGAGACCTGTGGGAGACAGGTGATTTTTGTTTTTATGAAGTCTCTGGGAGCCCTTAACAATATGTTGACCCTTTATTGTTCCGATCTGAGCATAAATCTATTGTGGGTGTGGGGGAACTTTTCATGAAATTATCTCTGGCCTATTTCAAATGAAAAAGTGGCCTAAGTTTATCATTTTGATATAAATCCCATTATTTACGTTATTGTCTTAAAATCTAGCCGCAGATTTTTCCGCCTTGCTGACTCCCTTTTTAATTTATCACTTATTAATTGCAGTAATCCATCAACTTTCCTCATCCAACCGTAATCCCGTGGGAGAGTCCATTACGGTATCACCACAACCTGCCTCACCGTCCAGGACAGCCCTGTTCACTCTTACCGAGATTGTTGCTTTCCACTAAGGTGAAGCGCTTTAGAGGATTGCACAATCAAATCCAGGTAGGGGCGAGCGCAGAGGTTGCATTGGGACGGCAGAGATACATGATGTATGACCTTCAAAAAAGGTATCAGTTGCATTGTAAACATCAACATATAATGACAGGGCAAATGGGGAGTAGCTGAACATTAGGCCAAGCTTTACCGAGACATGTGGTCCTCGGCAGGTCCGATGTTCCTGGCTTTGCGTTGGTCTCGTGACGTCTGCGTGGTCATAAAAAGTTTCAAAAGTAACTTTGGGGCCGTATAGGGTCAAATCTGGGATACTATCTGGGACACAGACAGCACGCTGACCTATCGTCATTGTAGCCAATCACAGCCCAGTGTCACCTCAAGGAGGTTCTTCCCTATGACCCCCCCCCCCCCCCTCACTGATCCTTTCAATTGCAGGTACAGTCCTTTCTGCTAGAAAAGCTTTGCCTCCTCCACCCCGACCGAAATGGATTGAATGGTATTGAAAGTATGCTTCATTCAGGGAGCAGAGCCCCCAGCGCCAGGTTTAACTGTATTTCTATTTTGTTGCAATACATGTATAAAAGTGTTCTTGACTAAATATAAAAACATGACAGCGAGAGACAACAAAGGATCAGTGAAGAGACCGGAGAAGCTCTCTGTTGCTTAAATATCATTCTGCATTCCGTTTGATTTGCTAAAAGCAAGTTGATGTTTCTCTGTAACCACGCAGGAGATGAGTAAACAGTGTACTAATTCAAAGAGAGGGGGGTGAGTGGTTTGGCAAACGCTTAAAGGAGACATATCACGCTCGTGTTCAGGGTGTCACAGGTTCACAGGCTTTGATGTTAAAAAAAGCGCACCGTTCCTCTGGTATTGTCCATGTGAATCCCTGTGTTCACCCCCCCCTCCAAACCAGACCAGTCTTTGTAAGAGTCCAGCAGTTGTATTGACGCAGAGAAAATGATTCACACAAACTCGCAGATTTTTTGCCAATTCTTGCCGGGACCTAAATTCTAAATGAATCCCTTTTGCCTGCGCCGCCACGCGGCGAACTGCGCAGCCCGCTGCGGCGCATTACGAGGGTCGAGTGCTCCGGCGTGTTGGCGGGACGCTCGGTCCGATGCCGTACGAAAAAAAACCCTGGAACAGCTTGTTGTGATGAATTAAAGGACTCGTCGTTTGAGGGGTTGGTAGACAACCACATTAACGTGTAGGAGACCTATCAAAGTTTAAGGCACCCACATCTGTCCAGAGAAATGTGTCCCTCGCTGTGAATTACAACGTTCATTTGCAGATGCCAGTCTTATTTCGCTCCTGTTGTCTTGGCAAGTGCCAGGGAACGATTTGATCTATCTACGTCAGGAGGACTTGGAATATTTGTCCGCGAGAGGAATCGACTTATTGCCGTCTGGTGTGAGGAAGAGCGGCACCGAGGTCTTTGCTCACCACGATTCCATTTACCTCCTCGGCGGAAGCTCCCTCTCCACGTCAAGACAAGAAATTGTACATTTCGGCATTGTATTTGGGCCCCCCCGCGCCCCCCGCTCTTTCTGTTTCCCATTATGTGATGTTTGCTCGCTGTACATGCAAGCTGATGTTTGTACGTCTCAGGGTAGCCAATTAAAAGCTGGCCCGTGGCTAGGCTGCACTCAATAAAAGTGCACATCCATAATGCATTCATCCACGCTCATGTGCTAACTCACCTGTGGACGGAATGACGCGCTGATCAAACGTTGTCGAGGCCTTGCGCGCGTTGGCACATTACGGATTCGGCATGCTGCAGTCACTGAAGCTCAAGGAAGGAGGGAGAAGGCTTAATCCCCGTGGCCAGAAAGTCACGTACAAACATTATCACAGCCTTGACTTTCTCCGGGCACACACACACACACACACACACAAATTCCTTTGAACACACACAATCCAATTATTGTCAACGGTAGCACGCCTGAAGAAACAAAGAAACATGTTTTCCTCCATTTTTCATCTCCGCAGCACGGAACCCTTAAGGTGTGCTAAATACAAGATTGGGAGCGTTTCCATCGCCTCTCAACATGGCCACCGCTGAGCGGGCGACTTTGAGAGGATCTCATTTTCATATGGAATTTGGAATTCTTTTAACGAAATGCATTTTTGCAAAATTGTGCACATAATGTTTAAGTTTCACTCCATATTTCATGATGTCTCTTTCCAAGACACTTTTGTTGTAACCATCCTTGCATCTTTTTAAGCCAATCACACGCCTCCTGCCTCTCAAGGTAGCAAGTGCAACAACAACTACAGTCATTGGTGTGGAATTTGGTGCTGCGTTGTCACGGTAACATCAACGCAATAGTGTTGCTGCTGTTCATCTGCTCACCTATGTGTGCCTAAGAGTTTCCATGCTATTGATTTATTGATCAGCTTGATCAGAGAACAACACTCACAACGCTAAATTCAGTTTAAGAGCAAGACAAAAGTTACTTTACCTTGTAACAAACTACTCTAACATGCAGTAATTGTAATTTATTCGGTAACTGACTTAGAAATCTTTAGTAACTTGCCCTACCCTCGTTATGGCCGATCCAGCATTCAGTAAAAGGGTGAAAATCCATCTTGTCTCCAGGAGTAGAATTATATCTGGTTGGTTCTGTCACGCTGTCTGGTTTTGTGTTATTGGTTTCATTTATTCGCCAAACTTGTGTGTCCTGAGTTCACTTCAGTTCTCCCGTACGTTTTCCCGCTTGTGTGACGGCGAGCCTCGTCCCTCTTTGTGTCCTCCTGAGTCTTATCACCTGCCCCTCCCCTGTGTGTCTCTGTCTCTTTGTCAGAGCGTACTGGGAGGAATGGGAGTACGACATGTTGGCCCAACAAAGGAGCACGCTTCTGCTGGTATGTTTAGCTGAACCGAGCAGAAGACTAGTTAACCCAGTTGACCCTTTCTGGAACTGTGGTGTAGATATATTAGTGATGGGCAACAAGTCAGATCATTAATGACATTGTAATGTGCAAAATGCAATAATGACTTCCAAAGTGGTGCATTGCGCCTTTTTAATGCAAACAGTTTAATCCAATAAGATGCTTACTACTAGTAGTATTTTAAACAGTTGCAGATAAAATAGCTTTTGTAAATCTGAATGAATGTAATCAAATTTAAATAAAGGCTGTCTGCCACTGCATTCACGTTGTGTCTATATTCTCAAGTTTCTTTCCTTGATCATAACTTCAGTTAAGATCAGTTAACATTATTGAATCTGGTCTCTGATCAGGAAGCAGCATGAACAGTCTGTCAATATTCTATCAATGATATGTGTTGAGTGGCAGGTGTCCCTGTTAGGGTGAGGTGAGGACACCGCTGGGATTTACAGAACCGCGATGTTTTACTCTGTGAAGTCCATGTCTGTGTTGTATTTCCTTTTTGAGAATCTCACTTTCAGTGATGCAGGTTACAAATAACCGTCTGAAAGAGAATGAAAATGTCCTTGTTAGAGTTTGCTACCGTTGTCTCCCTCAGTTCAGTGGAGGATTGTTTAAACAGGAAACAGATAAGAAACCAAGGGGTTCATGCTGATGGGCTCCAGGACGCTCGTACCAGCTCCGGTTTCTTTACAGCCACAAGCTCCAGTCTGTCAAGGCCCCCCCCCCCCCTCTCCCCTTCCCGCCTTTGCGCATGAAAATGTAAAGGGGTTAAATCTGAAGACTTAAAAAAGGACATTTTCAATTCAAAACGTCTCAATTATTTCACAAATTGTATGTTAATTTATGCAAACAGTGTTTGATATTGAAGACCCAACTGGAGCTAAAACGCTGTGACATCAGCTACGTACGTACGCACAAAGACGCAAATACTTTCAGCATCCATGGTTCTTGATGTAAGGGCTCCCTTCAATAATAAATAGCCTGGTGGGGTGCTTGGCCATCTTTTTATTTACATTGTTGAAAAAAAGAAATTCAAGCTGGGCCAATTGATGAAGTCCAAACAACTGCAGCAACTCTTTTACTATTCTATGCTTAGTACCAATGAGGTTTGAAGAAAGCACTAGAAACTGATTTGTGTTTTTTCCTCAAGCAAAGAATTCCAGCCGAGTCGCCTCCGCAGAGCATCTGATTTGTTCTGTTCAGAACAGTCTTATCGGCTGTGGCTGATTCCGCCTTTTTGATTTTGAAGCTCTCCCCCCGTTTGCTTGGATATTACAATTTAAAGGTCCAAACTTTTCCATTACCGTCCCCCTACACCCAGGTTACAGCACCCTCATGGTAGGTGGGCCTACTCAAGCAGGCATGTTTGAACACAGCTTTCTGACTCCAATAGTGTGGGGGGGGGGGGGTATTTTAATCTATATCATTTTAGATATAGGTGCTAATCTAATAAGATCGAAACTCTAATGTCGTCATCTCTCTTTACTTTTTCTGCAAAAAAAAGTCTTTGCCCTGATCTGGGTAAAGAAGAGAATTGTTATGTCAGTGTTTTACGTCAAGAGTTGAGTTTCCACATGAGACCAAGAGGCAGTTCATACTATGTGCACATCTCAACACTCAACATTGTTATTTTTAAAGTATTTATGTGTTATCTTTGATCACCTGATTAATCAGGATTGTTGCTTTGGTGAATTCTTTCAACTGTCTTAATATTGAATTAATTTGCAAATTGGGCAATTTCAGTGGTTACAATGACGTTCTTTAATCTTAGAATATTTGTTGTTTCTGTTTTCCTCTGCCTTTGTGATTCTGTCACCTCCCTGCCAAGCTCTTACTCTGTGACAATACAAGTGTGCAGTCTTTTCATGACCCAAATAACTTTCAATTGCTGCTAAGTATGGGATAATAGTCTCCTAAGCCAAGTAGAATGCAGAATATAATAATTTAATGGAGCGCATTGGAAAATGTAGAGCTTAGACTGCATGTGCATAGAGAATTGATTTGACGGGTTGCTCAGGGACTGTGAGAATGATTTGGGAGGGTGTGAGGTTTTGGGAGTGCAGAAGAGGGGCTTTTGCCGTTTTCTTTTACCATATTTATCCATTGCATATGCAGTGTCTTTTAACTGGACACCCAAGTTTGATCTTGAAGCTAAAAAGTCGGACAGCAATTTTTTTAATTCTACCTTTACATGCAACCGTATTTTTGCGTGATTTGGAAACTGGTTCACCAAATTCGTACACAAAAGTAGTGTAATGAATAATAAAATCTATGATACAATGGAACAGAAGAATTCCTTCATACCCCATACCAAGCATCCTGGGATGTGTGTCGATAAATAAAAGAGCAGTACTAAATTAATATTTTAAATAAACAGTGCAGCGCATGTTTTACTGCTCTCCCAATCTATCCTACACTCATTTGCGTTCAAGACCCCAAGATACTTGAACTCCTTTACTTGGCCGTCCGCCCCCAGCCAAAGAAAGTAATCCACCGGTTTCTGGCAGAGCACTTTGACCTCCGATTTGGAGGTGATAACCATCATCCCTGCCTCTTCACACTTGGCTACAAATCGGCCCAGTGAATGTCGGAGGTGTCCAAGAAAGCCAGTAGGACACAAACAGGGCCAGTGAAAAATAGCAGCCCTGGCGGAAGCCAACACCCAACGTGTCTTACTTATTGCCAAGAAATGAACACATCTCCTACTGCAGTCACAAAGACCGGATGGCCTTGAAAGTCCACAAAGCACATGTAGACTGGTTGGGAAAACTCCCATGACCCCTCCAGTAGTCTTGCAAGGAAACAGGACAGAATCCGCACTGGTCCTCTTGAGTCAGAAGTTCAATAAACAGTCTTTTTCAGTGGCATAAGCTTTCGCTGGAAGGCTGAGTTATGTGATAGCCCGCTAGGTCAAACCCCTTTCCAATCCCCCGTTTTGATAATGGGATGAATCACCCTGGTCTGTGAGCCCGTTGGCTTCTGAGTCCCATGCGACATTGAAAAGGCGTGACAGCAAATACAGCCCAACAATGCCCTGTAGCTTTGGCAACTCGGGGACAATGGTGTCCACCCAGGGCGCTTTGCCACCAACAAACAGTTTGACCAGCGTAGAGATTTCTGCCAGGGATATGAACACAAACCCCCACCCCCTCTTCAGGCCCTGCCTCCTCTCCAGAGGAATTGTTGGCCGGGTTTAGGAGTTGCCCATGGTCTTCTTTCCATCGCCCACCAATGTCCTCAGCTCTCCCTCTTATCTGCACAGAACAGCCGGGCAATAAACCATTCATCTGTACTAGTTGTAAGCGAACAACACTGTCACACAGGGAAAGTAGACCTTTCCTGGCCGACTGTAATGTTGTCAAATAAGGTTAATGTCCCTTTGAAATGTCACATTTATGTTTTACAGCCATAATGGGTACCACTGTCAACATATACACTCACCGTATACTGTAATAAGTAGACGCTGTTATCGTGACATCACCCATGTGGACTGCTGTTTCGAAACCTCAAGCTCAGCGATTTTGCTATTTTGAAGAAAGGGAATGTGAAAAGGCATTCCTAATAGCTTTAAACCGCCTTTCAACGGATACACTGGGGAAGAGTCAGGGCATTACATGTAATGTGCATTAGTGCAGGAAGTAAAGGACGGGCAGCTAACAGGAAATCAGTTAGGGGGTTTGCTGAGTCTTGGATATTCTGGCCGCGGTATCATCCAATCCCTGCGCTGATGACATTTGGAGGTTCTGGTTCCGGTGTCAGCCAAACCATGAGCTGAGCTGAAGCAGTGCTGCAAAGACCTGTTTCATACATGCTGGCCTGCAAGATGCATTCATGTGTGGAGACGCAAATTCATTTCGTTCATTGAGTGTCTCAGGGTTCCAGATTTCCAGGACCAGTTTTTTGTAAGTTTCTTTAACCTTTCTGAGACTGATGAGCCTTCCGGTTCACAAGGAAGGGGGGGTCAGACAATGCATATAGGCTTAAGAAGTCAATGTCACGCATAAGGAGTTACGTCCCGGTGGATGAGAATAGTGGAGAGAAAAAAGAGGACAAAGACAGTTGAGCCAGACATAAGACTCCAAGCATACAAGGATGTAGAGATATGAAGACAGAAGAGTCTTTGCCATACAAAGGAAGTGTGTAGGCCGTAAGACTCAGAACGGGGAGGGCAGCGAGATACGGACAACCAACATGAAAGAGGGAGCCATAACATACCTGAAAGGGTGGCTAGTGAAGGGCGAGGGGAAGAATAGTGTTGAAAGATCAAGAAGATAGTCAGGCAGTAGGGATAGAGGGGGAGGGTTTTCCTCAATAAAATAAACTAACGAGTTATCAGCGCCTCGTCAGTGTCTTTCCGGTAAGTGCCTGGTTTATTTAAGTGTATGCTGCTCCAATAAAACTCCATAATCGAAAGATCTGAATCTCTAGTGTGTTTTGTGGGTGCGTGTGTTACTGAAAGTCTGTGAGGGTGTGTGGTGCATCACCACGAGTCAGATAGATAAGGTCAACGAGTTAGAGAATATTTAGAAAATAGATTACACTGCGAAGAATGAATTCACAACATTGGACCTAGAGATGGACTGGGTAATCTCCATTGGTCACATGTTACCTGTAGTTCATGTTGGATAGTATAAAGCCATTTTAAAGTCCAACATAATAAAGATAACACGAATAAATTAAAAAGATAGGGGACATAAAGCACAAATAGTATAGCTGCTATTTGAAAAATAACCCGATTCCAGTACCTTGGGTAACCATTTAAAATAAAAAAATAAGATAGAGATGCACTTTGTCGGAAAAAGACAATGCACTGAAGTCACATGAACTTTTACTTTGCAATATGGAAGTCACAAATGATAGTCTCAAGGGACGATTCAGAGCTAAAGCTGAGGATGATGGAAGGGATGCAACATAAATGAGAAATGCAAACCGAAAATCTGCTTGGAGCTCAACCTGGGGGGACAAGGAGTGAGTAACACCTGAAGTCCTCAACACAATCCAACATCAGAGAGAACTAAAAGGAAGGTGAGCACCTCATTAACAAGTGCGCAAAAGGAGCACAACATAAGCCGCAGAGTGAGAAAGAATTTCAGTCGGGACGAGACAACCCAGATGTAGAGGACAGACAGGAAGGCAAAAATCGCAGTGACTCAAAGAAACGTGAAGGGTTATCTACAGTACATCATCATGAACTAATTACAGACAAGAATGGCCACCTGCTTTTAGCCCAGGAGGCACAGCTCAACAGATGGTTAGAGCATCTCCTAAAGGACCTCAATGGGCCACTACCAGCAGAACAGCCACATACTCCCAAAGCCAGGACACTACTGCAAATTAAGCTGCCCCCAGGATCATAAACTTCACTAACATCATGGAGTCATATGTAAATGAAAAACAACGCTGACACGTTTTTTTTGTGATCTTGAATTTTGGGGGTCTAATTGTTTTTTTGCAACTTATCGATGGAAGTTAAGATGTTTGTAATGCCGAAGAGTGACGTAGAGACGTGCTATAAAGTTCCGACAGCGGCAGCGACCTGTCAATCATGGTAAGCCAAGCCTAAAGCATACTCTTAATGAATGGACATTGTGCATATTGAATAATACTTGAAACTAGAGATTGAGCTTATGAAACCATGTTTACAATGTTAACTGAGGGAATAAATCAAATGTAGAAAGTAGGAACACAATCTGACTTTTAGCGACTTGAAGAGTCGCCTCCTACTGGCCAGCCCACAGAGTGTCTGTTTTTAGATACGTACACAGAGGTTGCTACCATAAAAAGACATTTCGAGAAAAAAATAATCAATAAGGCTATTGTGGTGTTAAATATGCTCAAGAAATACCTGGATCCATAATCACAAAATGAATTCTAACATATTGATTATTATAATATAATATTATTATATCATATTATATTAAATTGGTTTTATTTACGCTATTACCACTCCCTAATGCAGACCAATGACGTGAAAAAGTTGAACTCCTCCAGTAGGAGGAGCGTGTGTTACTGTAATATGGGACCAGCAGGGGACTTATAGCCAAAGCCCCCCTAGCCAGTCTCCAGTCTTGCAAACCATGGGTGTTCCTTTTCTTATTTTACTTTGGAGTAGCAATGAGTCAATGGTGAAAGATCTCAGCAATCAATTTAGCAATTACATTGGCTTCATTGCTAATTAGAACCAACCCACAGATACCGAAATAAGATTCAGGTTGTAATAAACCAGATGAACAAAGACCTATACTGTGATTGGTATGTATTAAAAACAGGTCCTCCAAAAGTACAATATTATGTACTGTGCTTTCGGAAGAAAAACCACAGCTTTGTGTCAGCTTTCAGTCAGCTTCGATGAGTAGCCGCTTCTTTCAATCTTTATCAAACCAGCAGCTAGACGCCAAAGGGTGCTGTGGAGCACACACAACACTGCGTCCAAGACATCAAATTAATTTTCCAAATAGCAAGATTGTAAGATGATCGTTTTAGCGAATCGGCAGACGCCCTGTCTGCCTCGGCACTGTTATATTAGATTTGTTGTCTCAGAACTGATAAATACAAGAGGTTGTCTCGTCAAGTATTAAAGTTCTTTTCCAAGCGTGCTTCTGTATTCACAGAGCTGTCTGGTTCTTTGCCGCCCTTTTCATATCCTATATGTGCCGTCTGAAGCGCATCCATTTATCTGCAGAAAATAATGTTGTTTTTACTGAATGGCATTGGAGACTATGCCTTGGATTTTGATTTACCAGCCCAACCTTTACCTTTCTGTTTATTTTAAAGACAAGCAAGTTCTGCAAAAAAAAAACTCTATTAGCTCAGACTTTGTCATGTCAGTCAGATCCATACAGCAGCTGGGACTGAATAACTGGCTCTGGAACTTGACCTGTGCTAAAATGGAATAGCGCATTAAAAAAGGTTTACACCTTTGTTTCTCGGTCTCATGGGGGATTTAGCTGACATTTGGATCTGGTCCTTGTTTGTGCTTTTCAGAAGCAGGGAAGAAAGAGTCAGCAGAGTAACGATAAGATCAAGGTTTAAATGTGGGTTACGGCTGTCACACAAAAAAGAGCTCCCTATGTTTTTCTGTACAGTCTGTATTATTTCCTATATGTGTAAAACAACTGCATTGTGGGTCTTGAAAAATTATTGCAATTCCAATTGGTTTCATATCCTTTATATAAAGCCCTTTTAGGAGCTTTAGGCCATCGCCCGGTGGATGGAGGTGATGAGGAGGAGACAGACAAGGTTATACAGTTGGTGTTGCTTCACTCGTCGCTGGGGAAACATTGCTCGCCGGTCCGCAAAAAAGATGTGCTTCAATTTTGTTTAATGCATCACATGGGGTGGGGGAGGGGCAGGGGGGGGGGGAGTGGTGTTCCTGGATTGACATTACGAGGGACACTGGCCTACTTTTGCCCACTTTGGCCCAATGCTATAATGTAAATAACAAGACTATGATGAAATTGACGCTAAATAAGGGAGTTGACAGCATTAACAGAGGCAGAATAGAGTTTTCATGGGTTCAAGCTCCATCCAGGAAAAATTTGAAGATGTTTTCACAGCATGAAATAGAAACTTCATTCCAAAGGAATTTGGACTTTGTTTCTTGATTATCTTGATAGCATCAGCTGCAAGGATTGTGGGGTTGTAGGACACACATATAAAATTCCAGCCTCATTGTCTCATGTCTGTATGCTTTTATCTCAGTATATATTTGATATTGTGTCCGTTCCTGTTCGAGTGGAAAGAGATTTGACCGCCATTGAACAAGCACGCACAAGATTATCCCATTATGGGATCTCCCAAGCCTCCCTCCTCACCGGCTCCTAGCTGAGGTTTAGCCACTAATACAGCCCCTCGTGTCATGCCCTGAATATGCTCTGTTTAGGATTGGTTTCAGACCCGAGCGCTCTGATTTGATTAAACTGCAACCTCCTGATAACAAGCGTACTGTATTCAAATGCCACCTCTTCCTGGCTGAGGTAATTGATTTCACAAGTGCAGGAATATCTGCTGGATGTAATTTGTAAGCATGTTGACGTTCTACTTCTCATCCGCAAACTTGGGATAGCACCGGCAAAGCCTTTTACAGTGTGCAGAAATTATTTATAGGAGTTGTATTTTTTGGCCGGCGTCAGCAGTCCCGATCAAGGCCTTCTTGTCTCAAACTCCATGCCACCGCGTTCCAGAAATATGGAGTGAAAATAATACAGCTTTGAATATTTCTCTCTTTGAAGGCTACAACTTCACCTACAGCAGCGACGAATACACTGTATATTGTTGCTGAGGGAAGCAGACTCTTGCACATTTCCCTTTTTTGTCAGCAGGTTTTTTTTTCATGAAAGAACAGCAATATGCGGGCATCCTGCCAGCATTCAGATAAAGTGATCCAAAATGGCTTCCAAATGATCAACTTCCAGAGCCCCCTTCCTCTCAGTCACCTCTCCTCCGTGACTCCTTAATACTTGAAGTTCCTTTCACACAGGCTGCACTTCAGAGGAGCAGAAGGAGATATTATCTTTGCAAAAGGTGAAGGTCTTCAAAATGCAAAAGGAAAAAAAATGGGCCTGCGTCATGCATTATTCCAACTCTTGGGCATAGATCTCTTTTATTCCTAAAGTTATCACTTTTTTGAACTCACATTCCACAGTTGTGCTGGGTAGCCTTTGTTTCCAGAGCCTCTGACCCACCACCCTCAATTGCTAACTAATTGAGCTTTTTTGTTTTTTTTAAATTGGGTTGTGTGTAGTGACCTGACAGTCCCAGGGGACCACTTCAACCTGCACGGCAACAGTCATGTGACAGGCGCGAGCCACCAATGGTATCGTTTGGCTTTTTTATGTGTCCATCAGGGTCAGTAGAGAGTTTATGATGGTCTCAATCTCGGTGATGACCGTAAAGCATGTTTTGCGTTAGGGCAGGGGTTCTCAACCACCGGCCCACGGACCGGTACCAGTAACAAGCCGAACCACAGAAAGGGCAACTTTCGATTCTCTCCTAATTAGCTATCGCAGGTCCCTCTGTACATATTTGCCAAGTGTCACCAGGCGTCTTTTTTTTGCCTCATACAATTGGCCACTAGTTACGTCCACCTCCACGATCAGTCTGCAAAATATCAGCTAACATGAAAACGATCTGTGCTTTAGGGTGCGCTTAATGCGATTATCAGGGGCTTCAAAATCTACAAACCGATGGGTGCTATTTCATTTTTAAGTTGAATTATTTAATTTAAATGTGTGTTTCTAGCCATGGTATTAGTGTTATCGTGGACTTTATTGTAGTCATCTGATCACCGGTTTGTTTACACTGGATTTGCCACCTGCAGCACAGGGCGACTTCCATCGCGGCCCTTAAAGGATGGAATGACATACACATTTCTATGTAGCCCAAATCCACACCAAGATGCTCAGATGACCACAATCCTTTTTTCAGTGCTTTGAGCAAAGCAGAATCGTGTCCCATGAGTCGCCCCTCGGGCCTTCGGTGTCGGCGTCTTTCCATTAAAGCGATGCAAGCACAGTCACTTTTACACCTTGAAATCGTAACTCCTCCCGAGGGCTTGAGATGGGAATGAAATGTCCTTGAAGGGAAAAAGAGCAGAATATGGAAACTTTGAAACATGTCTAAAGCCCTAATGAGAGACTGCTCCCATTGCTGAACTATCAAAAGGATGTCCAGACAGCACTGCACAACGACCTCTAGCCTCCTGACTGCGATACCATCGGGTCAGAGGCTACCTTTGCTTGATGTCCATTCCCGATTCGAGCTCCCACTTTGTGTTCCATTCCAATCGTGAGTGTGGACCGGAGACCCGACGCACATGTCTCATCCCGCCTCTTATTACAGCCTGATCTGACAGTTTTGTGTGTGAGTGAGAGTGTGCAGGAGAAATGAGCCTTTGAGTCCATAGATTGAGCTAGCACCCAGGGAATATATTACCGTCTCCTCCCCTACATAAGGCGGGGTTGTTTTTATTATTACTATTCATAATTCTGGTGATATTGACACAGTGATAAGCTGAATTGAGTTTATGAGGCTTCTCCTCTGAGAGGAATACCAGACCACACTTTGAGTTGAGTCAGCAGAATAGCGTTAAAACTAATCACAATTTAATGGATCTCCAACTCCCAAGGTTGCAGAGATGTGAATAAAGCATAGCCTGGAGCGCTCTCGGATAACCCCGTACTCTCCACCGCCAGACCACTGAAAATCAGGGTTGGATTTGCTTGAAATGGTGATGTGCTCGCCACATACATTATTCAAATAAATCGTTTTTCACCAGACATCCGCCGTTATGTGGGAGCTATTCTATTTGTCTCTCCGTACTTTCTGACATCTGTGAAGAAACGGAACCGTAGGAGCATTCCTAATAGCTTTAAAATGCCTTTTACCCAATGCACTGGGGACCAGGGGGACGGGGCTTTACATGTGTGGCGGAATAGTGCAGGAAGAAGTGACTGGAAGGAAACAGTAAATAGGTGGTTTGGTTTGGTTTGGTTTGGTTTCGCAGGAGGTATGGAGATTCTGGTCGTGGTCTCAGCCAATCCCTGAGCCGGTGACGTAGGGAGGTCACGATTAGGGCTGACCGGCCCAGTACCGGACGAGTGTGATGGTCCCGTTAAGTAAACCTCACATCTTTGATATCTTGGAGCGAATTGTTAGGAAGGCTCAATGTTGACAAATGGAAACAAACTTACTTCTCGCCTGAAAGTCGTAAACTTACGTTCTGTGACTTCGTACTGGAATTTAAGAAAATTTCCACTCGAGTTGCAGACAACTGGTCCCATCCCTCTGCAGCGCCAGGCTTTTCTTCGTGTGGATCTGGAACAGCTTTGAACAGCTGGTTTGGAGTTTATTTTACAGGAGGAACACACTAAATTTAAACTAGTTCCGATGCTGACGAATGTGAAACTCGTCTACAGTAAGTTGGAATGTTGGTAACGGAGATCCTCGGGGCCTCAGAAGAGATTCCAGCATTGGGTTATTTGTAGAATATAAAGAGTCAGAGCCATGTTTCTCTCACTAGGTCGAGCTCCGCCTCAAGAGAAATACATTAACAAGATTGTCATGGTTACCTTGGCGTGGTCTCGAGTCAAAATAACTGCACGCTGGTTTAGACTGTTGCGGTTCCATCCTGCTCTTTTGCCTGGCTCCTGCTGTTTTGTTCCATCTTTAAGTGATTTTTTTCGGAGCTTGCACAGCGGGGAAAATGTAGAGTCGCCCCTCCCCCAACCGCCAATCTTTGAATAATTTAGGTGCCTTGGCTCTGTGCTGTCACGTGGATGACAACCCGGCTCCGGTATTGCGTGTGCAGTAGGACCATTCTTCATGTACCTTCGCTTGTCAAAGACAGCGCCTGCCCATCGAGTCCAATGACACTAGCATCAAAGGATTATTTAAGAAACACATGGGTTGGAGAAGCGCATTTTATATATATATATATATATATATAAAATAGTATACATTTGTTTTTACTTTCCCTGTACTATGCTAAATAATAATCATTTACGACAGCAGGGGAATCTACAGGATTACAAGGCTTATTAAAATATGTAATAGTTATTCCTGAAATGGTACTACTCCACTACCATGAATAATGGTATTTCACTTCAAAACACAACAATGAATCCAGAGTGTTTGCACATTGAGGGTCAACTGATAAACTGACAATACAGAAATGATGGCTTACATTCGGAAATTGTCCCACAGTGACCATTTCAATGCAGGCGTAGACTAGTGAATAAAGACCGCATAGAATTAGCCACACTGAATACATCATTGGTCGGATTTTTTGTGTCCACCGAAGGTTCTGTGTACAACAGGGCCTGAATAAAACTGCTCGTACTTGTTCGGTTCATCTCACAAACCTGATCCAAAAACAGCACAACATCCAGGTGCCAAGCATCTGGAAAAGTGATCCTCCCAAAAGATTCATGGCGAGTTTAGGCGGCTTTCGTCTGGAGGAGAGGTTCCATTCAGCGAGCAAAAACATCCAGCGGCCTCTCTCCGTTTTGCGCCCAAATGGAGAGAGTTGGCATCCGTCCGTCTTTGAATCTGTTGTGTTCTTACAGAGCTAACAAAGAGCTTTGTCTCACAAAACTGAGTTCAAAGCTATTCTCGTAGCCTTTCACCACTGAATCTACCACCTTGGTCCGTTGACAAAGAGTTTGCTCTGAGGTGCGTGTTTTAAAGGAAAATGTCTACCAACATGCTTTTGCCCTAATGGGACGTCTCTTTGCGCTAAAATGTTGTGCTGCTGAGTGTTTTCAGCAATGTAAGTGCTCCATAACACTTGACTAAAATGGAAAAGGTAAAGCGGTATCATACTGGAAATATTAGTACTCCACAGTTTGTCGTTAAATTGATGTTTTTTTTCACCTTCAACTTGTTCCAACCTCTCTTTTTCTGCCGCTGCCTGAGCAATGGAGAAATCTATAAGCTGAAGTGCACTTCGGAAATATCTCGTGTAGAGAGACCTTCAGATGAAAAAGGTTTATATTCATTATAGTTGTGCTTCATTGATGTTTTGAAGGAAGCCATAGGGTTTTCTAATCCATTGCCTGGATATTAGCAAGTGTAAAAGTAAATCATTGACAGATAGAATAATCAATAAGATAATTCCAGAATAGTAAATGAATAAACAATAGCGGACCACCCTGAAACAAGGACTGATCCGTCACTTCCACTTTGTGGGAGTAAGTCAGTGGGCAAAGGAGCTGATGATTGATTGATTGAGCTGATGAGGTGGGTGTGGCTGACAGGTGCATTGAATGAGCTAATTAGTTGAGTGACAGGGGGATTTGATGGGATATGATTCGTCAACTGCTTGTCGACTCTTGAAAACAAAAATAAAGTAAATAAAATGGCTAAAGATCATTGACCGAAAAACAGAGGCCTTCTGATTTCTGATCATTGGTTCCGCTTGGATTGGAAACAATCTGACAAGGACTTTTTCATCAGTCCAATGTGACAGACCTCTGCTTTGTGGCAGAGACCAGAAACAGGTCATTGTTCTGGTTGGAGTTGAAGTTTGCTCAAAGGCATGTGGTAGAATGAATGAAAGTTGCCCGGCAACAGCTGCATCACTGAAGTTAAATGGTTCTTTCAGCATATTCATTCCACGACGCAAAGAGAGCTTCTGTAGTAATGCTTTTAACATCTTAATGTCTTTTAAGCATCTTGAAATATGTTTAAGCATTTTGTAAATCAACTTTCAGATGGCTGTGGTCCAATTTGAATTTTATTTTGCATCTCAAACTCATTCTGTGTAAATCTGCTTCCCTTTTGCTAAATTCCTAACATTTGTGATGGTTCTTACTGGAATGAGGACAAAGAAAAAAAAACGCACGTGCCCATGTTAGAGGGGATGGAATCCCATTTCCGCCACACCAATGACACGTACATCATGTGCATGAAGCCACATGAAAGGCTGTCCAGTCACACAACGTCAAGTCAGCCTAACCCTAATTTCTAAACTAATCGATACACGTCGAGTTAGAAAATGCTTGGTGGCATTTTTCTGGTGCCGTTTAGTCTTCCCCCTGCAGTCAATAGTCCCTATGACAAAATAAATAGAGCCATTCCGAGTAATGAGTGCCACAGTGCATAGGTCAAAAGCTCTTTATAGTATTAAATTAGAGTAAGTGCATAGTCACGGGTATTAAGTTAGCTGAAGGGTGAAATTTGCACACATGGTGGCGCCGTGGAATTTAGTACAGCAATGATGTAATTGGACTTGATGCTTGAGCTCATAACCCCTTTTTCAGTGAGCACAGGGGGAATGAGAACAATTTGCAAAGTAAATGTTCCAAATGTTCCGAGCGCACTCGGTGCGCCTCTAGCGACAGTTCCCACTCCGTTACATGCACAGTACTCTTAACATAGACCTCCTATATCACAGAAGATGTATCGTTCCAGTGGTAGGTGTGACGCAACCCCCGCTCCCTTGATTGACCCGCTTTTTACTACTTTGATTGTTCTATCTAATATTAAATCAAATAACATAAATAGGTTTGCATCAAACTTAGGATGAGTCGATCAGAGGAACTAACCAGCTGAATTCTGCCTCCCTGGTCACACGAGAGGAGCACTTAACAAAGCCCTGGTTCAAATGTTATAAAAGGATACAAGGGAGAGATGAAGCAAGCCGGTGAGCCAGTAGGGCCCAGAGATTATCCTCGTTCAAGGAATGAATGGTTCAACATTTTGGGTGATATGCTCATTCGCAGTCCAAAGACAAAGTCAATGCCAATCTCATGTCTGTCCATTAGGTTTGGTGCTGGAGAGGGTATGCTGCAGGTTAAGCTTAGAATAAAGACTGGGCCTGGCCTTGTCCACCAAAACATCCAGCAGGGCATTAGTACGACGGGTCGTGACTCTTTAATCCAGGCCAGACTACGGTTTTTGGCTTTCGAGGGAGGGACATTATGTCAACTCAGTGACTGTAAGTCCAGGAACCCCTCTGACCTTTCCACCTACTCAAAGTCACCTGACTTCCCCACGCACACACTCCCCTGTTCACACCTTCCCCTCTTGGATATCAGTTTTTCCACTCCCTTCATGGTAGCCATGTGCTTTGTAACGGCTTGAATGTGCCTTCCTGAAATATGGGATTGGTTAGCAGCGTGTTTTGAACCCCTTGGATTTCCTGCCTGCCACTTTTATTTCACCATTATTTTTGTCACAGATCGGGCTTCTTTTGAAAATATGTTTACCTATGTTTATAGATAATACAGATACCCTTGAAAAGGACGTTAGTGCCATTAAAACCAATCCAATGTCTTGACAATTAAATAGCTTTGCATTGCATTGAAAAAAGAGATTTTGCATACAAGCTCTGTATGTTTCTGTAACTGTTTCTGATTTTTTTTTTTTATTTGCAAAATAACATCCTCTCTGTAATTTTGATGCTTTTCGAAGGCAATTTCTCTCTTCTTTTGAAAGGTGACCTACAGTGTTTACGGTGATGCCTGAGTAATCTGAATGATCTGTATTCAGAACTGTTGCTTCCGTCTGCGCATCTTCAGTCCAGATAAATAAATGGCCCTAATTGGCTTTTTGCTTCCGGCACTTTTGTTGCACGGCAGTGGCAGAGAGCGAAATGAAACAAGTGCACATAAATTAGGGGATTAAGACTAATACACGCGTCTCCTACTGTGGCTGTTCTCTTGCTGTCGCTTTTATTGTTAACAAAGGACGGGGCTCAGGGACACATGAAGCACATTAGCACAGTTGATGTTGGCTTTAGCCGGCACGAAAAGCTTCTTTAGTAAAAAAATAAATAAAAATACTTGCGTGACGGGGTGACGTTAAACAAAGAACCGGATCAGGACTCAACAGCTCGGTATGGCGGTACCGATCAGTCATTCTACATTCTAAGTGTCCCAGCTCGCAACATGGTGTCCAATCAAAGGACGTGCACGTGCAGACACGTCAGGGTATGCGGACCAGCTGGCTACGTATTTGTGGGAAGAAGCAATTTGGTTGATGTTGAGACCAGCAACTCTCTGCTGGCCCTGACTGAACCCCAACCAGTGCATCAGCAAAAAGCTGTTTCATTGTGTTTTCATAACCCATTTGATTGGCAGGGATTGCAGTGCCAGGTCTAAATATGTTACATGCAATGGAATATTCCCGTTGGCTCTGCTTAGTTTAGATGGTGGAGCAGATATGAGCTGTTTTCCTCTCGCTGTGCTGTGTGGTTCTCATGTAGGAAGCAACCCTCCCACACAGTAAGTCCCAAAGAGCGGCAGCGCTGATCACATCACAAAAGACATAAAGAGAGAGTTTCACCCATAAGCAGTGGGATCTGTGGCCCTTGTTATGATAACCTTGTCATCGCTTGTCAGCTCTGTAAACTTCATCGCCGTTTATTCATCCGATCCGAGCGCTGGGCAGCCGGGGGTTAATAGAGATTTAGACCTTGGGTGACTCCGTATCTGCTCCGGTGCCCATCACAGCAAACCTTTCCCCCGCTGTTCACTCAATTGGACTCTGATAACTATGGTATCTGATAGTAATTGGTCTCATCGCAGCTAAAATGATCTGTTGCACAACATGTCCTACAGGAGCTTCATATTGACATCATGGGAGCAGTATGAAAAATAATGAAAGTCGCTCAATACGTTCAGTGTTGAGAACAACTTTACCAAAGAGACACATTAAGTCCTGGTTGGAATATTAGAGTATTTTGATTGGATGTTTGTTTGAGGAATCTTTAAACGAACCGCAGGCGAAGACAGCAAAATGAATCAGGATCTTAATATATAACCCTAATATGGAGCTCAAGTCTTTTAGAAACATAATAAGAGTGAACGCTGATTAGTAAAACACATATCATGCATCAGCGCCAGCTCCACTCTGACAGGATGTCAGGATACGGGTGTTGAGGAGGTAGCCATGGCAACTGGACATGTCTGTGACCCAGAAACGCGCACGCACACACGCGCCTGCGACACGTGAAGATGCACGGCGTCTATCTGAATCCCCTGTGTTATGGTGACCTAATAGAACACACAGAGATATCTTTGCGGCTGGCGATCTGAGAGGAAACCTGGAAAACTCGGTACACATTGGTATGCAACCCCTGACTCGGGATTATCCATCTCGCAGCCCTCTTTGCATTCTGCTGATGGCTCATTTGCATTGCTCAAAAAACATGTCAGCAACGCTCTTCACCCTAACTATACAAGTCTTGTTTAATAAAATCTAAAAGCCTGACAGCAAAACTAATACAAGCTCAGTGACTTCTAAAGTTCAACATAAACTTGAGTTTAATTCATTTTTGTAAAAGGGCATTCATGAGAACACATTCTTTAAAAGATGGATTTTAAGCAACCCGAAACCTGAATTGTGCTGGCTGTGTACTTGTAACCGTACTGTGGGCCACACACAGAAAGAAATGTGGAGTCCCGGGCTGAACGATGGAGAAGGTGTAGTTATCGACCGGCTTCAAGGCGAGACGGATCTGTTTTTCAGACCCTCTGAGCTATAGAATCTACATCTCCATCAGAAATGACTATCCATCCACCGAACACAACAGGCTCACTGACATCTCGGCTCGCTTACGGGTGTGTGCCCACATCTCACAAAAAGTGGTGCGTTTTTTTTATCACATTTAATTCAATCATTTTAATTTGAAGGATGTGTAAAAATCAAAAAATAGCCAAATCCTACAGAATATTGTTTTCTCTTAATTTCCTAATTAAAATCCAACGATCAATATAAGATGTGTTGTGTGTCTAATTTCCGAGCCAGGCATGATGTTCCTATATCTAGACATGTAGTGTTAAAGACTGTTCAGTCCCATCTGAGCCGAGGTGGCCTCTAAACACCAGCCTGCGTCTCCGTGCCATCGGGGTCCTTTCCCAAAGTGCCTCTGAAGCCGGACTTTATCTGGCAGCTCCCATCAGTCGCTCTACTTCCACACAGCAGTCGGCCCCTCCAGAGAGAATTCAGTTCATTTTGCACTTTTTTCTTCACCTACACACTCGAGACTGCGATTCAGCCCGGGGGACAGAAGGCCTCGCTTTGCCAGCGCAAGAATGTTATGTCCCCGTGGCGTATTTTTCAGATGTCATTGGGGTGTTTTTTTCTTCAAAAGGGCATAAATTAGCAAGTCCAGAGGGACAGCAGCAACATTACTCGGCTTAATGGCAGTGATAAACAGGCCTGTCTGGTGATCACCTCATTATCCCCTCGCCAGTCAACACAAGGGTTCCAATGAGTTTAGGCTTTTTGTCCTTTTTATTCTTATTTCTTACCAGTGGTCGTTGGCTGATGGCGGAGTGGAGCAGCCAGTGGGAGTGATGAATCTCCCACTTCATCATGTGTAATGGGGTAGACAGGAGGGAGTAAACAGGGGCTGAGGTAGAGGTAGCGCTCAAAGAGAACAACACCAGGGGGGCCAAGGTTGAATTCAATACCATTTATTCAAGTTTATATGAGGCGGAAATGTTGTGTGAAGGTACCGGACAGGAGTCATTGACTCTTTAGCTGTTGGGTTTCAATCACAACAGCTCAACACAGACGGGGAAACTGCGGGAAATGTGTAATAATTCAAGTCAAATATGCTTTAGGTGCCATAAACACAGTCAGACACAGTCAGTCAGTGATTCTGGAAGTTCCTTGATTGGAATTTGGGTTTTTTACAATGGATCAGATGACTGTTTATTGTGAAATGTGTTGCTCTTAGAGAAAGACCCCCAGAGGACCACTCCACCACTCCATCACTCCATCACTCTATCACTCCACTGTACGGCCAGATCTCAAGGGTCTTTAAGCCTCATTTAGCTGGCAAATTCAGTTCATGGCTCATCCATAACAATACCTGGGCAGCTGTCAAACATAGATACAGTAGAAGATCTACAAAGACGTAGATGAGAAACGGCTCCACTCTTGAGTTATAATCCCAGTAAACATTGTAATGATGAGTTTATGGTCTCAATCGCTAGTTTAAAGTCTTCTTCAATACGGCAGGATTTTAATTTAGTAAACAATGGTGCATTTTGGGTCAAATATACCACAAAGCTGAGCATCCTTTAGAGCAGGCCTACCGGATTGATGAGTTCTTTTTAAAAGCTATGTCGTATTAGACTACATTAGTATCAGCTGCCACGGGATGCATATGAAAATCCCTCAGTCAGTACATATATTAAATAACCAGTATAATACCATTATACGGACGTGCACATATTATTTAACTTTTCGTTTAACTTTTAAATGTGTGTCAGTATGTGCTTTCATCCAAACACAGCTCTGAGGGCCAAATCAGACCATTTAATGCAGCGTTGTTTCAAACTTCATCTTTTCGGAGCTTATGAGATATTGGGAACAGGTTATTTTCACATATTTCCATGAAGCTCCACCACAGGGAGTTGTCACCGATCTCCTTATCCCACCATGTGTTTGTACCTCTGTACGTCCTCCCAGCGGGTGTGTAAGTGTGTGTGTGTGTGTGTGTGTGTGTGTGTGTGTGTGTGTGTGTGTGTGTGTGTGTGTGTGTGTGTGTGTGTGTGTGTGTGTGTGTGTGTCTGTTTTTTAGTTATCCTCCTCCATGCTCCATCTCTCGGTGGCTCGCTGGGGAGGGACACGGACCAGCGGAAAAGAGGCAATGATGAATGACACAACACAAACTCACACTTCCTCCCTCCATCCTCGGCCAACTCTCTTTCTCTCTGTTTTCTTACCCCCCCCCCCCCCCTGTGAGGAAGAAGGAGTTTGTCTTCGTCCTGCGGCGTGCAGCGAATGGTCAAGTGTAGCCGCATGAAAGACGGAGGAGGCGCTCCAAACGTCGGTGCCTGCCAGCGGACGGATAGAAAAAAAAACGGTCTCGCGCAACACCTCGAGACGTCTCAGGGGCTGCGTGGGAGCAGGCCACGTCATGTCCAGGGACGGGTGGTGTTTGATTTGAATGGAGCTCTCTGTTCTGCTGAATGCGGGCCGGGGATTTGTACACAACTTCCCGTCCCGGCGGCCATAGAACCGTAGAATGGGAGTGGTGGAGGCTTGGGATTTGTCACGCACGTTTGCATTGGTCTCCGTTTATTTGTGGCTGTGTGCTGAGTGCGATTAGGTAGCCACGCTCCTGGCGTGTCAGTGAACTCCCTGGGAGTGCGTTTCAACGCCTGTATCAAAGGCTATTCCCAATTTGTTCTCGCGGATCAGGCAACCGCAACGGCCGGCCGAGTAGAATGTTAATTTGAGAAAAGAAACGCCCTGCGGGAGCGCCCCTGTCAGCTGCCATTAGGCGCCTGGATTCAATACTGATTGGTGGAGGCCGAGACGAGGGACGGGGGACGGGGGGGGTTCTGAGGGTTTTTTCCTGTTTCATTCTTCGGCCCAATCCCAATGCCCCCCCCCCTCCCTCAAACCCGAAACCCTGAACCCTCTGTGACTTAACTGACGTCACCTGGTAAAGGCTTTGGTGTGAGCGTCTGCGAGGCGAATCGTTGAAGTGGTGTAAATACCAACGGGACAGCACTTTGCCCAAGAGCTCCAAAGTTCTGCGCTCGCCTCCAGTGGGATGGCTCACATCGTGCTACCCGAAGCTGCGGATGAAGGAACTAGCAGCCGAGTGTCTCGGCAGCCGGCACGAGAACAACTTGATGTGCCGGACAGGAAATCAATGAGGATTTGATGGGTGTAGTTTGTAGCTGCCGGTCGCTGAGGGCAGGATGGGCGCCTGGTTGCTCACATACGTGCAGTTCCGAGGGCAAATTTAAGATCCCCGCCATCCCCAACCTTTCCCCCCCCCCTGCTGCTAAGACTCTGATTTAAGGAGCGTCAGCGGATCTCTGATAAGTGCCTGAGGGCGACTTCCATCATGGCTTTCCAATAGTCCTGGACCTGGTGTTTTATAGCTTAGCTTTAGCACTGTAGTGACACCCTGAACAACAAAGGGGAATAAAGGATGAGTGAGGGACGATATATAGTGATGCGGTGGAAATGTTGATGATGAAATGTGGACACCTGTATTTCTCAATGCAAACTTTAGAAATGTTTTAGTACCTTACATTTTCCATTTGTTAACCGTAGCATTAGCAATAGCATTAGCATGCTATATCTTAAGCCCTCTGATGTAGCGTCAGAAGTGGGATTTAGACCTACATTGTTAACAAGAGTTGGAATGTGTCTCTCTGTGCTTAATTAATTTATTTGGCCTCATACGGTCAGTGTGTGGACTGCAAAAAGTCCTGGCTAAAGACGCTATGCTTAATTGGACACTTTGACTGATCTCAGAACTTTACGGATTTTCCTGTCATGTTGTCGTTTGTTCGATGGATTGATGGATTTGTCAGTTTGCCGACATTTTCCATGAATCCAAAAGCGATTCAACATGAATAAATAATCATTTGCGGACTGATCCATATGGATTAAGTAACCCACTCTGCGTAAGAACATTTTGAATTAAGTGTCAATTCACGTTATTTACAATTGTTTTTTTATGGCACATTTCTTCCAAACAAGGGACATGTTAATGTTAAAGTAGCTCAACAATAATATTATAATCAATGGGGCTTGACCAACTTTGTTGGGGAAGGTTCTTTCCTGTTTCAAGATTTCAGTGCTTTCATGCACACGGCCTGGTGAATAAATAATTCCCAAAGTAGGAGAACTCTTGACCTCCTGCTGAGATAAGAGGTCAGTCTGTTGGCGTGTGTTAATGGGAGAAGCATGTGATGCACTATTTCCACTAAAATTAGGGCATAAATGCAGGTATTTATAAAAAAAACTTGACTTCCCGCTAAAAGTATGCGTGAGTGTCCTTTCGTGATTGCCAGTAAAAAAGGTTCCCTTTCATAATGAATATTTAATACATTCGAATAACTGTCCAAATGGAATAAAGGGGTGTGAAGGGGAGTGGTTAAGGTAATTCCATACGAAAGAAGAGATTAAATGTTAAAATATTGGGCACGCCTCATGTCATGCCACAGTGGTGTCACAACTGGCATATCGTAAGGGTTGTCGATGGCAACATGCGCGCTGTCAGTCAGGCCAATGAACCGAGCAAATGAATACAGAAAGTTGTTGGGATGAAGGTGACGCACGTCTTTGTTGTCTGGTGCACAATCCCCCTGATAGTGTGGCACTGTATCACACTTCATGATCACACATTTGAATGGGCCAGACGGCTCGGGTTGAAGGACCCGCTGACACACCCCCCCCCCCCCCCCCCCTCCCCTCCTTGTACCCCAGACAACCTCCAATGAGTCTCTCTTTGGTGGAGGAACAGAAGCGGGCCCAGAGGTATCCGGGCGTCGGGAATAAAACCCCCGCAGACGCAACCTTCACTTTGAAATCTTATCTCGGGACACACGAAATCCTGCCCAACTTATCTCAGCCATTTATCAAAATCGCCTGCGCTTTTCTCGGGTGCGTATTTATCTCTACCCGTCCGTTATTTTGCACGATACATTTTCTGCCCTGCCTGATCATTTATCCGGCCTCCGGAATCCTGACACATGCTGATGTTTTTTCCTTCTCCCCATCTGTCTCTACCCGGCGCCGTGGACGTGGTGCAAGTGTGCCCTCCGGTGACTAGATTCCACCATGGCCACACACCGCCCTATCTCCCACAGCTCCCAACGTGATGATGATTAGATTGACTTGAACCTTTGTCTCGTAGGTGGTTTTTTTTTTTTGGTTCGCTGTGTTCCGGAACATCCAGTCACACATAGGTTTGGAAAGCTGTGATGACAGGAAATAACAGATGGTAAGTTCACGATTCGCCGACAGCGTGGTAACACGTGATGTCACGTTTGAATGCGGAAACATTTTACACATTCTTCTAATTAAACACCGTCAACACAGCTGGATTTTTCAAAGCAAGGAGCCATAGCAGTGAGAAAGGGTCCTCAGGGGCCCAAAAGGCTGCAGGTTTATGGCAATTAGTTTGCAGTCATTTCTTTAATAGGGAAATATATTAGTAATTATTGTTTTTCAGTTTTTATTATATATTATTAAAAGTATATTAGTATTTAATCAGGTTACCACAAACATCTATCTGCTCAAGTCTGGATGAAATAAAACCCTAACCCTAACCACACATGTGGGACAATTTACAAATACAAGGATTCTTTTGAGATGCAAATCAAACAGGAAACAGGAAAGTTGGAATACTCAGAGTGTGTCTTTCGGCCGTGGGAGGCAGTGACGGAAGGTTCCAAACCCAGGACCTTCCTGCTTGAGGTGGTCCACGTGGCCCTGGTTTAGCTTCATTTTTTATTTGGAGCATGACGTCCATCCATCGATCTGTCACGTGTGCGCGATTCCACCGCCGTACCAGTAGGGTTCTGAGGTGCATCCCTGGTGGGTTTGTAAACTTATTTTGCAGTGGATGCCTTCATAACGAGCATTGTGGAGGGGTAAAGCCACTTGGTACCGTTCTCATCAATCGATCCATGTGACATGGCTGCATTCTCACTTTAAAACGGGGCTCACAGGGAATTCCTACTTCGTTCTCTGCTGCTTATTGATTCATCGTAAGAAGCTGCTGGTTTTCAGTATTTTATGGGGATTTTGTTCTGCACTTATTTGTCTCTATGCATTTAACCTTGTGATAGCATGTGATACAGATCTGACTTGCGCTTTAAGCCTAGTGAGATAAAGTACAAACATTAAGTGGGAGAAATAACCATATATATTGTTATTTAAAGAGGCCGTGCACAGAAATCATGCTAGCATGAAATAAGTTGCATCTTTTTTTAAATGCACGTTGAACGTGCAGCCGGTGATAGATTAAAAGTCCCGTTTCAAAGCTTCTGTGCTCATCCAACGGAATCCGTTTGAAGTGTAAATGTGTGCGTCTCCGATAAAGAGGAAGTGCCATGAAGCTCTCAAGTGTTTTCCTCCTCTCTCTTAGATGAAAACCCTCCTTCCCTTTGAGTTGAGGTCGAACCGAGGAGGTGGAGAAATGAGTAATGTACACACAACGCACTGTTCTTAGGAAGCACAGGCCTGGCCCGAGGTTAGGGCAAAGCCGCGTATCTTTCACTGGATTTGCTGGAAAGTTGTGTGACCTGAACTCAGGCTCTCGAAGGAAAGCGTGCAGCTCCTCCCACGTGGACTAAAAGCTACCGAATCGCGCCAGGTGACAATAGACGCGGGAGGGGGGGGGGGCGGGTCGTGTCAGCAGAACCAGTTATCGACACTCAGTAGCCGTGCATGGTTGCGTCATAGTACAGCAGTGCAGCTGAGCCTCACATGGGGAGGGGCGTGAGGGGGCTTGAATATGAAGAAAAAAACAAAAACCTTGAGCTCACTTACCTGCGGCGGCATGGCGTCACGCTGACAGGTCACTGTGCAAAGGTCTCTCAAATCGTATCTTTTTCTATCCAAATGGAATACACACAATTTGTGTACGGTGGCCGCTGCATCAATGTTTTTTTATGTTGCCGGAGGTCCATAATAAAGTGATAAACGCACATTACGCCCTTGTGAAATTGACACGGCTCACGACTGAGTGGTGCCCATCTGCACATTAGGGTTCCTTTAGGAGCCCAGGCTGACGTTGGCTCTGTTGTGATCCCCCCCCCCCCCCATGACTGGCCCTTGAGCTGCCAACCCATGTGCTCACCTGCTCCTTGTCAACTGCCTCTTTCTGCCGTTCAGTGAACGCTGGTTTTATTCCCTAGTTTCATGTCCTACTTGTTGTACATCTTCTCCCATCATCTCGGCCACGTGTGTGTATCTGTCCGCCTCTCACATACTGTTTGAACTATGAGAACAAACATCTTCTGGTCTCATTTTGTGACTGCTCGT
This sequence comes from Pungitius pungitius, assembly GCF_949316345.1. Taxonomy (NCBI): domain Eukaryota; kingdom Metazoa; phylum Chordata; class Actinopteri; order Perciformes; family Gasterosteidae; genus Pungitius; species Pungitius pungitius. The sequence goes on from NC_084920.1 coordinate 10,801,068, forward strand.
ATTCTTTAAGGCAACATACATTTCATTGAAGGCTGTACCATCATCGACCGCTGACTTCCCAACCTTGCAGGAGGATTCTGGGTAGTCCCGGGGTTTCCTATTGAGGGAAAGGGACATCTGCCCTAAAGGCAAAGCTGGGTAGAACCCTTCCCAAACTACCAGAGGGCCCGTGACGAGGAAAACCAGTCAATGCTCTCTCCGCATTTTCCCAGAGTGAGCCGGATACCTACGTGGAATTCATTCTTCCCAGCTGGGCGCAGCCCTTTCCCCTCCGTACGCACCGCCCCGGGGGCGAAGGCCTGCCGCTCGTCTCCGAAGCCCATTTAACAGCTCGTTACCCATTCGTCCCTCTCTCTCCCCGTTTCGGCACTCATCACTTCTTGGTCGTGTTCCACTTTCCCTAATGCGCTGGAAATGAGCCGTGGGCATCGCAGAGCGTAGTGGAGCAGATTCGAGGCGGCATTTTACCACTGCGCAGCATGAAAACACACACACACAAGACACAGGGGAGCGCCGCGCTGACACGGAAAGCTCAGAGGTTGGCCACCTAATTCAATCGGACAGCAGTTTAAACGCACAGAGGCCGCGGCATCGCGCCACACATAACGCTTAATTAAACGCGTTAGAGGGAGACGGACACACTGCACCGCCGGGTCCGGTCATTACAGCCCAGGTGCATTTCAGGGGGGGGGGGGGGAAATAAAGCCGGCAAACAAAACCCACAAACAACACGCCATGACACCCGTCCAGTTGAATCCTTTTATTTGCAACAGAAGGGTGACGAAGGTGAATCTCAGGAATTGTAAAAAAAAATTTAAAAAAATAAAATAAAACTTTAATACATATGATTTTTAAAAACAGTGCGATGCCATAGTTTAAAACTGAAACACAGCTAAAGAGACAGTGCCCCCGCGGCGTTGGATGAGGTCACACGGTGGCGTCCAGGGCCCGCTGAGGCTCGCGGGAGCTCATGAGGAGGAAGAGGCGCTTGGAAAGCTCGGGGCCCACGCGGCGGGTCGTCGACGTGACGCCTTCTCCTCGGCGGATCACCAGGTCGGACAGCAGGGAGAGCCGCTCGCCGTCGCCCCCGCAGAGGTCGTAGGCCTGGAGAAAAGGTGGGGAAATACGTTGAATGAACTGCAATATTCTAATAACAACAGGTAATAATAATTAAAACATGTACTGTAATCAGCCAAAAAGCCATTAACTGTGTGCTGAGGAGGGATTATGTGTAAACTCATGTCATGTTTGCAAAAAAGCCTTGTTTTGGACGTTGCAAACAGACCAACATAAGAAACTGGATGTCTTCTGGGAAATATCGACATGAATGGAGGACGCTTTGGGTCGGTCCCATGCAGCGGGTCGGCGGTGGGCGTGTACCTGGGCCAGCAGCTGAGGGGAGGGGTAAGCTGCCAGGATGGCCGAGGCCATGTCCGGACTGACCCTGTTCAACTGTTGGATCTGTCTCTTCCACACCTGCAGGAGGCCCTTCCCGTCTCTGTCCGACCGCTGCCCCCCCGCCCACTCGCTCTCCAGGTGGAACGAGAAGCCCGTCTTCTCCCTCTCTCGCCTGGCAAGCACACACACACGGGGGAATCAATGGTTGGCTCCTGGGGAGGGGGGGGGGGGTATATATATACACCAGCGTGCTGTAAAGAGGAGGAAGCGGGAGGCCGCTCACTTGAAAGGGGCTTCGGCGACTGCTCTGGTCGTCATGGCGATGTGATCGGAGAAGTCCTTCCACGTCGACAGGAAGCGGACGGAGACGCCGGTGTGGAGCTGGAGGTGCACCACCGCCTGACGGGACGCAACAACGAGTCACTATGAGACATCGGTCCCGGCTCTTCTCCCGTGGCCCCCCCCGACAGGAAACACCAACCTCTCCGTGCAGCATCCGTTCGTACACACGCTTATTTTTCAATACTCTGATCTGATACAGGTTTAATGTGGCTAAAGATTCATTTGTTCATTTCAAGAGTTTATCCAAAACCATGCAGGCATTTCATCACCATATTAATCATGAGGGAATAGGAACAGTTTTGTAGGGAATCGTTTACCAAAGGATGCCTCTGTGGTCCTCCAGCAGGCCGACCTACCTCCTCCACATCCACTCGCGACACCTCGGGTCGCGCCTCGTCCCCGCCGCTCTTCTTCCTCTTCCTGGCTTTCCCCGCCCCTCGCTGCTCACCAGCGACCGCCTGCCGGAGGCGCTTCTGGCTCTGAGACTTCTGGGCTCTGAGGACAGAGTCAAAAGAACAACAAAAGAGGACCTGAAGGCCTCCGCTCAGCTCGCTTTATTGCATTTCCTGCCTCTAACGGACGCGTTGAAAGAGAGGCGTGTCCTTCCCCACCTGAAGTATTTCTCCAGGTCGATGACCGCCAGGCTGAGGAGCTTCCCGACGTGACGCCTCTGCTGCTCCTGCACCCAGGACGTCAGGGTCGGGGTGGCGTCGCAGCGGCCACGCCTCCCCTCCTGCACGAGACACGCCCACACGCACCACCCGCCTGCTGCTGTTAGTAAGACACTCGGAGGCCATTTCACAGTAAGAGCGGACGCATATAAAACCACTCCCGTATTTCGGTCCGTTTAGTGGTGCGTTCTGCTCACTGCAACGAGCAAGGTTTAATATGACGCTGTGGTGGCGGGCGTGGTTTCGGCTCGGCTGCAGAGGGAGAGAGGGGGAGTGGCTCGGAACAGTGCCAGGTGGAAACACTTGGCAACCAGCTGGGGGGAATTAACGGGTCTCCTCTCGCCCCTATAAACAGTGAGGCGAGCGAGGACGGGAGGGAGACGGACCGACCGACCGAGTTAATTAATTGTGTGAATAAAAAGCATTTTTGAAACCCACAACCCTGCAGTCCTGTGCCGTGTCTTCAACCCCACGCACCCACACCTTACAGACGCATATGCAATGGTTATTGAGCTATTTAATATAGCTGCTGTGTAATGCCACCTTCTGCTTCGCTATATATGGTCAAAAAGTGGCTCACACGTATTATCACACTCATTTCTGTCATTATTCGAAGCATTACTGTGTAACTACGGGGCTGGGTCGGTTAATATAGGTCTCGTAGACAGACGCAGTTCACACGTGTGGGGGGGCGGGGGGAGGCGGAGTACGCCGCGAGCACCGACCTGAACGTAGCCGTGGACTAGAGTGATGAAGTCGTCAACCGTGATCTGCATCACCACGTGGGCCTCTGGCACGCCGCCTCCGTCGCCTGGCTGGAGACACGAAGACACCCATATTCAGGCGGCGCGGCACTTAGGGAGACGGCACGGGTCTGTGTGTGTGTGTGTGATCACCTGTGCACTGGGGGCCCTCCTCATCCAGCTGACGCTGCGTGGGACGGCTTGTTTCTCGACGGCGCAGCTGCAGCCGAGGGCCTGCACCGCCGCCAGCAGAGTGCCGCCTCCCTCCAGCTGTAAGAGGGCTGCGCGCGCGCACACACGCGCACACACACACACACACACACCGAGACATCAAATGATCACATCCCACAAACTTAACCCAGGAACCAGCGTTGTTTGCAATACGCCATTGATCTACAGACCCGGGTCCACGGCCACCACCATGTGCTTGATGCACTCCTCGGGCCGCAGGGCCTTAGCCGCCTCGGCCAGAGCTTTCCTCTCTGCTTTCTGTCGGTCTTGTTCCCGCCTCAGGGCCTCCTTGTCCCTCTGCTGTCCCTCCCGGGCCTGCCTCCTCCGCAGAGCCTCCTCCCGGGAGGCCCGGACCTCCTCCTGCGTTCGCGTGGAGGGTTTCCTCCTGACGGGAGAGGTGTCAGCGGGAGGCTGCCGTCGGCACGGGAGACCCGTCTCCTCCGCTCCACCAGGTGAGACCCCTCGATCTGATGATCTCTCCTGGTGGAGGCCGGGCGGACGCTCTGGCGCGTGGACCGGATTGGATGGCAAGCGGCGCTCGGCGTCTCCCCTCGCCGCGTCGTCTCGCCTCTGCTGGAGTCGCTGCGCCAAAGGGACATAAGGTTCGCCGTCATCCGAATCGCTGCTGATCGTCATCACATGCGTCGCCCTCGGGCCCTTTGGCGCAGAGGCCGCGGCGTCCGCATTCGGTTCCCCGTGTCGGCTCTGTGAGGCCCGGTGGAGGAAGTCAAACACAGGCAACGCCTCATCCAGGTCACTGGTGGAGTCACTGTAGCTGCCCATGGTCCTTCAGTAACATATATCCTGCATATTGGAAAGGGAGAAAAGATTTTACTTTTTTGAAACAATTGAAGTAACGTTATATATAGATTTATTTATTTGGTGCATACTGCTGGTTAACACTCTGCACCCACACTCTGTTTTGAAATGATAGAATAATGATCACCAGTTACAGATGTCACAGATACACTACGTCCTGCTTTGGGCACAAATTGCCGATATGGAATATGTTTCCAAATTAGTTTGGCACATCGGGGGGTGAGCGAATCCCACATTACAAGACTTGCTGACATCGAACCCTGGCACAAGCACTCTGCAGCCGAAGTTAAAACGGAAAGACACGTAGCTCGGTTAGCTTGACGCTCACTAGGTTTTTCGTACTCACTTTACACAAACGCTCGCCTGCAGATGCGGTTTATGTGAGACGTTAAAGCTACTAACGTTACATCCGGGACGCAGCATGGAAAGTTGGTTTTGCATAAGAGCGCTTTTTGATTTCCCGGGTAGACGTTACGTAGAAACGTTGCCTTCACGTTTATAAAGTAAAACTAAGCTTCCGTTCGGCATAGCCTTCTCTCTTTTACCCTATGCTTTCAACGTAATCTCGTTTCCGAAGACCAATTTTAGGTATTCGATAAACACCTGACCGTTTGCCTTGAAGCCTTAAATTAGTGTTTGCGACATGTAAACTAAAGAGGGCGAGCAATGCTTCAACAGTCAGGCCTTTGTCTTGGGGATCCTGAACGCAACAAAGAATATCCGGATGTGACCTAATACGTGCAGACGACGTGAGTGTCATCGGTCAAGATGGCGGCGCTGGCGTCCTTGATGCTCAAGTCCAGAGCAGGTATTTAAGTTTGTATTAAATACATTCTCCTAATGTTTTAAAGATGCTCGCACCGATGTGATAATTACGCGTATTTATTCCCAGCAGTTCTGGGTTTTCTGTAGACATTTTCCAACGTACGAATTAAGTTAACGTACATGTTAACGTAACATCAGCTAACTAGCAGAGCCAACGTTAGCTCAGCGTGTACATTGGCACTGAATGTCATAGAAACTTGATGCCAATCAGCAAACGACTCTAGACGTGCGCATGGGATTAACGCTCCTGGGGTTTGGTTATATTACTTGGTTATTCGTACTCTGGATTACGTTGAATGGGTTCCGCCTGCTGGTTTCAGGTCTGCTGGTACCCGGCCAGGCATCTCTTCTGGACTCTGTGAGGTGTGCGTCCAAGAAGGCCGGCGGCAGCAGCAAGAACCTCGGCGGAAAGAGCCCCGGTCGCAGATACGGCTTCAAGAAACAAGATGGTAACAACCACCTCCCAGAAGTGCCGTCACTAGCTATTCGTCCTCAAGTTAATTTCGAAGTGACAGCTTTGTTCTGCACAGGAACAATAATAACAATATATTTTTAGATTTAACTGTACCACCTAATGATGCTCATGTCCGGTTGGTTTTGATAATAATGATCTCTAACGTCTCTTTTCGTCCGGTCACAAGGTAATTTTGTCCATGCGGGTAACATCCTTGCTACACAGCGGATGGTGAGGTTTCACCCCGGCGCTCATGTAAGCAAACCCTTTTATGTATCACATCCGACGTGGAGCCGGAGGTGTGAAAATGTCCGCTTTATCGTCACTACTCCTGTCCCCGCAGGTGGGCATGGGAACCAACAAGACACTCTTTGCTCTGGAGGACGGCTTTGTCCGGTTCACCAAGGAGGTCTATGTCCCGCCTCCCCGCAGCCTCGAGTCCACCCAGGTCATCACCAAGCTGCCAAAAGGAGCTGTGCTCTACAAGACATTCGTCAACGTCGTGCCGATCAAACAAGAGGGGAAGTTTAAACTGGTGGACATGGTCTAAAACTGGACCGGGACAATGTTTTTCCCCTGGGAGACCTCTGATCGAGAAGGACTTAATTTTGACACTTTTCCTGATTTCTGGAGATCTAAGTGAAGAGCGCAGCCCGAACGCTGGGAGCAGTGAGTGGACATCTGCACATGCTTGAGTTGTGTCATTGTGTGACAGTCTATGGCACCCACAGAAAAGAGTTAAACTCACTCATTTACATCCATTTTCATTTAATTTACTCAACATACCTAAATTAAAAGTATAGAGAGAAACATTTCCAGTGATCATTTGAAAGATTTTGTTTAATTGGAGTCAACTGTGATTTACTTAGCTGATATAGTCCTAATGTAGTTCATCATATGAGTGTTTAACTTTGGGTAGTGCCATTTGTTAGTCATTTGCTAGCCATTCACTCAGGAGACCCCACCATATTGAGCCGAGGTGCTCTAATACTGTATTAAAGTTTTATATGTGAAAGTATTTGCTTTGTGTCAGCTCTATTGTCGTGACTTACATTGGTACTCACTGAGATGTGCTTTTTTTGTTATATTTGATGGAAGTTCTCTTTAAAATACAGACAAATCAATAAATCGCCCATAATTTACACTTAATGCATAAGCATGCGGAGGGTGGAAATAAACATGACCCTCAACCAATCGTGTTCCACACACGACTGACGGACAGCTGAAGAGTTGTGTACACGCATTTTATACTGCTGTCCACTCGTTGGATTAGAAATGAGGTTGATGTGTTTTTAGTGCGTCAGTCGAGGATCTCCAGGCTGTCCACTGAGTCCACTGTCAACCGAATACTTTTAAAGCACATTTTGTGTTTTAAGATAATTTAACACAAGTTCGCAGTACCAAAACTGACCTCCAGATGTCGTACAATACTTTATTACTTAATGTTCGGCTGGATTCATCAGGATAAAGTCAGCACTCAAATGGCTGGTGTGTTTCTTATTTTGGAGTAAGGCACAAGGAGGAAATAAGTACATTTAAGTATGATACTTTTATGGGTTATGATCACTTAATGACTTTGGTCAAATAAACATTCCATGGTCTATATTGAAAAAACTCTGAATGGCATTTGCGAATAGCACAAGCTTACACCCAAGGCTGTTTGTATGTGAAAGTAAAAGAATGCAGAGAATTGGAGGAACTGTTGTAGCTCAGCGGCCTGTGGAATGCCTGTGGGAGTGAGGCTAACTGGTACACTACATCAGTCATGAAGCAGTGATGGATGCAAGGACTCAGCAGCCACGTCGGAGGGGGCTCCGCTGTCTAATTGGACAGCATACCAAAAGGAAACTGAGCGGTACTTCCATAAACCGTGAGGGTGAGCAATAACGTGTCATTTGCAGGACTGCTTGTTTTTTCCTCTGCCCAAAGAACCAAATGAGTCATGAGAGCGTTGCCGAATGGCCACCGGCTGTTGTTCGACATCAGCAGGTCGCCTTCAGCAGATGCACAAACCACAAGATGCACCCACTTTATCCACGTGCTTCCTGGCTGTGGTCTAAAGTAGAAGTTTTCACAGCTTTTGCCATGACACTCAAAATTGAGATCAGGTGCATCCTGTTTCCACTGGATCCATCATCCTTGTTGCTACAACTAGATTGAGACCACCTGCTATATTCAGTTGATTGGACTTAAATTAGAAAGGTACACCCATGAATTGCCTGTAGACCTCCGAATTGTATTGTATGATTCGAACCCATTGAAGATCTCTGCTGGTATCACTCCCCTCGTCCCTTTGTGCTGATGTTTTTGTGCTTTCTCGCCTAGCAGGTCTGCAGGCAGAGCTGTTTTAAGACATGGAGAGACACGTAAACTACATTGATGCGTTCGGTAGAGTCTTGTCTCTCAAAATGTAATTATCTTTTGGATACCCTTAAAAGTTTTGCTCCAGGGGACATTTGTTTCAGGTGTACATTCTCTAATTCTCTGAGTTCGTTAGTGACTGCAGGAGCTCCATCGCCACGGTTACTCGCGGACGCGCGCTCACAGCTGATCCGCACTAGCTGATTAGTGCAATCTGACAGGACCTGAAGGTATTCAGGTCTTACAGAGGACATTTTAGAACCTTTCTTTCCTTCTCTCCTCACCCTCCCCAGCTGCTCCGTTGCCGTGGATACTTACACTGCACTCTGTCTAAGACAGTTAACAGCTAGTAGTCACATGACGCAGTTATGCTTTCTGTCAACAGACATCTTTCCCTCTTCCTCCCTCCCTCTTTGTAGTTTTCTTTCTCTTTTTATACCCCCCCCCCATCCCTATCTGTATTTTCAGCAATTATTTATTTCATTTCAGCTTTTCTGATATCTGTATTTTCAACAATGTTTTAAAAAGTTTTTCTGTATTTATTGTCAATTATTTAAAACTCCTTTCAGCTATTCTCTTTTTTCGCAAATTTGTAATTTGTGATTTTGCGCAATATGAAATTAATTGAATGTTAACCCGCGGGAATCACAGGGTCTGATGTCTGATTAAGTTTGGAAGACAGCTTGAAATGTCACATCTGCGGAGCCTGAGGGTCTGGATCCCTTTGAGCAGAATTCCCCAGAGGTCTAATAATTAAACAATATGACATCACAAGGAGAAAATGCAGACCAATTTCAAACTTTGGGTGATTATTTGTGTGTAAAAAGTACTTTACTTTTGCCTCTATATGTATGATTATCTAAATACGATTTTTTCTTTTTCAGTGCTGAATTGAAAAAAGGGTCCAAATGAGTTTTCAGATATGAAGCAGCAGTTTTTCTAATTTTCTAATTAAGACCTTTTTGAATTTGAACTAAAAGTTGAAAGAATTGAACTGACCTGCAGCGCGAAGCGGTTTAATAACGTACTAAATGTATACAATTATACGTATTGTTTACCTCCTCCTCATCATCATCCTCCCTTCCAGTCCTTCTCACCCACTCCCAGTATCCTCCTCCCACCCCTTCCCGGCTGTATCTTATTCGGCTACGCATGATCACGACGAGCCTTTTAAAATAAAGCGGAGACGGCTGCATGGGCAGGGAGGGAGACGGAGTTGCGTGTTTTGTCAGCCCTCATTCTCCTCAGCGGGCTCCTCCGTTGTCAAAATAAAGCGCGCATGGAGGACGAAAGGATGGAGCGGATGGAGTCCATGGAACCGATCTCGGCGCACTACACCACGGCGTACCCGGAGATCCAACCCGACAGCGCGTACGAATCCAAAGAGACCACCGACGGCCAGCCGAAGTCTCCCCCGGCTCCGATTTACGACGAAGACTTCGTACACAAGGTATGTCGACATCTTTACAATGAATGAAGGACATTTGTGCCACCAACCCATGTGTTTCCTTCATTTGGAGCGCAGCCTTTTAAGATGTTTTGGCCCCAGTCTTCTTTCCGACCTTTCTGAGAGTCCCCTAGCCGCGGGGGGAGTGAGGGCGCTCTCCGTGGTGCTGATCGTCGTTGCTCGTCGTCTGATGAACTGTCACTGCATGCTTCGGATTTGAATGGGTCCTCAAATGAGCTCACTTGGTATAAGAAAATGCTCTCAAGGAAGACATTTGTCCCTTTTATTATTGTTATTAACAATAATAATTATCATTACTATTAAAAAAACCCTTTTTTACAGTGACAACGTTCAATCAAAAGAGGCATAAAGGCTCAGTTTTGGGAAAGTTCTTTACAAATATAATAACAGTACAATCAAGCATTAAAACAAGCATAAAATCGGGCAGCAACACAGCCATAGCAGTGTTCTATGGACAAGCTGGCCTGTAATGTGTGTATTAGGACTCAGCGAGTGACTTGCGCAAAGCAGAAGATGCTGGACTCTGATCAGCAACGGCTTAACCAGGCAGATCTGAAGTTGAGTAATGAGGATAGGACTTCAAAAGGGACAAAAACGGGATCGGTAACCAGTGCAAAGAGGCTAAAACTGGTTTAATATGAGCAGTGCACTAAGATGGGCCACACTTGAACTAGCTAGTCCCTTGTGTGGCTGTGGGTCCAAAACTCTCACCCCCTTGTGACTTTTAATAGGTCACGTGATAATGGGACAATTGCATTAGCTGGATGAAGACTGTGTGATTAGAGTCAGTCAAAAAAAGCTATTCTTTTAGAGTACAGTGACATTGTGACAGGGAGGAACAAACCCTTTTCAGCTCAAGAGTGCTGGCCTCTGACCTCATTGAAGACGCAACAGAAAGAAAAGAGAAACTCCCCGCAGGCCTCGTGAGAGGTCATGTCACATTGAGAAGCCGCGTTGCAGGAAAAGCGCCGAGCTACGCGTGAGGGAGGCGTCAAAGCTCGCCTTAGTTTGTGACATCTCTCTTGAAATGTCGGTCGCTGTGAAAAACCAGCAATGATTTAGTCTATGACATTAAAGACATTTTGTTATTTCTCTGATGGTGTTTGAAAATCACAGGGAAATGTGGCCGCTTCTCGAGTGGTCACAATCATGCTGCGGTGTGAATGCACTTAAAGTCAATCTTTCCAGAGAATACTTTTAGTCCTTGAGATTATGCATCTTTCTGTCAGTAGCGAGAGCTGACTTATTGGTTAGATGAGCCGTGTACCGGCTTACCCTAACCACAATGCACTTTGGCTCTTTGCTCCTGCAAAATGACTCTACTTCCCTCTTGATTTACCACATTGTGAACGTGAGTTTATGTTCTGAATCTCTAGTAGCAAATCTTCTTCAGTACAGGATTAAAGTATGTTTGAGGGCGGGGCTGCCTTATGATTGGCAGGTCTCTTCCACAGTGTGGTTTTATTTCATGAAAGATAATTAGAACAATTGCTTCGCTAGAGCGGCCTTTTCACTTAAGCTTAAGTGTATCACTCATACCATGAATTCAAACCTTTAATACTGGAAGCTCTGATATGGTGGCTGTTTTGTGGATTCCATTTCCAGGCATATCAATTTAAATTAGAGCAAAAATGAAAATAGTCAAGCTAAATTTCCTTTTTGGCTTTGTACCACAGATTTTATACTCTCCGGGAGGGTCTTTTTTCCCCCATTGCTTAGGCATAGACAATTTCTCTCCATTCCCTTAAACTCTCAGTCTTCCCATACAGTAAAGGGAATCTTTTTAAAATATATTTACCATGAATGTTATTAGAGAGTCTAATAAACTCTTCATATCATCCTCGTATAATTCCCGAACATCTGCGGTGCCATCACCTAATTGCCTCCAGTCTCCAGTGAGGATTTTATGAGACTGGCTCACTTCCCAGCTAACCTCTGTTACCATGGAAACAGCGTCGTAAGCCTCCTCCCCCGCCACAAAGGCGTTTTTTTTCCCTCAACTGCGTCTGCCATCACATGCGCACATGCAGGCATTATGTTACGTGCTTTCAGTGTCATCCAGTAAACAGGAAACAAATGCCATTAAGGCTCAGGAGGAGCCGATGAATAATAAGCTGGTTTCTGTCACGCTCCGCATGTCTGTAATAAGCTTTCTCATCTATTTTAAAGAGCTTCACTATTGTGAGAGTCTGATTTTAAGACCCCTATGTGTAAAATACCCTGTGACAAGTTTTCTATCAGCAGGATTTGGCACCTTGGCCTGTAGTAAGAAAAGAAGTGGACATGTTTTCTCTTAAAGGAACCATCCTTTACTAAATGAACTTCACGCTTGAATGCCTGATTGAGACCGCAAACTAATGTTTACAATGTTTACTGAGGGAATAAATCAAGTAGAGTCGTTTTCTTTTGCATTGGCTTCACACAAATGATATCCCAACGAAAAACCAACGGGTGAAAGCGCGTGGTTATCTGCTCTAAAGTTGGGCTGTAACCATTAGCATGTTTGGCCAGCCTGCCTGACAGTGATCTGAGTGTACCATACATACACAAATCTATTTTTTTCATTTTAGAAAGGTTGACAACAAACACAGGCTTTGTCAGCTAGGCTCTCTTCTCAATACTGTGTGCCGGTCTTGCTATTCAAATATGGGTTAACGGGAGTAGCTCTGTCTGGCTCCCTACTGGACATGTTGACACCACAGTGACTGGATGTTCTGGTTTTGTCCGCAATTGGCTTAACCCGGAGCTCTGTGTCCGTAAACAATATCTGGGAATCACAGATACGTGTTGTAAAAATAATAATGCTGATATACTTATTTTCAAAAACAAAGCTGTTTTGCTTGATTCCTTACTCGCTAACTGCCAAATCCCATAGTAGTAGTTTGGCTCAATCAGCTACATGCAGTTGACATGAAATACCTTGTTTGTCTACCTCTGCATGAAAACAATAAGCGATTGGTTAAAACCTCTGAATGTAGATGATTCAATTCATTTTAGGGCCATGACTTGAGGCAGAAACAGGGTCCAATGAATGAATGATGAATGTGCTATCGTTGTAGGTTGCATATGTGGAGTCCTGGGATGATTTTAGAGTGTTAGCACATGTTAGCAAGGTACTAGTCAAGCTCCCTAAACCCGCCTAGGTTTAGCCAAATTTTTTAGAGAGGCTACGCTAACAAGCCATTATGTTTTTGTCTACCATCTTTCAATTGCCACAGTGACTTTTCCCTTGAACAGAGAGAACTGAAATCAGCAACATTACCTGATTAAATTTGATATGACAAATCTCGGGATGCCTTATATTTGATAATGCTTCCATATTTCATCCACAACTCAGCAGTGACACACTTCCGAGAGTTCCTAAAATCCCTCTAAACGCTGACATCAAAGGAAGGCTAGCCTGGTTGTTGAGAAAAGCCTCTTCCGCTTCTCAGCTCTAATCCTTTCAGCACAATACCATTCATAAGTCTCAAAACTGAGTCAAATATCAACCACAAACTGGTTTACTTCCCTGTACATTCCCTGCCTTCTATTGCCTGGTAGCAAACACACGTCACCTCAGGGACGCACACATTTCTATTTCCAGCTTGTCTAGATTGTGGCCATCCATCCCACCCAAGGGTCACAACAGGATATCTAAGAACACATTTCACAGGTTTCTTCAGGTTTTTAGTGAAGCATTATGTGTGCATGTGTAGCCAGTGACAGAAAAATGAAGGCAGTGCAGGGAGGACAATGAAGGTACCTGCCCAGATGGACATTTGTATATGAATAAGGCAGTCTGAGAAGCTCTTTCAGGTTGAACATTCATAACACAATACTTGACGTCTTGTTTTACCTGGACATCAGCGTACATTAACTGCAGGGGAACAAATGTATCCTTCAGATGCCACATTGAAGATACTCATGTTGCATTTTTAGCATCAAAATATCCCAAATGTTTCTTGGAAAAAGAGGGAACAGCTCGGCGGTGTCTCGGTGACTATATTCGTCACAGTTGGAAGCTGTGTGTGTGTGTGTGTGTACCTCAGCGTGACTTTTCTAAGTAGGCTAAAAATGAAGGACAGGCCCATATGAGATGAGGTATTGACTGCTAGTGACTAAGTTGGATGCCTCAGCTGCCTTGTCTCAAATGGCTAATTGCACACACTGTGCGGGACACTGCCGAGCTCTTTGAAAAGATTAGATTATTTGTGTTGCTCAAGAACAGAAATGCCCACCGTGACGCAAATGCCGACTCATAACACAAGATTTGAGAGGTTAGGGCCAGGACATATTTGAGGCTGATTCTGATTATATATTTTTTCTCTTTTGTTCTGCAGACAATCTTGGTCGGGGACAGTGGAGTTGGAAAGACGTCACTGTTGGTGCAGTTTGATCAGGGGAAGTTCATCCCTGGTTCCTTTTCTGCTACAGTGGGCATTGGATTCACGGTATGTGTTTATCTCAAACGTCACATACATTTGAGTGTCCGTTTAACCATATCACAACAAAAGTCTTGCTGATAGTTTCTGTTAGATGTCTGCTTTTGCGTCTATACATCGGAGGTAAATGGAATTGACTGCGTTGCTCACAGAAAAATGCTTCATATAAAAAGTGGATCTAGTCACCGCGACGTCCCCCATTGGTCTGTAGCCCGCCGTTTTCAAGTCGCTTTGAACATTATGTAATAAAAATAAGCTAGATAATTCAATTTCTCCTTGGATTTAAACAAACAGTCGTTTGTTGTGTCTCTTGATTTGACCTTCGCTTGCACCCAGCTGAATTATCATCCACTTTGTATTGTGTTAGGTGTTCTCACCATCTAATGGCACATGGGCTTACAATGGGACTATTTAAGTCAGCTGTATCTCATACAGAAGCAGAAGAGAGCCTTTGTACTGTCACGGCTCGTGAGAGGGATCCAGAAGCAAACGCCGGAAACAGGTAAAGTATAAACACAAAATGCGTATTTATTGTCTCTCTTTCCAAACGACAACTGAAATACTCTGGCCTTCCGGCAATCCTCCGCACCGAACGTAGAACTGAATGTCTCTCAAAAACAACTCAAATACTCAGGCCTTCCGGCAATGCACCGCCGTCGTCGGCGGCGTCCCGTGTCTCCCTCGTGACGTAGGGATGGAAGCCACTGAAGTCTCCGGACCCAGGAAAACGCGTGTCTGGAAGGCTGTACTCGGCAATCCCTCGGCGCCGAACCTCTGAAAGATGTCCCTCTTTAACTGCTCCCTGAAGACTTGCAGCAGCTGCCAGCGATGAGTGCACTCCTCCCAGCTGCCCTGCATCAAACTGATTAGACCACAGAAGAGAGAACAAGAGTCCCACCAGCTACCTCCTGAATTACTGTGGCTCCCCCTTGTGACCCTGTCCCGTAACCCCACAGTACCCCCCCCTCAACGGGCGCCTCCTGGCGGCCGCCCGGGCTTACCCGGATTGTCCCGATAGAACTCCCGGAATAATGTGGAGCCAAAAATCTGCCGGCGGGGCAGCCAAGCTCGTTCCTCCGGTCCATACCCCTCCCAGTCCACCAGATATTGAAACCCCCGCCCCCGACGCCGGACGTCCAGTATCCGGGAAACCCTGTGTGCTGGATGCCCCTCGATGACCAGGGGAGCCGGGGGAGCATTGGCCGGAGGGCTGAATTCGCTCTCCCCCACCGGTTTCAACAGCGAGACGTGAAACGTCGGATGTACCTTCAGGGCCGCCGGCAGGGTCAGACGAACCGCCGAAGGGTTGACGATCCGTTCGATAGGGTATGGTCCGACGTACCTTGGGTTCATCTTGCGGCCCTCCGTTGCCAGGGGGAGGTCCTTCGCGGACAACCACACCTGCTGTCCTACCCTGTACGCCGGTGCGGGGACGCGATGTCGGTCAGCCATCTTCTTGTTGATCTCCCCCGACCGGGTGATAGCTGCCCGCGCCGAGTCCCACACCTCCTGAATCCGCCGGAGATGGTCATCGACGGACGGGACTGCCACTGCTGCCTCCTGGATCTGAAACAACGGGGGCTGAAAACCGAAACAGACCATAAATGGCGACATCCCCGTAGCAGAACGTGACAGGGAATTGTGGGCATACTCCACCCATGGCAGGAACTTGCTCCATGACACCGGATGCCGCGCCGCGATGCACCGCAACGCCGACCCCAGGTCTTGATTTGCCCGCTCAGTCTGTCCGTTGGACTGTGGATGATACCCTGAAGATAAACTGGCCCTTGCCCCCACAGCCCTGCAAAACGCACCCCATACCTTAGACGCGAACTGCGGTCCTCTGTCGGATACAATGTCCATAGGGATCCCGTGAATCCGGAACACATGCAAGACCAACAGCTCGGCGGTCTCCAACGCAGAAGGCAGTTTGGTGAGGGGAACATAATGAACCGCCTTGGAAAAACGGTCCACTATGGTCAGAATGGTTGTGTTCCCGTCGGATGGAGGCAAGCCCGTAACAAAGTCCACCCCGATGTGGGACCACGGCCTGCCCGGGACAGGCAATGGTTGCAGCAGGCCCGCCGAGGCCTGATGCGAGGCCTTACCTCTGGCACATTCGGGGCACGCCGCCACAAACGCCCTCGTGTCTCGATCCAGTCCCGGCCACCAAAACCGCTGACGAATGAAGAGAGCCGTCCGTCTCGCCCCCGGATGACACGTCAGCTTCGATGAATGGCCCCACTGAAGTACCTGCGATCTGACCGTCCGTGGCACGAACAGGCGGTCCGCTGGTCCCCCCTCTGGCACCGACTCCCCCCGCTGCGCCTCCTGCACCACCGACTCGATCTCCCAAGTTGCCGCACCTACAATACACTCGGACGGAAGTATGGGCGTGGAATCCGGTGATGCCGGCGGCGGGAAGATCCTGGAAAGGGCGTCCGGCTTGCCGTTCTTGCTTCCCGGGCGATAGGACAACGTAAACTGGAAACGGCTGAGGAACAAGGCCCACCGTGCTTGTCGGGAATTCAGCCTCCGAGCTGCCTGGATGTACGCCAGATTCTTGTGATCCGTCCAAATCCAGAAGGGCTGCAGGCTACCCTCCAACCAATGCCGCCATTCCTGTAGCGCGAGGACCACTGCCAGCAGCTCCCGATTCCCGACGTCATAATTCTTCTCCGCCGGACTCAACCGTTTGGAGAAGAAAGCACATGGATGTAACTTCTGCGTTGACGGATCTCGCTGAGACAGAACGGCCCCGACCCCTGCTTCCGACGCATCCACTTCCACCACAAACTGCCGAGCGGAATCAGGGTGCCTAAGAATAGGGGCGCTGGTGAAGAGAGACCTCAATTTACTAAACGCCCCCTGTGCTTCTGGCGTCCAGCAGAAGGATGCCTTGGTGGATGTTAGCGCGGTGAGAGGTGCGGCCACTCTACTGAAGTCCCTCACAAACCGGCGATAAAAATTTGCGAACCCCAGGAACCGCTGCAAGTCCTTCCGCGTGCCCGGGATCGGCCAGTCTGCTACCGCTCGAATCTTATCAGGATCCGGTTCCACCTGCCCCCGCGCAATCACAAACCCGAGGAAACGAACCGACGCCACGTGAAATTCGCACTTCTCGGGTTTAACGTATAGCCTGTTTTCCAAAAGTCGCCGCAGCACCAGTCGCACCTGTTGCTGGTGCTCGGCGAGGGACCGGGAGAAAATCAGGATATCGTCCAGATAAATGAAAGCGAAGCTACTGGTGATATCCCGAAACAGATTATTCATTAATGACTGGAAGACGGCCGGGGCATTTGTCAACCCAAACGGCATGACCCGATACTCGAATTGCCCCATGGGCGTGTTAAAGGCCGTCTTCCATTCATCACCTTCGCGGATACGAACCAAATGATAGGCGTTTCGGAGATCCAGCTTGGTAAAAAACTGCGCCTGAGAGAGAGGTTCGAATGACGGGTCGATTAACGGCAATGGAGTCTTATTCTTTATCGTGATTTGATTCAAGCCCCGATAGTCAATGCACGGACGCAGTGAGTGGTCCTTTTTCTCAACGAAAAAGAACCCCGCGCCTAACGGGGCGGACGAAGGACGGATGAGACCCGCGTCCAGGCACTCCCGAACGTATTTTTCCATTGCTAACCGTTCCGGGCGGGAGATGTTGAAAAGACGGCTAGTGGGCAGCGGAGCCCCCGGGAGCAAGTCTATCGCACAATCGAAAGGTCGGTGCGGTGGCAGAGTACAAGCCTTGTCCTTACTAAACACCTGCGCAAGGTCATGGTAGACTGATGGAACCGTGGATAAGTCTGGAGGAAGTGATGGTACCACTGGCGTCGCTGGTGTTCCCCCCGCAGCCCGCAGACACCGGGCATGACACCCCACGCTCCAGCCCGCGATGGCCATAGTTGTCCAATCCACCATGGGGTTATGAAGTTTTAACCACGGGAGACCCAGCACGATCGGACTCGCCGGAGACGGAATAATTAGCAACTGAATGGTTTCTGAATGGTTTCCCGATATACGGAGCGTGAGGGGGCCTGTGCGATGCGTGACCCGGCTGATCAGTCGACCATCTAGCGCGTTAACTGCCCTGGCGCCCTCGAGCGTCTCTAACGGTACTCGCAACCGGGCGGCTAGTCCCTCGTCCATAAAATTAGCATCAGAACCGGAGTCCACGAGGGCGGTGGTCGAGTGATTATGGGAATGAAACAGTAGAATGGCCGGAATGGAAATACGGGATGGGATAGTAGAGGACGCCGCGTTACTCACCAGGAGGTCCTCTCCGCCTGGTGAGGAGCCCCGTTTGGGGACTCCGGACAGTTCCTAGCATAATGTCCCGCGCGTCCGCAATACAAACACAGTCGACGACTAAACCGCCGTTCGCGTTCGGACGGAGTCAACCGAGCCCGCCCCAACTGCATCGGCTCGCCCGCGCCTCCCGAAAACTCCCCCCCCGACCCAACCGGGCTCGAAACCTCCCCCCCCGTGAACTGCGGACGCGACGGCCGCCTCCCCCGCTCGCGTTCACGTTCCTGAATGCGATTATCCATCGTAATCGCCAACGAAATAAGCTGCTCCAAAGTGGCGGTGGCGTCGCGAGAGAGCAGCTCGTCTTTCAGGGTCTCCGACAGGTTCCGCGCAAAAATGGTCCTTAGCGTGTGTTCGTTGGCACCGCTCTCGGCGGCAAGGATCCGGAACGAGATAGCAAAGTCCGCCACTGATCCAGACCCCTGCCGCAGCGACAGCAGCCTATTCAAAGCATCCTGCCCCCGCACCGGGTGGTCGAACACACGTCGCAGTTCCTCAGAAAAACCCGCGAAAGAGCTCAACGCCGAGGACTGACCCCCCCACAACGCGGTCGCCCACTGGGCCGCCCTTCCCCGAAACAAATTCATACAAAAGGCTATCTTGGCTCTGTCGGTGGGATAACTGCGGGGCTGCAGGTCGAACACGAGCTCGCAGTTCAGTAAGAAGCGGCCGCACCCCCCGGCTTCCCCTGCATACGGTTCTGGCAGTGGAACCCGCGGCTCCCGGTCGTTGGCGGCGTTGGTCGGACCCTGGTCCTCCTCTCTCCCTGGAAGATCCGGACCTCCCGATGCCGCAGCCCCCGACGTCCCAGGCCGGTCCATCCGTCGATTCAGCCTCTCCAAGGACTCCATCATCAGCACCAGCATCTGCTCGTGCCTCCCCACCATCGCTCCCTGGGCGCTGAGAGCCTCCTGCACGGATGCCGGGTTTGCTGGATCCATGTTGTCTGGCCGAGGGATTCTGTCACGGCTCGTGAGAGGGATCCAGAAGCAAACGCCGGAAACAGGTAAAGTATAAACACAAAATGCGTATTTATTGTCTCTCTTTCCAAACGACAACTGAAATACTCTGGCCTTCCGGCAATCCTCCGCACCGAACGTAGAACTGAATGTCTCTCAAAAACAACTCAAATACTCAGGCCTTCCGGCAATGCACCGCCGTCGTCGGCGGCGTCCCGTGTCTCCCTCGTGACGTAGGGATGGAAGCCACTGAAGTCTCCGGACCCAGGAAAACGCGTGTCTGGAAGGCTGTACTCGGCAATCCCTCGGCGCCGAACCTCTGAAAGATGTCCCTCTTTAACTGCTCCCTGAAGACTTGCAGCAGCTGCCAGCGATGAGTGCACTCCTCCCAGCTGCCCTGCATCAAACTGATTAGACCACAGAAGAGAGAACAAGAGTCCCACCAGCTACCTCCTGAATTACTGTGGCTCCCCCTTGTGACCCTGTCCCGTAACCCCACATGTACATTGTTATTAGACATTGTATGTCCTATTGTATGTTATTGTCTTTTGACATACAGGCAATAACATCAGCACCATCAGGACGGCAGCAATGCCGAGATCCTCCTTATGGCACTAGTACTTAATAGTCACAGCAGTAGTCAGAGGGATGGCAGTAGTAGTCACAGGAGTGGCAGCAGTAGTCAGAGGGATGGCAGTAGTAGTCACAGGAGTGGCAGCAGTAGTCAGAGGGGTGGCAGCAGTAGTCACAGGAGTGGCAGCAGTAGTCAGAGGGATGGCAGCAGTAGTCACAGGAGTGGCAGCAGTAGTCAGAGGGATGGCAGCAGTAGTCAGAGGGGTGGAAGCAGTAATCAGAGGGATGGCAGCAGTAGTCAGAGGGGTGGCAGCAGTAGTCACAGGAGTGGCAGCAGTAGTCAGAGGGGTGGCAGCAGTAGTCACAGGAGTGGCAGCAGTAGTCAGAGGGATGGCAGCAGTAGTCACAGGAGTGGCAGCAGTAGTCAGAGGGATGGCAGCAGTAGTCAGAGGGGTGGCAGCAGTAGTCAGAGGGGTGGCAGCAGTAATCAGAGGGATGGCAGCAGTAGTCAGAGGGGTGGCAGCAGTAGTCACAGGAGTGGCAGCAGTAGTCAGAGGGGTGGCAGCAGTAGTCAGAGGGATGGCAGCAGTAGTCAGAAGGGTGGCAGCAGTAGTCAGAGGGGTGACAGCAGTAGTCAGAGGAGTCACATCCAGCATTATTGTGATAATACAAAACATTGTTTTTGTAAATACACTTAAACATCTTCAAATGGATCCACTTTATTTTCATATTCCGCTTCGTATTCCTCATCGCTGCTCTCCCAACTCACTGAAAGTATATCGTGGACTATCAGCTTTCTCTCTGACGCCTGTCTGGAAACTGTCCCAGACTTGCCGCGGCATGCCAGCAAAAGGACTTAGATGTCCTGATTCTGTTGAACTTTATTGATTTTGCTAAAATGTTGCTGGTGTGACCGGCTTTTAATCCGACGCATGTATGGGACAAAAACATTTAAAAGAAAACTGGCGAGTGAGTGTAGAGTAGTTACGCGGCATTCTATTTGCATTCCTATGGTGGCATATATCAATGTTTGGTAAGTAGCCCTTGTTGTCTTGATAGAAAAGGAAACTAAACTATACGACTATTTACAGTGTAAATCCATCTGAGTCATCATTTGATATTTAAAGCAACAGAGGAAGTTTAAAGGGATTGTCGTTGGTTATTTTTTTTTGCGCTCACTGTATGGAACGCCATTAGTTTACCGCTGCTACTCGTTGGCCCGGGGTAGATCAACATGACTTGCTCGGTTGAAGTTTAGTTGGTTTAGTTGCATCAACTTAAACGGAACCACTTCACATCTTTAACCACGGGTTGGAGCCTCAAACACAAATGCTAACCGACTGTGTGAAGTTTTCTGCAAGTATATACACATACTATACAACTAGGAAGATCAGGGATGAGATCATAATGAGATACTGATTCTTCAAAGATGTGCTGCTAGTTAATATATTGGTGTATATCATATTTTTTCAGCATGTTGGTGTAGATGCAGAAATCTCTAGAAAGTAAAACAAATTAGAGTTATTTAGAAGATATTTAGTTGTACCAAGTGCCCATTTTAACATGAATTGAAATCTCTCTTCTCTTCCCAGAATAAAGTGGTGACTGTTGACGACGTAAAGGTCAGACTACAGGTCAGTGAGTAAATCACTTACACTGAGGACTTGATGTGCTCCCACAATGGCAACCTATTTTTAGAGCCCAGGCAGGTTTCCTCTTGGAAAACCAGTGTCGACACTTTAAATGAGACGTTGCCAAGTGGAGCCAGGCCAAGCTCTTTGTTTCCCTTTTCTGTTTCAGATTTGGGACACAGCCGGGCAGGAAAGGTTCAGGAGTGTGACACATGCGTATTACAGAGATGCACACGGTGAGGCAAATGAAGGACGCAGTCAATGTCCCACTCTCCTCTGCTTTTATACCCACTCATAGTAGAGATGGGCCGCAATATAAAATGTTTTTATTTTCTTCTCTAAAGCATTGCTCCTCCTGTACGACATCACCAGCAAAACCTCCTTTGACAACATAAGGGTCAGTATGGAAAAAGTCTACCGTCTGGCGGGATATGTGTCATTGTAGTCAACCTTGCCTTCCAAATTTCCAAAAGACACTTTATCTGCACTAACAGATGACCGTTTGTCCCTCTCGTTTCAGGCATGGTTAACAGAGATCCACGAGTACGCACAGAGCGACGTAGTCATCATGTTGCTGGGCAACAAGGTGAGGAGAGGGAATTGTTGGAAGTCTTGAGAAAACAGAGAGGGATGTGATCCTTAGTGAGGCCCGACTGGAAAGCGGTGGTTTCTTAAGGTAGCATGTATACAATACATGTTTGTACACACCACGTCCAAGACAGACGCTGTTTATAATTAGCTGGTGAGTGTGAATGTAGCCTTAAAGAAACAGAATGTTTCAGACAGAAGGTGAATAACAGGGATACTCATACAGGCAAAACGAGAAGAATGTTGTGATTTTTTAACATTAAACCTTGTGAACGTGTTATGGTGGAACCCGTTAAATACAAGTATGAGTCTTAAAGTGAGCATGAGCACGGCCTTGTAACTAATTTAGAAAGATATATCCCTTCATCCACCAAAGATGAAAGATTTTAGGTAGCAAGCATAACCTTTTATTGTTAAAGATAATAAAACATTTGAATTGCCCAGTGTACACAAGCTTTCATGGCGTATTTGTCATCCGTCATGTTAGTATGGAAAGAAATAATTTCTAAAACGATGCTGAAACGCTGGTGTCGCAGAAATTGATATGATCATTTGTCAAATCTGCTGGATGTGCACACAGACAGCTGCACCTTAAAATGTTTGCCCCAACAACTTTGATGTCCTTTCCCTATTGCACCTTGCAAAAATGCTGGTGAGGAAAATCTAAATTATCTACATAACCTATTATTATGTTCTGCTAACCGCTAGCTAAAGTTAACAAGTGCATATCAGCCACATTACCGTTTTATTCTATTCCCAGCTATTGGGGAAGCCGTGTGCTAACACCTTATTTGGGTGGTCAGAATAATGTCTTTGCAAATGTTCTACGGGGAATTCTAATGAAACTCCACAGGTAGGGCTACTGTTCAATTATGCATGGGGAAAAAAAATGTCAACAAGGCAAGATGTCAAATTTGAACTGGATGCATCACACAAACCTGGCCTCCTTATTTTGTGTGTGTTGTGGTGTCCCATTCTAACCAAACTCCACTGCATCTCTCTCTCTCTCTCAGACTGACATGAACAGTGACCGAGCCATCAGGAGAGACGAAGGAGAGAGGCTTGCCAGAGTGAGTACAACCCACAACCGCTGCACACTCATCGCCGACACGGTTCATTCAAGGGTTTGCTCCTTCTCGTTTCCTTCAGGAGTACTCGGTCCCTTTCATGGAGACAAGTGCCAAGACGGGGGTGAACGTAGAGCTGGCCTTCACCGCTGTTTCCAAGTATGAAACCCGTCTCACATGATGCACTCTAATGCTGCGTTCTCACCAAAAGCGAAGCCAATAATGTGCGCGAGCAGATTCCATCCAAAGTCAATGCACAGACGCGACTGGTTGTGAAAGAGGCAAATTTTCAACGGGCGGCGCAGATGACGCAAAAGAAGCAACGCAAAAGACGCGAAAAATTCACCCGACGCAATCTTGCAAAAGCCAATCAGCATTGAGTTGCTCCGCAATAACTGTCTTTACGAGACAATAGAGATAAGCCACGCCCCCTTTCGGCACGTATGAAGGCGAGTTAACTACAACTAGTCGGGCGAGTAAAAGCGCGCGAGTAAAGCGTGGCAAAATGTCTCTCCTAATCACTCCTCTCACCTAATAACAGTTAGCAATTTCTAACTACTACACTAATGGTAGTCTATTTGAGGATAAACCTGAAGGCTTTACAATGTATTAAAACATATGAATCTACTATATATCAAACGTCACTATTGATGAAATACTTTGTTACAAAATTTTACAAATTATCAAGTATTATTAAACCAATGGTCTTAGCATGCCATTTAATTCAAACAAAGTTAAAGATGTCAATAAAGTGTTTATTATTATATAGTCGTTAGATTAAAAGTAAATTAAGAAATGAATCGCACATTTTGAAATGAATTAATCGCAATTAAATTTGTTTTCTAAAGTCTAGAACTTACAAGTAATGAGTAATCACTTAATAAAGTGTGTATTTATGTAGTAATTATGTAAAATTAAAGTATTTAACAGGGATAATAAAGGGATTTTAAATAATATGACTCCTTTACAACTCGCAATAGCCTCCAAAAATGTTTTTCTTAAAAAGACATCACATTGAATTTACGCCACTAATATATCAATCGAATACAATAGATAACAAATACATTATAAAAATATGAGAAAATAAAGATCATAAATATCTTGAAATTGCGAGTTTACCCGTTGAAATGGATCATATTTGAAACTGCAATTCCAACAATCACAATCACAATCTGAATGTAAAACACCAACTACTTATTGATATGTTTAATTTTTAGAATACAGTTATTATATTTAGTACAGTAATACTTAATACTAATAGATTTTTTTTAAGTACAAATAATACAATTATTTTAAGCAACACAGGAGTAGTTTTATTAAATAAGATGACACCATTTAAATAGTAATTCAAAACTCTTTACAGATTGTTAGCAAAATGTCCACACCATAATTTACTTTCACTTCCAAATAAAACAAAAATCCATCTTTGCTGTTCCCTAAACTCTGATGTCTGGTTCTGTTCTTCAGGGAACTGAAGCACCGGGCCATCCAGCATCCCAATGAGCCCAAGTTCCAGATTCATGAATACATTGAAGCACAAAAGGAGAAGTCGGGCTGCTGCAGCTACTTCTAAATCTCCTCTTCTGAGCCGTCCTTCTACTACTCTGGTACTCAGAGGGACTAAGCCCAATTAACTCAATGCTGCTCGCAAAACATGATGCTGCCATTTATTTGAAAAGCCAAAAGAACAAACCGAGCTACCACAAAAAGCAAGGTTTTTATTTGGTCAACTACAACGTTAACACAGACAATAAATATTTTATCAAAAGTTCTTTTATTGTTAAATAAAGTTGAATGCCTTCTGCAGTGTTTGCATCCAAACCATTCTTGTGTATGCCTGTTAAGGCATTAAATTGGGATGCCTGTGTACCAATACACAAGAATGGTTTAGGTATCTGCCATACCTACCGACTGGCTACGGTGGTGTCGGGACCTGGTTAGCCTACGTTAGCATGAATGCTAAAGGAAACAGCTAGGCTACCTCTGTCTGAAATGCATGTTCTTTTCTGCCATACCTACCGAGCACTTAATGCACAGGCAATCATAATTTGAAATTACATTAGTTGTAAACCTTTTAAAACAAAAACTACATATGTATTTTTTTAAACATTTTTTTTATTTTTTTGCGCTGCTTGATTGCGTCCGCAGCTCATGCTAACATTTGCTACTTACCAATAAATGCTATTACTACAATAATAATAATACAACATGATACAACATGTTACAAGAAATGTCAACCCATTGTTGCACTCCCGCCTGAAACTTTTTACCAAATGTAGGGACATGAGCCTGCTATTGATCTTCTCATCTGATTAATTCTATCATTCCTTGTTCGAATCATTTTTATTTGCCTCATCAGACTCTGACTATACAAGAAAATATTTATTCTGCCTTTAATTTATTTGCTGATGGAAGTACAAGATGTAATACACCAGTTTGCCAATGTGGAATAAACTTAAAAACACCCACACACCCCTGACATAAGCGAGACAACGGCACACCCTCAGAGCGGAATTACTTCTGTAAAAATCCACATTGCTACAACCTTTTATGTAAGCCTCTGCGATCCAGACAAAGGCTACACACTGTGTTGTGGATGCAATTCAAACAAAAGCCCCGTCTGTTCGCAACCCGGTCAGACAAGTTGAAGTGACTGCCGGCTGTCATGAACGCTTCGCTGACTCATGAGAAGCTCCAGCGCACAGCTGGGGGTCTAATGTGAAGGCTGTTATCACAACTCTATTTGTGAACACGCAGAGGAATGCAAATGTTTTGGTCACCGGATACATGTCTCTAGAGGAGGATCCTCGCAGAAAACCAAATGTCACACATGAGCTACTTGACAACTATCAGATTTTCAATTTGGTCCTTTATATAGGAAATACCTATGTACATAATCTCTTTATGAGTGAATCAAGTTCTTTTTTGTTGCAAAAAAGTATGTAACTTTCATCTTCTTTTATTGCTTGATTATGGATTTTAAACTTGAGTTGAATGTTTACTGTATTGCACGTACCAAACCTATAGGCTGAGGCTCTAGAACATATTAATCTCTGTTTCATATTTGGATAAGGACCAACAAAAATGCCAGACAAAAGATTTTCCTCACATTTGAACTCAACACTCAGGGTTAAATTTTGATTTAAAACAGGTCTTGTATATGAATCCCCATCATTAACACCTTAAAAGCTGCATTAATGTAAAGTTTTATTGGCCACTTATTGCTACATTCATTTAGAGGTATGTGTCTTATCTCTGTTTTGGTCTCCACCAACTCTTGAGTAGAATGTCTCGCTATTTAGCTGCTCAATGCTACTCTACTCTTATCAGCCATCCAAA
Source organism: Pungitius pungitius (assembly GCF_949316345.1). Lineage (NCBI taxonomy): Eukaryota > Metazoa > Chordata > Actinopteri > Perciformes > Gasterosteidae > Pungitius > Pungitius pungitius. Next base: position 10,827,269 of record NC_084920.1, read on the forward strand.
CCAATTACTTAGAGGACGCTGAAAAGCTACATGAGCCAAGGGGAACGAGGAGTTGGTAGAAAATCAATTGGTAAGATAAAATCAACCAACAGTGCGGCTTTGAGAAACTAATGAAAACAACAGCTCTGAGTTCAGGTTTTTACTTTGACACAAGCGTCTTATATTTTGTTTGCAGTATAAAATGCTCTTAAAATGTTTCTTTTAGGCAAAATGTTGTTGTAAAAATTCTCAAGTCTGACTCAGATCATAATCCCATTGGGATTGCCTTTTGATCTTGTACACATTTAACAGTTGCTTCTGGTCAAACCACGCTGCCAAAAGTTGTCTTTGATCTGTGGTATGCTGCATATGAAATAAACTATTTTTACGTTAGCATGCTTGATATGAGTGATTATCCACTGTGCCGTCACCCTCTCGCCAACTGTAGCTACAATGGGATGTTTGTGTGTCTGCCTATCTGTGTGTGTGTGTGTGTGTGTGTGCGTCCGTGTGTGTGTGTATGTGTGTGTGTGCGCGCGTGTCAGAAAGAGATAAAGGAAATTTAAAATCAAATTTGAGTTATTTTTGCTGGGTTTTATGCTTCACCCATTAATCAATTTTATCAGCATTACAAAAATCCTATAGGAACACAAAATAAAATGTCTTACTTGCAGCTATAACATTAAAATAAATAAATAATAATGAAAAATTCTGCTTTACATTGTACAAAGAAAGGGATAGGTTGTTTCAACATATATATCCCATCCTTATTTTACCACGTGCTATTCACACTCCTTAGAGCTGAATATCAATGCAGTGTTTGGTTGTTGTAACTTAGCTCAAACATGTTAAGATTGCTTTGATATCCAACCCAGTAAACTGTGTCAAATATCAGAGGTTAAAAGAAAAATGTTCTGTATGTGTGATTGTGTAATCATGATGATCATGATTGTATGAATGATGAATGACCTGTATGATTTTTTTGCCAGTGAAAACAACCGAATTGGATTTATTTAATTAAAAAGTTTATTCAATCTGAACTGTGTAGCACAGGAAATTAAAACAGATAATTTATATAAATAAAGAATAAAATCCAAGAATGTTTAGCCATGTTTAGCCAATACAGTATTATGATTTACTGTATTAAAGGCTTTAGAAAAGTCTACGAAGATACTAAAAGTAAACACCAGCAGATGTAGATATAACTTTATCAACAAGGTGAATTGAAGCCATATAAATTGACTGATTTTTACGGAAAACCTACTGATGTTTGTAAAGAAATGAATCAGAGTCGACGTCGTACATGATCCTTCTATTCTTGAAAAACAAGGCAAAATAGATTCAAGGAAACTATCTGCGTGTACGGCTTTTAAAACACAGTGGTCACGTAATGGTCAACCGGCCACTGAAGCGTAGGCATTCACATTGATTTAAGAAAAAAGGATTCAGAAATCGCCAACCTTTTAAAAGTTGCGACACGGACTCTTATTTTGAAAAACCGATGACGCGTGCTAATCTCGTTGCGTTAGTTGAACGCGAGCAACGACACCGTGTCGGATTGGCGGTGGAAAAAGCAGATTGCGACACAGCGGTTCAAAGGGGAGGCTCCGTGCACCGAGCGGAGCGGGAAGTCCACCGAGGCTCAGTTCAGCGGAAGTGGAGCTAGAGCGAAGTTTGTACGCAACAGGTGTCCGCTCCTTTGTGTGCGCTCGTTGTGCGAATCCCGGTCGAACGTGTGTCTGACGTGGTTTCGGGCAGCTCCGGCAAAAAAAAAAAAGTTTCCGTCTGCGAGAGAAGCGACAACATGTCCAACCTCCGACCCAAACTGTGTGTGCTGGAGAAGGGAGCCAGCGGCTACGGGTTCCACCTGCACGGAGAGAAGGGAAAGGCCGGCCAGTTCATCCGGCTTGTGGAGGCGGACACTCCCGCCTCCGAAGCCGGACTCCACGCCGGCGACCGCCTGGCCTTTGTGAACGGGGACAGCGTGGAGGGCGAGAGCCACCAGCAAGTGGTCGCCCGGATACGGGCCACCGCGGGGCCGCTGGAGCTTATCGTCGTCGACGTCGCGACGGCCGAGCTCCTGGAGAAACACGACCTGCGGTGCCGGAAAGAGTTCGTCACCGAGGGGATTCCCTTGCCCGGACGGGACAGCGACTCTGACCGCGTAGACGCGCAGAGCAACGGGACCTCCGGGGAGCCGCCGGCCGCCCCGAGCGAGAACGGGGACGCCGCCTCGGAGAAGTCGGAGAGGCTGAGTGTCGGCTCCAGCACCAAGGTACAGCCACTCACTGCCTCACCCCATCCAAGTTCCTGCCGCCTCAATGGATCGGTCCCTAAACGTGACCGTTCATTGTGTCGTGTTGTTGTTGTTGTTGTATGTTGTATTATACTACTAATCCTAACCTCATGTATGAATCGGAAGTCGTTCCATCGGTCAGCTGTTAGATGTTTTGACCTGGGAATAGGAGCTGGATCCCTACGTGGATGAAATCATGTCCTCTGTCATGTTATCTTTTGAAGCCCAGCACTATTCAATGTCACGATGTTGCTCATCTTCTCACAATCAACTGAGAAATTGGACCAATGAAATGTATTCTCAGGGTCAGTGTTGCAAAACTCCCCCAACAAAGTCCACCTACTTCTGTGTTGCACAATGAGTTTTGTAATCCACAATCAGTTCCTTGGTTTTTAACAGTTTGTATTGGTGATAAACTAACTGGGCAGAAAGTAATTCTTTCGAGACAGGGCCCTTTATAGATAAAGGTCCTCTATAACGTCCTCAATTTGCAGTTTAATTTACATCCCCCAGTACATCCAGAGCGGTTAAATAACAGCTGCCGTGGTGACAGCGTTGCCTCTGACATTTGACAAATGTACATCTTCTCACTATATGTTGACAGAAGTCTCCCTCCCCCACCTGCACTTCCAGTGATCCACTGAGAGGTGACACAGCCCAGCCTCTCGACTCATTCCTGTTCAACAGAGACTTTGTCAGTCTTTCCGCCTCCCTGTTTCAAATTCCCCGGGCAGGTTCTGCTCGTCGGACCAGAGCGGTTTTCCCCGTGATTCATACCCGACCCCATCATTTTCTACTCCACTATTAGCAGATCGCCTTTGAGAGATGCAAATTGGCATGAGATCAGAAATGGCTCTTTTATTGCACTTGGAGGTTTCATAGCGCTGCAGCATTGTTCCATTTGATTGTTTTAACAATGAGCTTTGTGCATAGCACTCCCCAAAACGCTATAGAAGGTCGGGGGGCTCCGACACTACACCGGGGTTACTGTACTTTGACATGCTTCTCTCCTGCGTCTGTTCCAGAGCAGGCCTTGTGAAACTGGTGTTGTTATGGTCATAAACGTGACACAATTTAGTAGTCCCTCTAACTGCCAGTGCAAAGTCTAGGCCCGGATTCTACATGTGGTGGAACCGCTGTAAGAAATGGCTTGGTTCTGGAGCTTTTTCTCCGTGTTGAGAAGAGCAATTGGGTTTATGTAATAGGATACTAGTTTATCGTTCTATTGGGCTCCCCTCGGTCAAAAGGATTCACGGATGAGGTCTAAAACAACATGAAGGTCAGCGGTGAAGCGGCTCATATAACACGGCTCAGAGTCAAGGATCGGATCATCATAAAAGAAAAAAGGCAGCCAATATAACTTTAAAGAGATCCCCAGATCACTTTCTCAGCTGCTAATAGTCTTTGATTATAAGAAAATCTTGTCATTAGTACTCTGTAAGATGTAACATGATGTAAATAGGTGATACTTCTCCTTAAAACACTTCTCCTCAAACTGTTTTTATATGTCTCAGCAACATTTTGTGAGATCACATACGAGCACAGAACCGTACAATGTACATTAAAAATACTAATTTTCACTTATCCTGGAGCCTGAACGCCTCATAATGTAACTGAACTGCCGTTAGTTGGCCTGTGACTTTAGACACTAATGGGTCATTTAGATTTTCACAGATATGTGATAAATGCTGATCTCATACTTTAGTAAATATCCAAAGATAAAGATTGTGTCAGTGTTTCACCCAGGCTTACAGGTTTTTTTTGGGGGGGGGGGGGGTTGTATCGGCACATTGGTTGCGTTGTACGTTAATGATTATTCTATCACTGTTCCTGATTGACGGCTCTCTATCGGTCTGACAGGGCCGTGCACAATGGCCACGCATGTGGTCCGTCGTCACTCTACGATGCTAAACTGGGTGACGTGTTCAGACCAAGTTGGCAGTCAACACCATCCCAAAATCTGAGAAATGTTGGTACCAGCTCACATTTCATCTCCAGTACTACAGGAGATGTGCCAGGGACTCGAGGCTACCAGCGTCCGGTTGTTCCGTTCAGATATGAAACCGACCAAAGCTTCAATGCAAAGACTTCATCCCTGCAGGGACGGTGTCCCCCGGCTCACGGATCCCCTAAATGCCGCCCCTTGTTCCGTGGTTGGAAACCGGAAGTCTGCATCTCTGTCTCATTGTATGCATGCGCCCCGCCGCTCATCCTCCCACCTGCAGTAATGTGAGGATCCCAGGCTGCTGGCTGCCATGCCTGCAGCCTGCAGCCACATTCCTCCCTGATGGGCATCTTGGCAGCACCTGACTGATGGTCTTCCACTGGCCTGTGACACCGGGCCTCTTAGTGGGACACACTCGAGTGGGCCGGCCAGTGTTTCCGCCTCACAATAGTCCCTTTCACGTGTTACCTGTGGGTCGGACTCTGTATCGCAGACCAGGGCGCCGCCACCATGCGTCTTCTCACAGTGAGGCAAAGACTTTAATATCAAATCCCACAAGGATTGTTTTTGACAGAAAGCATGGCCTGAATAAGTATGTCATCATATTATGGTAACACCCTGGCCTCCAGCGACTCGTCCTCCACCACACGGAGGGCCTCCTTCGGTCGCCATAGAGACCCCCGGCAGCAGAAAGAGGCTTTGTCCGCCGTGTTTGCATGCGGAGAAAGGCTTGCAGGCCGGGGGAGGAAAGGAGAGAGGACTCTCACGCCTCAACAAGGAGGCCATGCTGACCCTGAAATACCTACACACACACACACACTCCCACTTTACTCCAGTGTGTGTGTGCAAAGGGGAGCTGGTCACCAGATTAAACGGCAGTTTGTTCTGTACTCGTCGACGTGAAAATGTCAAAACGGCGTTGACAGAATGAGGTCGATCGTAAACTTAACGCGCGTTTGAAGTGTCGAAGGGAGATTTCATCTAATGAGCTTCTGGATTTTTTTAAATGCCATTTCACACCCAACTCATTATATGTACTCCAGTTTACCTGTCAGCACTGGCAGCGTGCCGTGACACTTTGAACCCGAGACTCTTATCTCCTTCCTCATATAAACCGAAGAAAGAAGTCCTTCTGTCGCTTTAACCATCAGAGACGGCTGATCACTATCACAGGAGCTTGGTATCCTGTCACTGTGGGACTCTTTTCAGCGTTGACAATTCAGATATTCATATTTGGAGTTTCTTCCTGATAAGAGCTTAAAAAATAGGCATGGACATAATTATTAGCCGATTACTTTACCGATCAAGATAAACCTGTCAGTGTTCCTCTTGAGACGGACGGTTATGTTTTGAGTGAATTATCCCACTCAACATAAGCTTGATCCAGCTTCTCGTAGTGAGGGTTGTTGCTGCGTTGCGTTGTAGTTGTAGTGTACTGAATGTGTTGGTTGGAGGAAACCGTTACTGTCACTGTTCTTCTCAGCGTTCTATATAATACTTGTATCTTCAGCCACGTCATGCTAGTAGAACAGGCTCAGTGCTGGATGCTGGTCTGACCTCCTCTACCAGGAAAG